>NW_022196895.1:17547561-17585751 GCF_008632895.1 Mastomys coucha | reverse complement strand
CCCGTGTGTGTGTGTGTGTGTGTGTGTGTGTGTGTGTGTAGAGGTGGGGGGCAAGAGAGATTCCAATGACCCACTCTGGGGTTGCAGGGAGAGCAGTTTTTCACTTTTTCATTGGTCATCTTTCCTCCTGCTCTCATGCTCCCCCACACACACCCGCACCCACACACACTTGCAGTATCTGCGCATAAAAAGTGTCCCTTCCAAGCATCTGCTCTTGCCAAGGTGTAAGTCAGAAAACCCAGGCTTCTTTCTCCCACTTCAAAAACAAGCACCCCCCCTTCTGCTTTGGCCCCCTGGAGCCTGGCCAGCGTTGTCATGATGATGTCAGCTGACCAGGAATGTTCGCATTTCTCACGCTGTGCTCCACATTCTGTGACTTGAGCAAATGTCCTTTCTGAGCTCACTGAAGACCCAGGGTTGAATAAAAAAAGCACAGCTTGTTTGCACCCCTGCCCTTCCTGTGCTACCTTCCGAAATCAGGAATGCATTTTTAGAACAACTTGATGATTTACAACCCACCTGATACTTTCTACATTTGATCAAGAAACAAATAAGCAGCAGTTAATGGAGCTTTGCAGCCATAAGGCTTTATGAGAGTACTAAAGTTGAACTTTTTTAAGTCCAGCAAGTATTTACATGATGCATCCACACTGATAATAGAGTTTTATTGGCTTTAATTTTTTTCATCACAAACAGCAATGCCATATACTTAACGGGGGAAGGTAATTTCTGTCATAGGATATCAACCTTGGTATAGAATCTCACCCAGCTTTCAGTATTTCCTCGTTTTTTACCCAGCTCATTGAAAACCACTAGGTAATTATTTCTAGTCGGTTAGCAGTTTTGACTGGTAAGCCAGAAATGCTTTTTAAACCTGGAGTAACTGAAAACTGTTTCTAGAGATGGCTGTGCTTGGAGGGAGTCGGAGAACTCTGTTATTGTGCCTTACTCTTCTCACCAGATGCCTCAGAGGTGTCAAAGACCCGTGAGGCGTTCAGTCCACCCACCATCTGAAATGTGTGTAAACTCAATTTTATAGGCTTTTAGAGAACAAAGCCTTTTCCACACCTGTTACATCTGAACCAATTATCCCATATAACTGGAAGCACTGCATGTAATTCTAGTTCTGACCTGACCCTAGGAGAACATGAAATTAGACTAAAAGTTTACAGGTAAGTTTTAGGTCTCTGAATGATCATGGATAGTATAAATGTTAAGCTGAGCAAAATATTGCAAATTCTGTGAATTGGGTTATTCCTCGGAATTCTTTGTAAATGCCCAATAAATATTGAATGCTTATGCTTATAAATGCACATGACCTGATTAACCTTTACAATGAAATACCAGTATATACTTATACTTCAAGTATACTTAATTTTTATGTTGTCTTATTTGGATAAGAAAATTATATACTTATGAAAAAGAAAGAAAAGCAAGAATTTTTTTGACTGTTACTTTTTAAATTGAACTTTAGATGGCAAAGACTCATTTTGGGTATTGCCTACTTTCCATTTCTCTTAAGATAGGAGGATTATGAATAGCTTTCTTTTAATCATTAAGTTTTGATTCATTTAAAATAATGGAACTTCTTGAAGCAGAAACTAACCCATACACTAAGAGGCCTAATGTCAGGCAGGCGGAGCCCTTGCCTTCTGTCCTCTCTTCTCAGTGAACAGTGTAATGACTTTTGACAAGATTTCAATTCATAAATTTAAACCATTGTGAATTTAATGTTTAATCCTCCTCTTACTGCTCATGGTAAATGTATCCTTTTGGTAATTTCTAGAGTGTTCCTTTGTGGCTTTTTATAGAAATTTCAAAACAAGTTAAACTAGGCAAATTAAAGTCTAGTTGAAGACAGAGATTTTTAAACCCTATTTTAAGAAATAATTGCAGATTCTACAAGCAGTTTCCAAATTAGCAGGGAGAATTCGATCAACATTCCATCTCTGACTGAGAACACCTACCCACATTGTCTAGAATTCCAATGAAGTTAACCAAAGCTTAAGAGGTGCCTGAGTTCCAGGAAGTGTCCGAAATCTGGATCATAACTACCCTCCTTAACATTTCTTAGGATTTCTGAGGTTAGTGGGTTGCTTAGGGTGCTCTCCAGCAGGACACCAGGAAGCTTTAAATTAGGTACTTGGAGTGAAAGGACGACAGGCGTGTCTACTTCTACCTGCTGGTGTGCTATAGCAGAGACAGCTGTTGTTTTTACAAAGGCAGCTCTCATAAACCCTGTTACTCTCTCCTCTCCCATTTATTGTGTGTAAAATACACAGATGCTTTTTTTAATTGCCATGGGTTTGGCACTTCTATTATCGATGTAGACATTGTATACCTTACAGCATTTTCTAAAGCAATATTCAATTCTTGCTCCAGAGGAGGAGCTTCCCTGATCTGAGTTATTCTCACTTGCACATCTTTAACCCACTTTGCATAGATCTCTGTCTTAAAAGACCACTCATATGGCTCCCTTTTTTCAGTGTGAGCCCCAGTGTGTGCCTCTGTCCCTAAGCAGCCAGCTAGAATCCTTGTTCACAAAGGACTTGAGGTTGATTCCCTTGGCTGCAGATCATTGCTTTGCCTGACCAGTGGTTTTCTCTTTCTTTGTTTTAATGATCTTATTACTAAGCCATTAATCTTCTACTCCATAAACTCATTCCCTTTGTCATTAACTGTCTTAAGAATCACTTGCTCTTCTGCCGTTGTGTGTGCAGATCTAGCATGTGGCATCACAGGGTGCACATGCTCCTTAAAGCAAGAGTTCTGCAGCAGGTTTATGTTCAGATGCCTAGAGAGTCCGTTTTCAAGTTAAAATGCAGTATGAACAAAGCAAAGACTGAAGGCTAAGTTGAAGTGGGCAGCTTGCCTCTCCTTTCTTCTTAGCCCTGGAGATCATGCTTCCTTTTGTAGAAAGTTCTTTGCAGGTCTATAACTTTTAACACTAGATTTGCTTTTTGAGAAACTTGTTAGGAGTTTTAAAACACATTCTTTAAAATTCTCCAAAATCCAAAATTCTGCACCCCTTCACTTTTTAGCATTTCATTTATCAGGGAGTTATAATTTTACTTTCTTTAATTTCCAAATCATTAATATATTTAAAAGATCAACAGAGCAATTCCCACCAAAACAGAGACCAAATCCCTTGGGTTTTATTGGAGTTTTACATTTACATGTATTCTGAAATGAAAGATCCATTAGGAATGTTTTTCACATTTTAATTTACCTCTGATAATTTCTATCAGTTTTTAAGAAAAAAATACTTTCTAGCGATGAGACATTTATCAAATGTGTAAGGAAATTCCTATTTAAGTGGTCTAGTTAGGCTCATTTGTATTGGTAGAGCTAAATCAGTAAAGGCTAATGATTTCATAGGAACTTTTACTGAAATGTTTGTGAAATTAGGGTTCTTTTCCAAATGTCTTCAACTGAGCAGTACAGTGATGAAAATGATATTACTGTCAGCTTTTGACAAACCTGGCAGTATCTGTGGGAACTTGCAGGCTTAAGCTCAAGTCAGAGTCAGCAAAACCAGCCCAAAGTGTCGACTGTATTCTGAAAGGAAGGCAACTCCAGTTGTAGACAACTGAGATGGGTAGATGCTTCACTGATGACCCCTGCACTGGCCGCAGGGCCCTGTCCTACCATCAGCAGTGAGATCGGCTTTCAGAATTCAAACCTGGGTCAAGTTGTCCCCAGCATCATTTTTATCAAGTTGGTGATGCATTTCTCAGCCAGCAATTCATCACCTGCTTTCATCCCGAGAGCCAAATAAACATTTGCTTGTTTGGACAGAATTAGCCGGGAACAGGCATTTCCTATGCTTGTTGCTAATAGGAACACATTAATTTCATGACTGTGGCTAGAAGACCACCTCCTCCAACCTCCCCTGTATTCCTGTTTCTCAGTCTACGTGCAGATGCAGTGGAATAAATTTTCTCTTTTTGCTTCTTCTATCTTCAATTTTATATCCTGTGACATTTTCATTGAATGATTATCTGGTTATCAGTTCAATTTTCTTTCAAGATGACAGTCTGGCTTGGATTTCAGCAATGGTGGCATGTGATTGATAAAGAAGACTTGCCATGCTCAGGAGTAATACTGATTGCTAATATTGATTTCCTCGTGCATAGACATCCCTTTCTTTGTAGCCTTTGGGTAATTTGCACCCTGGATGATCCAGAACCTAGTGCCCTTTATGAGGATTTGCTCTGTTGACATATTACACTTGTTATAGATTGTGTTATCATGGGCTATTCATTAGCTTGCTGACCTGACACTGCAATATTAAAATGTACATATCATTATGTGCATATGTTTTATATCATTTGGCAGTGTTTTGTTTTGAGAAGCTTTTTAAACTAGAAATCTTTAAAGCTTAACACTTTACCCATATGATTTAATTCCACTGGATTATTCAAATTAAGCACTTCTGGATATGTAAGGTTGATATATATTGAACATGATGAGCTGTTAACTTTGCACTATTGGATATAACCATTCATAATTCTGTGCATATAATCTGTTCTGTTCCATAAAAATCTGGATTATCAGGGCATTACCCAGATCTCTGCAAGCTCTGGGTTGACAATGCAGGCTTCAGAAGGCCAGTAGATATCTTTGCCAAGCCTAAGCAGAAATGATGTCATTGGTCAGCATTAGCCATCATTTTGAGAAGCTTCGAATATGCTCAGTTTTCAGGATGAGGCCAGTAAGACCTAGTTTTAACAGGTATGCAAACAGTTCAGTCTAAGTATCTGGGTCTAAAATGATGTCAGATCCAAAATACACAGTCTTCGTGATAAGAGCTGTGACTACAGTACAGGATGATGTGATGCGTGTCCATGTCCTTCCTGGTTGGATGTGAACAGGATGCTTGCAGGCAGCTGGACATCTGAACCTTGGCAGAAACAAATGAGGGAACAACCTTATTGCCAGTGAGCTGGGGAGGGGACAGGAGAAGCTTGCAATGGGAGGAACACAGGTACTGTAGCGGGGACAGAGACGGAGGGTAACAGGTGCTTACAAATAACCTTGACTGCTGCCCTGGTGCCAGGCCATGGGCTGCTCATTGACTCTTACTTGTGCATACTGGCTACTCAGATGGACCAAGACAGTGCTCAATATGACCCTGCTACTTCCCACAAAGTTGCTGTACATGTTCGCTAGGCAAATGTTAATGTGTTTCACCAAATAGGATGTGGGGCCTATGTTAAGTAAGAAGCACAGGATCTCTTCCTCACTGAACTATCTGGCTTTGAAAGTGCTCGGTGGCTTTTTCAGAAATCACTTGTGCAGACCCTCAGAAGTGATGCCTAAACCCTGGCACCATGCTCCTGCTGCTTCAAGGCTTTGAATAAACACTCTCCTGGCCAAGCTCAAGTTATTAGATCTATAGATAACAATATATGCCAAATAGTTTAGGGCACAGGGAGCATGTGACAACAATACAGTGACGGGCACAGTTAACTGCCTACGGAATGGGTTGGTGGCCATGGTATGATCCGCAGTACGCATCCATCCCCCTTCACCACAGTAACCGAAGCTTTTGTTCACACAGCACTTGTTCCATTTATTCAGCAGACATTTCCAAGAATATATTATTCAATTATTTATTCTTCACTTCAATTAGAGTGTATTAAGAGATTGGGGATTCCAAAGAGACTACCCTCAGGGAGTCTGCTGTGGAGACAAAGACAATCAGGCAAACAATTCTACTAGAACAGGGAGTTTGAATTGTATCTCGAGTGCTGAGGAGCCCAGCGAGGATTCCAGCTAGAGCCATGCTTATAGAAGTAAGTTACATGTTAGAGTGTTATGTTAGCACCAGTGTTGTGGATGGGTGGGAAGTAGAGCCAGATCATAATTAAGTGGAGTGATGAAAACTGTTTCAGACCGGAACTTAGACAACAGAAATAGAACAATTAGAACAGCTTCAGGGAGTATGCAGACTGCAGAGGCAACAGGGTCCTGAGTTCGGACCCAGCCTGGAGTACGCTACATAGGAAGTTGTAGGCCACTTTGACTACATAGTGAGACAAAGGTCGGGGCACAAGAAGAGAGGGTGGGATGGTTTAGAGTAAAATCCATTCCTTTCTAGGTCTGTGTATCCAGTGACTGCTTTGCATGAGTAAGTCTGGAAACTACATAAACCACCTACTGAATTCTCTGGGTCACCCTGCCTCCGCCCCATGACCTTTAAGACTGTTTTCAGTCATCGTGTCTGCCAGCTTTGAGTCTGTGGTATGCTTCTTCTAGCTTGTGTGGTTAGTTAGCTAATGTGTTTTGCATTCAACCAAGGAAATTCAAAAGACTGAAAGCCAGCAAAGGTAGACATGCTGTCCAAGTTACAAGTGGCAGGCTTGCTGAGTTCTCAGAGCAATGATTGAACAAACCACCCACTAATTTTAGGCTGGGAGAGCTTACAGCAGAAAACTGAGTTTTCCATAGTACATAATGTCCTTTCTAGACATTCTGTAGTCTTTGGAACTGTCTTCTGGCTCGCCAGCTCTTGGCCATCTTAAAGGCTCATATCTTCACTCAATATCATATTAGATGTGGTCAAGAGTTTAGTTTTGAATGGTTTAACTTTCTGTGCTGGATCATGTGGACCTCAAAGGTCATGGGAGCTTAGCATATCCTTTTATGTCCCTAATGGCGCTGGGCAGCAGTGAGACTGGCAGTCATCTCACACATGAGTTCATAAGCTGGGTTAGTACACAGAACCACAGAGGTCTCATGAGTTACCCCCTTCAAGCTTGTACACAAGAACTGTAGTGTTCCAAACTGCATCTTCATGGCTCCCACTTGTATGTACATATATACCAAAAAGGACTACTGTACATCAGATACATCCTGATCTTTTCCTGCTCATATGGGTGAAGTCTATAACCAAAGTTCCATTTGGTCTTTGAAAGGAAATTTTCAAATGGCTTTCTGAGCTCCACTTCTGATACTTTTTCAAACTTCATAGAACTATGAACAAGCCATCAAGTGTATGCTTATTTCACAGTGACTGATATCCCAAGCACTATACCCACATACCCTGAATATTTTTCTTAAATATAGATGTGCCCATTCATACCTACTACTTTGTAGACAGGCCCTTACTCCTACATTTCTCCATTGGATTTCTATGCAAATCTTCTCAACATGAAGAACTGATGGTATTACTGTTTTATAAAATAAATGAGAACAAAAACAAACAAAACCAAAAACCAGCACACTCCCCTAAAGATCCTATCCTGCAGAATTTTGAGTAGTTACAATTTTTAATTACTTTCTCTGAGTCTGGGATTTATCTAGCTATATATTTACTAACATTAATTAATCATAGCCTGTGAAACCAATAAAACCAACCTCAGTTTACCAATAAAGAAGATATTTTCTGTTCTGGTCCCAGCCAAGGCCTATGATTCCGACAGTTTTCATGGTTTGTATCAACCTTGACAGCATGTAGAATTACCTGAATAGATGATCCTCTGGCCAGACTTAGGGGAGATTTTCTTGATTGCCTTAATGGTTGTGGGAAGACTCATCTTAATTGTGGATGGGCCATTTTCTGTCTGTGGTTCTGGGAGATGACCTTAGCACACCATCCATGGTGCTGTGCTCCTTGACCGAGGATGCAGTATGACCAGTTCTGCCAGGGTGACTGCCCTACCTACCATCAGGGTTGGTAGTGCCAACTATGAACCAGAGCAAACCTTTGCCCCTTTAAGTGGCCTTTGCCAGGTCAGTGGTCCACAAGCATGGCTGATTCCTAGTACTCAATTCCCGGACTGTTTGTGATCTGTAGTCTGCTGCCAGCCCATTGTAACACTGTAATGGAAAACGGGTCAGAACTGATGTGGATTTGACTTGCTGGCACCCATAACCACTATATGTCTACTTTAATAATAACATAAACGCCTGCACTTGTATTTTATAGGAATTATGATGTTTCACTCAGAACAGAAACACAATTAACAAACTTAAACTCAATATGTAGTTACAGCACACCATATTGCAGTGCTTTCATACATGCTATTCAATTCATTTTTAATAATAACATCCCAATGAGCCTTAATTATTGCTCATTTACAGATAAAGAAACAGTGTCTCAGGCTGGGGAGATGACTCAGTCACCAAGAGTTTGTGCTGCCCAAGTCTTAGAACCTGATTTTAAGTGCCCAAAGCCCACATAAAGAATCAGGCATGGTCACACATACATCTGTAGCCCTAGCACTCTAGGTGGGAAGAAATAGGAGGGGGGATCAATGGGGCTTGCTCTCTGTCAATGCAGGGAACAGTGAGAGACACTGTCTCAAGGAAATAAGGCAGAGAGTGATAGAAGACATCCTCTTCTGACCTCAGCATACCAGGTAGCACATGCACACATATGAAACACAACCCACACGCACACGTGTGCACGTATTCAGAAAAAGCCAGGTACTTGGGAGGAGCATTCAGTTAATGGGGAGAACTGGACCTACAGGAAAAGCTGTTAGCTGCTAGCCTGTCCACTGCTAACAGAACACACAACTACTTGTGGAAGCACTGCCTGCCTCCCAAGCCAGCGGCAGCCCAACCTGATGCTCTTCATTAGCATACTGTACTTGTGAATTTTAGATCACTTAGGCATCAGCACAAAAAGCATTTCCTGAGCTGCAGCTGGAATTGTCTAGGGGAAGTCATGCATCTAAAGAAGGTATTCTATTATGCAGTCATTAGCATCCCGTTTAGGAACCTCTGTTTTTCAGAATTAATTTCACAGAAAGCAGTGGAGTTAGTTATTTATCAGGCGTTTCTGAGAAATAAATACAAGAGATGGATACATGTAGTTCAAATCAAGACAGTTCATTACATCTGCTCCGGGTATTTAAGGAGTCCGGAGGTAATTGGACATAGTAATTGTGTTGTGGTATCTGAAGGTTTTCCCTGACGCTTGTTTTCGGTTATGTTTTGCCTGCGCCTGTAATTGCGAAAACATTCTGCCATGGTGATTAGTTCCCAGTTTAAAACTGACTGTTTCATTAAAGGTAACTCCATAATGAGTCCAGTGAGGAACCCAAGCTGTGTCCTTTAGCAATTGTACTTCCGTCTTCAGTGGACCATGTGCCCACCGAGTGGGGTGAGTCACAGCCTTCACCCTCAGTCCCGGCTGAATTGCAAGAAGAGAGGAGGCTCAATTACACTGCCCTTAAGGTTCCTTCCAGACTTAGCATTCAGTGATTCTTTGGAATATTCACCAAGTGGAGGTTCGAAAATTGATTCTGCTTTCACACTGAGAGAGAAGAATGCCCACGATTGAATGAAAGATTAGAAGCTGTAGAGAGGAAATAGTTGTGTTGAGTGGGTTCCTTTATTTGAAATCAGCCTTGGACTACTGGACAGGAAATTAAGTTCTTCCCTGGGTCATTAATCATTGTGCCAGTCTGAAGATTGGCAAGGGAGGGAGGTGCTATATTTGAGGAGGAAGGAAGAAGTGGGCAGAGGGAGCCCTCCTACAGCTCCGGGTCTGAGTGGGCATTCACAGGCAATAGTAGGATGGTCCAGACACCCGCTCTGGCACAGATGTCTCATATTTTTGTCCAGCCCTCCTGATAGTTCCCATGCTTCTCCTGCCCAGACCTGTTTCCCACATTCACCAAGAGGAGAGAAATAGATGGAATTATGGGATTTTCACTGAACACTGACAGAGAGGCGACAGGCTCATGAGGATCACATTCCCCATTCAGTTCCAGAGATGTCCTAAGGAGGAAGACGGGGGTGGGGGGAGGGTGGGGGGGGTGAAGATATCACTCAGTTCTATCCATAGCAGCATCAGTAAGAAACCAAACACCAACAGAAGCAAAGGGGCCAGTCGCGCCATTTCAGAACAGTTCTCCTTAAGACTCCCCATCTTCTGTCATCTCTCATTTGTGTCTTGTCTTCCTGAGTGGAACACTAATTTGGGGAGGATCTCTTCTACGATTATAAAGTTGTATTTTCCTCAGCCTCTCTTCATTGTGATAGAAAGCTACTCTGGCTCTTGCTTCCCAGCCCCCACCCTGGCTCTTGCTTCCCAGCATCCCACAACTCCCCAAGGTGGGGCTGTGTCAGAGCTCTTGTGCTTCTCTGTTTATTTTTTTCCTGTGAGGCAAGAAATCTTGGTAAATAAAAAACCTGACAGTAGATCTTATTTCCACAAGAATAATAACTTTGACATCTCCAAGTGTCATGTGTCTCAAAGCTGTTCCCAGTAGACTCTAAATATACCTCTGAGCATCCTCATCACCCATCAGACCCACCTGGGACAAGTGTCCCCCCTGGGCTGTGACTGACTAAGCCTCCTATAAGCCCTCGCTTACAGACTTTTCTGATGAGGATGTGACTAATTTGGGCTGGGAATCAAAAGCGTTTGGCGTAGTTAGACTTTGTGTGGGTTTTCGGTTCTGCCTCCCTTTCTCCAGACACCTGCTTCTTTCTAAGTGGATTTCACATTGGTCTTACTTGCTCTACCCAGTGTGGGTCTCAGCATCTCTGATGAGTCCTGCCCTGACACATCCTCTATACACTACATGGGTGACCCTGGTGGTGGTGGCTTCCACACTTCAATAGGATCCATGTAGCCATTGCTGCTCCCTCTGCAGATCCAGCCGGGGTGGTGAGCTGAGTTCCAGCTGCCTGTGTCTTGTTATTTACACCAGAGATGAGAACTAAGAGTTTCCCAGGCCAGGGAGAAAGAAAGCAGCATGAAACACAAATGTCACTGTCAGCCTAGGAAGTGTCTATGATTGTCACTGCTCTCTGTGTGCTAGACCACCATTCATCATTCATACTGTCCTCACTGCAGTGGCATTACCAGGAGACAAAAGAGCCAGGAGGACCTGGGAAGCACACCAAGGCACCAGGGATTCACAGCAAGACCTCCTCAGGAAAGGCTGTATGTTTAGTATCCCATTGAGAGACTTTGGGAAGGAATTATACGGAGAACAAGACTCCTAGGAGGGGAAATCTGAGAGTACCTTTAACTTTGTTCATTGTTTAGTTATTGGATTTGGCACCCTTTATCTATTTCCTTCTTATTTTCTTATTTGTCACTGTCCTGGACTTTTTTTAATTATATAGATCTGGACTTATTTATTTTCAGGAAATGAATACATTTTTACAAAAGTCCTTTATACAGATCAAGTTTGTCATTAATCAATAAGAGTATTGTTGGTAAGAGCAAGGGTTAGGGGATAATAAGCCCCACTCTTGAAGAACTCAGTGTTGCACCCCACTATAGGCTCACCCTATGCTGTACCCCACTATAGGCTTACCCTGTGCTGTACCCCACTATAGGCTCACCCTATGCTGTACCCCACTATAGGCTTACTCTGTGCTGTACCCCACTATAGGCTCACCCTGTGCTACATTCCACTATAAGCTCACCCTATGCTGTACCCCACTATAGGCTCACCCTATACTACACTCCACTATAGGCTTAACTGTGCTGTACCCCACTATAGGCTTACCCTGTGCTGTACCCCACTATAGGCTCACCCTGTGCTGTACCCTACTATAGGCTTACCCTGTGCTGTACCCCACTATAGGCTTACCCTATGTGATCATCACAGAATCCTATTAGATGCTTCTTAGGTAAATATGACCAAAAGCAACTTGGGGAGGAAAGGTTTAAGTCCCAACTCAAACCTGGCAAACCTGGAGACAGGAATTAATGCAGAATCCATAGAACAGTTCTCTATGCTGGCCTGCGTCTCATAGCTTGATCAGCCTGCTCTTTTAAGGAACCCAGGACCACCAGCCCACTGATGTCATCACCCACAGTGGGCCAGGCTCTCCCCCATCTATCACTAATTTAAAAAATGCCCTACAGGCTTGCCTACAGCCCAATCTTATGGAGGCATTTTCAGTAGAGGTTTCCTCCTCTCAGATGACTCCAGGTTGTGTCAAGCTGACATAAAACTATACAGGTGGCAGCAGGAGGCATCTGTGCAAGACCTGGGAATCTGTGCAGGCAGCACTCTTTCCCTCCTCTACAGACATCTAAGTACTGAACAGAATGGCTGTAATCTAGGTTGCCTGGCAGGATGAATCCCCTGAAGAGTTTGTGCTTGCAATCTTGAGTCAGGTCTTTTCTCCTTACTTTTCAGAGACTCAGTTCTATCTGGTATCTACTTTTGGCTCTGCCTAGAGGAGGAGTGAGAGTTTTAAGGCTCAGTCAGCTTTGCCACTAGGTTTTCAAAGGGTGAAAGAAGGTGCCAGCAGGACTTCGCTGCACTCGGACCACCTCAGCTCTAAAGTCTTGCATGGTGGCACTGCTTAGCAAATATTTGTGGTACACAAGTTCACTGGGTAGTGTTAGAGATCCAGCCCAGCTATAGTCCCCATGTACATACAACCTGGAGAAATGCTCTGCACAACCGGCCTCTGTCCATGGAACCTGTGACAGGTTTTCTAAAACCATGATAGGCAGATGCCCGCGCCCTAAGAACGACTCCCAGCTTTCTGTATGAGGGATTGCAAGCACAGAGTGGCGTCTAGGTGACATGCATGCCCAAGTGACAAGACTGTTGGGGCAGCGGTCTGCAGCATTTGGTAGATGTAGTCCAGGCTGTTCGTCAGTGCCCCCCTGTTGTCAAGCCCTGTAATCAGACTGCCTGCTGTTTGTCCTTCCCACTCATGGGCTTCTGCTTATTCTCATCTCTCTCCTGTTCCTATTCCTGTTCCCCCTCCTCATCCTCCTCCTCCTCCTTTTCCATATGTTTCCAGTTTGTTATTTCATCATCTGAGCTTTAAGTCATCTAAAGAAAAAGAACTCCCCTAAAATCGACTTTCCACTTTCTCTAGTTCTGCAGAGCCAGCCCACCGCCAACCTTTGTTGGATTTCTTAGTCTCTCATCTCTCTGTCAGTGCCATTGCAATACGTCCCTCCTCTAACCTGCCAAGTGTCTCCTGCCACCCCACATCTGAATCAAGCTTGGGTGGCTAGATGGGGCCCTAGACACCCATTCTAACAAGATATCCAGGGATTTGGGTAACTTAATATTTAACAACTCCAAGTTTCTATGCCTCCTTAAAATTTAACCATTAATTACTTTCTTATTTCGTATAGCTTGCTCCAAGGTAAGTTCATCCATCCATTACTGTTTGGGACACACTCACGAGTTTTCATTGCTATACCTAACAGTTGAACATACTTTTGAACCAATTACTGAAAGCCATTTCCATTTTGATCAGTTCTCTGAGACTAATGATTTCATCTTGATCTGCTTAGGAACTCATAGTCTATAAAGGAAAATGTCAGGTTCTTCACAACCCCTAACTCAGCTGAGAAGTCTCCACTGGAAGACGGGGCTTTCAGAGAAGAGGGAGAAACAGAATTCTGTGTGCTACACTGCAATCTGGGGACAGTCCTTTCAGAAGCTGACCCTACGCCTGTGTGGAGTTTTAAAGGGAACGTTAGCAATGAGCAATAGTGCAATTCTGAAAAGGGCATTTTGATTTGTCCTCAAACCCAGCACTCTAAGACTGGGAAGCATTCCCTTTGTCTTCTGCCCCCTTCCCTTCTATATCAAATGCTGATTTTGAAAAACAGCCTTATATCAAACAACTTTTATAATACTTATTTTTATTGTTATAATATTTTATAAATTTTAAGGAATATGACAAAAAAAGATATTGTAGGTATTGAAGAGGGGTCTCTGGGAGGAGTAGCAGTAAAAAAGGGAAACAAGAATGTGATTTAATTCTATTTATATAAATGTTTTTAAATGTTAACAAATTCAGATAAATTGAAATCATGTAACTTTTTTAATCATAATGCAATAAAAGTTTTTAAAAAAAGAAAAAATATTAAAGAATTTTTAAATTTAAAAAAAGAAAAAAAAGAAAAACAGCTTTAAGTTTTCTTTCCACAAATAAAGAATGGGAGAGGGGGAGCATTTATTCCGTTTCATTGTGATCGCATTCTTTCTCCCACTCAGCCACCTGTAGCCAGTCGAGTATGTTTATTAAGCCTTGTCTCTCTGCAGTGCTTTTGAAGGTGATTTCTGTGCGCATATTTTTAGGTATGGTATAGGTGCATGCTGCATATGATATCTGTGTGCATGTGTATGTGAGGACATACTTGGAGGCCAGAGGAGGACTTTGGGCATCTTCCCAGTCAGCCTCAACCTTGTTCCCTTGAGACAGGATCTCTCAGTAAACCTGGTGTTAGTTTTTTCAGCTAGGCTACCTGGCCAGACAGCTCCACCAATCCTCCTATCTACACGCAATCCCCCACTCCCAGCGATGAGGTAAGGGTCTCCCAGTCATACCCAACCTTCTCCATGGGCTCTGGGATCCAAATGCAGGTCCTCGCCATGCACCCCAGCCCTCAAGTATTTTTAATTTATGTAAATTGGATAGTGTTTTAAATCTCGTATTTCTTTTTCATTCAGCAAGATCCAGCCTTGCTTCAGATCCATCTTTTGTGGTATGTTTGTACCCTGCAGTACAACATCATGATGAACAACATCATGCTGTAGTGACAGTCCCTTATAGGCTGTCCTCGACATAGCCTTTATACTTAAACATAGCAGTAGAATTGCTGGGCGTTACATACACAATTTAGCCATAATTTCCATTTACAATCACATTACTTTCTGCATATTCTGAAACTTTGAGACCATCATCACCATCAAAATAACAAATAACTTAGCCTCATGACTGAGTCTTAGCGTTCTACCCCCAGTAGGACATTGTGTCATGTGGACTAATAATTGATATTTTCTATGATACGATGTAAACAGAATCATACTTTGTGTGTTAATTTGTACTTGACTTTTTATTATAGCTTTTAAAATATTATGAATTCTGAAGGTAGCCTTCTGAACAATCCCAGATACTTTAAATGTTTTTATCTTTCTTTTAAAAAAAAAATTAAAGTTCAAAATGAAAAAAAAAGTTGATTCCTTTTGATGATATCAGAAATTACAGTGTGAAGTATATCACTATAAATCTTTCAAAATTTTCCTAGTAATTTCTATTCATTAAAAGCCTGATCTTACATTAGAAACAAGAGTATTGCTTTTTATTTTCAGATGTGGTGATGCTTAACTATAATCCTAGCACTCAGGAGACTGGGCCAGCCTGGACTACACAGTCAAACGAAGAAGGGAAGTTGGGGGAGGAGAGGAAGGGAAACAGAAGGAACAAGAGGATTTTTGCTTGTATTGCATCTGTTCAGATTGGGTCCTCTCTGAAGGCGTCCCCCCACTCCGGCCTTGTTGATCCCATCAGACAGCCTGCCAGCAGCCCAGTTTACATAATAGCCCTCCTTGGACGGAATATTTTAAGGAGTCCTGTCCTCCACACGAACTACAGCCTGTTTAACATGGAACAGGGTCAACCTGAAAGGCACCAGAAAATGCCCAGTAAGCTAGTTCTCTGCAGAACAAAAGTGGAGGCATTTGGAGGAAAATGAAATATTGGAGCAAGAACAGGGGCAGTTCATGAGCAAAGAGTAAAGCAGAGGGGCTGTTCTCTGGTGAGGAGGGTGATGGGGAAGCTGCTTGCTGCTGTGGAGGGGTGGGGGCAGAGGAAAGTATGTATGCAGAAGCATTTGGGTTAACGATGCACTTTCAAGAAAGTGAAATTGCAAGCCAGCAGAGTAGCCCCAGAGCTGTTCAGGTCTCCGATCCATCCTTCCTTCCTTCCTTCCTTCCTCCCTCTCTCCCTCCCTTCCTTCCTTTATTTCTTTCTTTCTTTCTCTCTTCCTTTCTTTCCTTCTTTTTTCTTTCTTTCTTAATTTCTTTTTTCAATAATTTATTTATTCACTTTTTATCCCAATGGAAGCCCCCCTCCTCCTCTCCCCCCAGTCCCACCCTTACAAACCACCCCCCTTTCTCTTCAGAGAAGGGGAAGCCGCCCCCTTGGTTAAAAAAAAAAAAAGAAAAAAAGCATTTCTCCAAGATGAAGAGGCTTTCTATAATCTAGGGTCTTGTCATCTTAATGATTTTTAAGGCTTCTTTCTACAACTATGATTGACTCTTAATCAGCATAGGAGCCTAGTCCACAGTCAGTGGGTCACAAATATACTTTAAGCATGAGACCCTTGGATTTGAATTGCTCTTCTCCAGGTGCACAGAGAGTTTAGTTGGCAGCTGGTCATCAAAACAGATTATACTTGGTGTGGTTTCCCCCAATCTCTATCTCTTCCAGAACCAATAAGGCCAAGAACCGCCCTAAATCCCTCCTAAGGTTCTTTCTCTCAACTCTCCTCTGTCCATTTAACCTCCAACTGTGTCATTTCTTTGTCTATGTCAAATTCACAAAACTTTTCGATGTCTTGTATTCTGCAGTAACTTCTCCAGGATCAATGTCAAGAGCTTGGACCTTTCTTGTAGCATAAGCAAGGCTACAAGAACAGCATGGTTACTTCTGTTCCCACTGATAACACACATGCCTCCATCCCACACTGTGGCCCCACACTGACGAATGCATCCGTTCACCGAGCTCTTGTGCCACTGTACTCTGTCAGATAAGCTAGTCAGCCTAGTAAGTGTAACATCAGTATTTCCAACCTGTATTATGCAACCAGGGAACAAATGTGTCTATAAAGTTAGGACTTAACCAAAAACCCACTGCGGGTGAAGAGGCCAGGATTTGACTACAGCAGTCCACACATTCTCTGCTGTGCAGAGATGAATAGTTGCAGGGATAGCCAGAAACCGATCCTGTGCTGAGCCAAGAGAATATGCCCGACTAATAGCGACTTTCCACATCTATGCCTTAGCAAATGAAGCACCTGCCTTGCCATGATTTTTATAGAACAATTTGGGAGAGATTTCCCATGCTCCCCTACCCTGACATGTACATACCCTCCCTGTTATCAGCATCCCATACCGTAACAGAGTGGTTGTCAGGATTGATGAACCTACCTTGGCACATCATCATCCAAAGTCCATAGTTCACTTTAGGGTTTCTCTTGGTAGTGGACAGCCTCTGTCCTTGGACAGATCATATTAACCAGTAACCAGCACCACCATTCTCTCATGCAGAGTGCTGTCACTGCCTGGCCCCTGCATTGCCTTCTTCACCCCTGTCCCCACAGGTCATTTACCCTGTGTACGGTATGGCCTTTTCAGAATGTCATGGGGTTGTAATCATATGCCACATACCTTTTCACGTTGGCATCTCTCACACAGTAGCATGGATTTAACGTTCTTCCATGTCTTTTCAGAGCTACAGCACATTACTCTTCCCACCTAGGGAATTTGGTGGAAACGTATCCTCTCTCTCTCCAGAAACACAACACAGGGCCTGTGCAATATGTTTTTACTTTGTTGTTGCTATATTTTAGTGGCCGGAGCCCATGAAGGGTATGCTTTGCAGTGTGTTTTTGAGACCCACCGTGTGTCTGTACATGGAGTTTTAATCACTCCAGTTTTGGCATAGAGTTTGAAAACTAGATCTTCTATAACCGGGGCATTTTCCCCCTAATGAGAACCACAGCATGAGCAGCTGTTTGTCTCACTGTCTCTCCTCTGTGGTCCCACCGGTGTGTGGGAGTTCACTGTTGGCTGGGGGAAGAACGAGCGAGCCAGCAAGAAGCCAAGAGTGGGGTCAAGTTTCAATAGAGGAAAAAATGATGGAATACTAAAATCCCTGTGTGTTCCTCACCACCCTCACTCTCCGGTCATAATGCTGGCTTTCTGCTTCCCTTTTAAACATTTTCCTAAGGCGTGGAGGAAAAGCATGTGTCATACAAACTCCAAGATGTCTACACAGATCCACACTCATGCTTTCATTTTTGCCTGTCAATGTACAGTGACAGTGTAGCTTGAACACCTGCCTGTGTAGTACACACCCACATTTTGTCTGTCTGTCTGTGCTTATGTGGTGTTTTGTCTCTTCACATGAGTAGAAGTGGTGTATATTTGTATATACTGTCTTTTTTCTTATATTGATTTCTATGTCCTGTTTTCATTTTTTAATGTCTCTTCTCCTAATTTTCTGATTACCTTTGTTTTCCCCTTCACTTTTCATACAATCCAACTAAAATTACCAAAAAAAAAAAAAAAAAAAAAATGCTTTATATTGGGTACTCTTGATTTTTATGTAGATAATAGGTCATTTTGTTATATTTCTCTTTTTTTAAGAACCCAGCCCAAATAAAGTTGATTTTGATATATTGGAACCTACTTTTTTAATATATGTTTTTGCTTTTTTAGTAGAAGCAGCTGCTCCATTCAGGTTGCACCAGCCACTGTGCCAGACATTATAAATGAGTGGCTGGTTCTACCTTTACAGAAAGGGGTCAGTCCCAGTCACGCCATGGGCCTTCTGTGCTTCAGTTGCCTATAGCATACTTACATGAAGTGTGGCCTAATCCTTTACCCAATTCCAGGTCACTTTGGGGATTAAATGAGACAATCTGAGTAGACTTTCAAATTTTCTCAAAGACAGTTCATTGACTAAATTAATGCTAGTGATGCCTCTGGCTAACAGCTTTATATTCTTCCAGCAGGAGGTGAGGCACCTACCTTAGCCTACCAATCTCATCCCCAGGAGCATTGCTAGCAACAGCAGATTTGGGTCAGAACAGAGCTACAATCCCGGATTTACTCCTGACTCACCCAGACCAAAGCAAATTCTTTAATCTCTACAGGCTCCATGTCCCTGCCAGTAGTTCAATGTCTAATTATCCCGCCTGTTGAAGAGGATGTCTGCCCAGTCTCACTGTACGGAAGTGTCCTGAGGTAGTTCTGATGCAGAGGTCGGGCCTTCTTCCCAAAGCTGATAGTCTCTTAAGAAGCCACTCAGAGGGGTGTGATTCTCTAATTCTATGTCTGGGTTAGCACGGGCACATTTTGACTGCAGAGTAAAGCCAGATCATGAAAGGTACTTAGAGATTAGAGAGCTGTTATATTTGTATTGTCGTTTACTGACGGGTGTTTATGGAATGCTCTGATTCTCAAAGGACATGGGTGTAGGTTGGAGTGCATGTCACGGTGTAAAATGTAGTGATGGAAGGGGAAGGATGGAGGTGGGATTAACAGTGGAAGCCTTAATATCCTTATAAAATGATGTAGGAAGCCAAACAGATGCAGTGAGCACTGAGGACAGAGAAACTCCAGGAAAAGAGCGTGAGAGAGTTAGAGTGGACCAGAACTCAGTACAAGAGGGATGAAGACAGTGTTGAGATCCCACTGTGAAGGGTTGGCAGCCATATTCAGCTATAAAATCATATTAGGTCCAACCTTTTACTGGAACATTTTTCCTAGACATTTTCTAGTAATACTGAAGAAACAAAAGACCAATGACATACTATACAAAATACAATTTTTCCTTTAAAAAGAAAAGCAAGGGAAGCCATTTTCAGAGTTATAGACTAGCCTGACTCATTGAAACATCTGTCCTAGAATTACACTGTAATCATGCAGCTGTAAATCCAGGTAGACCTAGGTTCACTCAAAGCTGGAATATCACAGTGGAAAGTGATCGTCTGAGTTGACCCATGAAAGAAGCTTAAGAAATTATTTACAATAATCTATTTTTGCCTCATGTCTTTCTGAGTTGTTTTTTGACTAGTGATTTCTTTCTGCATTGTTTTAATTCCTCTTCTTGGCAGGGACATGGGCCTTTGTATGAAGATCCATCCTTTTCTTTGACTGTAAGGATCTTTGTCCTCTTAACCCCAAACCACAGCCTTAGGAACTAACTAGACCAAATACAGAGAATCCAAGTTAGAATGGGAAATGCCATCTTGTAAACATCTCAAGCTTGTTTTTAGTGTGTGTGTGTGTGTGTGTGTGTGTGTGTGTGTGTGTGTGTGTGTGTGTGTGTGTGTGTGTGTGTGTGTGTGGTGCATGCTGCATGCTTATGTCCATGTTTGAGTGTGTATGTGTGTACAGGTACATGAACATGCATGGGCATGTGGAGGCCACTGGATGTCTCCTTCAATCTCTCGCTACCTTATTGTAAAGTCAAGGTCTCATAGTATCTCTGGAGCTTTCTGGTTCACCTAGATTGGATGGCCAGTGAGCCAGGGACACTCCTGCCCTACTTTCCACAGCATGGGGATTACAGGCACACACTGACGGATACACTGCTCATTTATATAGACCCTGGGGTGTAGGCTAGCTCTTAATGCTTGTGCAGCAAGCACTTCATAGCCTGAGCCATCTCCCTAGCCCACTTTTATTTTTAAAATTATGATCAGCACAAAGTTCTTGAAAGTAAGAAAATTGATTTTTAAATCTCCAAGATATGAAATAGTAATTACTTTGAAAATAATTGTATTATGTTTTGTAATAAAAGTATAGTTAAAACCCCAGTGAGAGAGTTAATTGATGAGCTTTAATGGTTTGCCAGTAAACTACTAGGCAAAACATGAGGTTAGCAGAGTGTGAGTGGGCACAAATTTGTACTTTGACAGGGGGAAGAATTAAAACATACTTGCCCTTTAGCCTAGTAAGTTCTCCTTTAGGCATCTTCCCACCAGTGTGTCCTTGGACTAAACACTCAGAACCTTCAGTATGAGAACACTGACTGACATCACTGTGGCTACAAAATACTGGAATAAGCCTGACACCAGTCAGGAGGACGCTGTTTAAGTTGGTGATAGCATATGTTGGAGTCAGACTCTGTGTAGCTCTTCCAAAGAACGAGGCAGCCAAACTGTCTGTATGGAATGCTGTTCAGTGTTTGGGGAGGACTTGGTGAGGATGTAAGTGAATGAACTTCCACCATTGGTAGAAGCAGACACATGCATGGAAACGAGTTAGCCACTGGTGAGGACAGGAACAGGTGTGTCTCTCCTGGCAGTCCTGTTCTTCATTCCACCCTAGGAAGGCTCAAACCTCCATCTACATGCAGATAAAAACACAGGAGTTCTCCACTGGGGAACTCCAATGGGGGAAGTGCCCCAATGGTTCAAAGGTTCCGATATTTGAACCATTTAAATTAGTTGTAGTTTTGTGCCTGAATCCCAGTATCAGGGAGACAGAGGCAGGAAGAGCAAGAGGCCACAGTCATCTTTATAGCAAATGAGTCTAGTAAGCATGAGATCTTGTCTCCAAGATGAATCTGTTAACCAACTAAAAAGCATTTCTGCACGATGCTCTTAAGCTCATCCAACTTAATGCTGGTAGTCTGTCTCTGAAAGGCATGAGAGAAGAAAAGTTGGCCCACTCCCTGTTCCAAAGGCACCTACTGCTTTATGCCAGTGCGGCAACCTTCACTGAAGAACACAGACCTGTCCCTTCCTAGCACTGTAGACATCCAGGGCTCTCTTTGCTTAGCCTTGCTTTGGGTCATACGAACCTTCTTAGACTGTGCTTGTTTTCTAGTGTGTTGCTGGGACTCCTCCACTGTTCTCTGCTTTATCCTTCTGGGATGGTCTCTGCTCTTTAACTCTTCCTACAGCAGGGGTGGACATCAGTAGGATGTTGTTCACATGAGTTATGGTCCCATGATGGATACTACAAGCCTCTGGTCTTACCTTGCTTTTTGTTTATACACATTAAGTGTAGCTCTGTCCCTACAGAATGGCAAGCAGTGTTTAAAAAGTGCTGTAAAAATAAAATCTTTACCCCTGGCCATGCTCGCTGCCACAGTCATAGGGACCCGTGCATGGAGTATGGGCCTCAGTGGGCGCAGAATGAGCTCTAGCTAATAGTTACCCTGTAGCTTCCAGCCAGGGGCAAGTTAGGCTAGCACACTCTGCTCCTCTCAGTCTCCCTGCTTCAGCTTGCACTCCCGCACCCTCCCCGTAAGGAACAAGCTTTGCTTCTCTTTTGCATGTCTGGCACAACCTTCCCCTGTAAGGAAAGGACAGTTATAGGATAGCCCCTTGGTATTATGGGGGAGCTAGAACTTAGATGTCAAGGGGAGGGCTTGGGGCCTCTTGGTTATGCTACAAAATACTGGAATAATAAATACTTAGTTATGCTTAATATAGTATGCACTGTAAAGTTCATCTACTATGTCCGCCTTGAGGGACATGTAAAAAAATGACTCTTTTCTAAGTGACACTTAACTCCTAGTCAACATGTTAATTAGGAAATGGAGTTTTAGAAACAACACATGGGAAAAAAGCTTGAGTCTTTGTTTCTAAACATCGTATTAGAATCATTTAAACTCTTGTCAATGAGCGTGTCATTGGTGTTGGATTAGTTTCTGGGAGTTTCAGGGTACCACAGATGGACCAGGTCTCACAATGGAGACGTTTTATGAGATCATCAAAGCTGTTGAAAGACAATGCAGCTTCCTCCGTCTCTAAGAACGGAGCTTGACAGTAACATCTCGGAACAGATGTTTCCACAGCCTCCACATGTTTTTATTTGGTGGCACAAAAGATTGTGTTATTCATGAAATGGTCTGTTAGAGAATTAGTTCCCCTGAGTGGGGGTCGTGGGAATATGTGTTGTATAAATTGATTTTACTTTTGGCAGGAGACCGGCTCTTTACTTAGCCAGTCCACAAGGTTAGGCTTCAAGAAGATCTGATTTTCAGGCCACAGAATCAGAGAGGATGTAGCAATGACATGGCCTAGCTCTTCCTCAAAGTGTGTCAGGTTAACTAGTCAGAGACCATCATACCATTCATAAAAAAGTAGAAGCCGAGTAAAGCCACAGGACCCTGCTCTTGTAAAGCACTGGCAGAAGCTGGGTGTTCCTGTGGCTGGCTACGTACATCATCATCCCAATACCAGCCCACTTCTGCAACTCACGGATGTTGATTTTTAGATAGCCATTTAAAGGGAAAACTGCCATTCTGAGATGCTGGCTGTGTAGGATGTGGTTTCAGGGTCTCCCGGGAGACGTTCGTGTGGCTGCTCAGTCATGTAGACTAAGAGAGCTGGTCATTTTCACTTCTGATGTCTTATTTTGCAACTGTCCTGGTCTGTACTTTCTACACAGTCCAGCAGGACAGACGTCAGCAGACAGTTCCAAGGGCTACCTCTGACCTGCCGCCTGCGTTTGTAAGCATGGGCAGATGGGATCCCAGCAGCTCTAGTTCATTGTACATTTTCTGTGGCTGCTTTTACATTCCGTCACCAGAAGCCACTTAGCTAGTGAAACCTAAAATATTTACAGAAAAGTGTGCCAACCCTTGCAATAGGAAGTTACATACATACTGTGACTCAGCCCATGAAGAAGACATTTGATCCGTACACTCAGGTGACCGAGACAAAATGATCACAGGGCCAGCCTGGCCTACACAGCAAGACTCTGCCTCAAAAAATAACACCAAAGAAGAAAGGGAGGCATATGTATGGTTTTAGTAATTTAGATTTTGAAGTCATTTGGAGAATATAAGAACTATAAATAATAGTAGCATATCCTAACACAGGAGAGGAATTAAGATATACACAGACAAACATGAAAACCAAAATCTTACAGAATGATCTGAAAAGCATTCTAAGATGAAAATAATCTTTTCTGATGTGTAGTGTGTTCCAGTGATAAGAGCTATCCTGTACTTACCTGTTGCTGTATTTGTTTCTCTCTCGTCTGTATTAAGTTCCCAAAGCCATAAGGAATTTCAAAAAGGACTGAGTATAGTGTTGCACTATAGAGCACTGGCCTCGCATACAGGAGGCCCTGGGCTCAATTCTGAGAAAAGCATATACACAGCCCTTATTTAAAAAACAAAAACAAAAACAAAACAATATCAGGTATCATGGCAAATGGGTGGGGTAGGGGGGAAAGAAGGAAGGAAAAGAAGGAAGAAAGGATGGAAGAAAGAAAATAAGGAAGGAAGGGAAGAGAGAGAGAGAATAAATGATGTAAACCTCCTTATTTCATGAGCCAAATAGTCTACTGTGTCAAGATATAAAACATGCATTGGATTTCAGAGATTTAATGCAACAGCTAGGGAGATGACTTAGTTACTGAAGTGCTTGGAGGACCTGACTGCAATCCCCAGAACACACATAGAGACAGTGGATTATGTGGTGCATGCTTGTAACCCCAGTGCTGAGAAGCAGGGATGGAAGCTTGCTGACCAGGCAGCCATACCTTGTTGGTGAACCCCAGGTTGCAGTAGTAGATCCTGTCTCAAACAAGGTGGATGGTACCAGAGCACACCAAGGGTTGTCTTCTGGCCTTCATCCAAGTACACATACACACACACACACACACACACACACACACACACACACACACACAATGAACATGAAACAACCTTGTAATGGTTTTGTTTTTTTCAGTCTAGGACTACAGACAAATCTGCTGCTAAAACTGATTTCACCTTTCTTTTTTACCTTTTATTAGTGTGGCTACTAGAAAAGTGTACATAACTCATCTTAGGCAGCTGCTAGCCACTTAATGAGTATGTGAGCTATATACAGGGCCCACCTCACCTTAACAAAAGTTTCCTAAAACACTGATCACAGATTCTAATCAACTCTAATGATAGATCTGAGCAGAGGACATTTGCAGATTTTCATCAAACTGTTTCCTGATAGCTTGATTCATACTTGGCTTCCAATTCTGTAACTTCTTATTCATATAATACTTTACAAAATATAAATCACCACTCCAGGTAGTTGGGAATATTGGCAGATATCTGAAGTCTCTGTCAGATGTTCTGTCATCACAGTCAAGTAAATACACATTTTAACCCCCACAGGCAAGTGCTTTGGCCTCACTCATCTCCTAACAGAGACTGTCCTATCTCAGTGTGAAAGATATTTAGGTTGTATCAATCTATTCCTTGGCTGGGCTGGCTCCTGAAAAGTAACCTTGAGCTTGTCTAGAGCATCCAAGTGATGCTTTTAAGTGGGTCATTCTCCTTTGTGGCTTTTGAACTAATTCCCTCCAGAGTCACAACTTCATCCCCATCAGAAACATGGATGTCACTACATCTCCAGTGTCTCTCTGCCTTCCACCCCAAGATCTTTGGTGTCTTTCCTAACCAAAAGGTCTAAGAACAGGCGTAGGTTCACTCCTTTGCATATACCCTGACTCCTTCCTCTTGCCTCACTCCCCATATTCACTGGTGACTTCATAACCATGCAGAGTCTAATTCTAAATCTCTGCATACTTGGCACCAGCTCCTGTGCGCTCTCTGGGTTCGGTTTTAATTCTTAGCCAGGTTCGTCCAGGGGTGACTTAATGTTGCTCAGCAGTCACATCACATCAGAGTTCTCTGTGGGCACCTGAAAATCTTCTCTTTAACCTCCATTGCTTCCTCTTTCAACCTTGTTCTAACTGACAGCTTTTCTCCACCTCTGGCTGGAAAACTTGAGTCAGGAAGAGAGTCAGGTCCAGCTCGTGAAGCTGCCCTGGCTGCAGTGGAAGGTGGGCTGCCCCGGCTGCAGTGGAAGGTGGGCTGCCCCGGCTGCAATGGAAGGTGGGCTGCCCTGGCTGCAGTAGAAGGTGGGCTGCCCTGGCTGCAGTGGAAGGTGGGCTGCCCTGGCTGCAGTGGAAGGTGGGCTGCCCTGGCTGCAGTGGAAGGTGGGCTGCCCTGGCTGCAGTGGAAGGTGGGCTGCCCTGGCTGCAGTGGAAGGTGGGCTGCCCTGGCTGCAGTGGAAGGTGGGCTGCCCCGGCTGCAGTGGAAGGTGGGCTGCCTCGGCTGCAGTGGCCCCTCCTTCTGATGACTCTGGGCTTCACCCAGCCCTGTTTCTAGTCTAGTTTAAATACTAACTTCAAAAAATTAGTTCTGCCATGGCACAGGGCCTTAGTTTTAGAAAGTAATGGGTGTGTTGTTATAATTAAATGACAAGAAAATGTACTGCTGAAAACAAAATAAGCAACTGCTCCTAGCAGGCTATGTTTTCCCTTGGAGGTCTAATGACACGCAGGCCCTGAAAATAAACTCTGAATCTGAGCAAAAAAAAAAAAAAAAGATAAAATGCAGTTTGTTTCCATTTTCACACTGAGATTCAAAGTTTCTTTAGATTCTAGCTGAATGAAACCTTCAGGTGGTCATCCTTTTTAACATGCTGATGAACAGAGAAGAGCTGGCGTAGAGAAGGCGGTGTTGTCACCGTGGTGCCAGCTGTCCAGCCTAAGCATCTCACATCTCTCTGCTTACTGTGTGTTTTAGGACAATTCAAGCTGCTGGAACAAGACCGAGATATAAAGGAGCCGGTGCAATATTTCAACAGTGTGGAAGAAGTGGCCAAAGCATTTCCTGAACGTGTGTACGTCATGGAGGAAATTACATTCAACGTGAAGGTAGCTCTGAAGAATCAACTGTTTACCCCTCACTGGGACATTCCAGTGTATAACCCACTAGGTGTGCACATGCGTGCCTCCTAGGAACATTCCGTCCATCCTCTTAGTTAGATCTGAAACACTATCAGTGGTAGAGCCGACCTGACTCCTAGCAACACACATTACTTATTACCACGATGTTTATTAGAACTTGAAACTGTTAATTTCAGAAGAAAGATTCCTGTGTTATCTCTTTTTCTCATGGCTCACACAAATACTAACAAAAAAACAATTTAAGGAAAGAGGGGTTAATTTCTCTCACAGTTCAGGGGTTCAGCCCCATCAGAGTGGGGAGCTCACAGCAGCAGGAGCTCAAGGCAGCTGGCCTCATTACATCACACTTAGGAGGCTGCAAGAGCCACGCTCTGCTGTTTAGCACGCTTTCTTCTTTTTTATTCAGTCTGGGATCCCAGAACATGGGTTAGCTTCAGTTAATCCAGCCTAGAAACTCCCTCACAGACAAGGCCAGAATCTTGTCCCCTAGCTGATTTTTATCCTGTCATGTTCATGGTCAATTGTAAACATCACAATTCCTAAGCAAATAAAAGACGTTTTTAACTTGAACTTCCTCCTCTAGTCGATAACGGCTATTTCACCAAGGCATCTGATAGGCTGTGATACAGAAGCAGAAGACCTACAGTGAACCAAATATCCACATTTTGTTTTTAAAATACATCAAAGAGGGAGGAGAGCTTGCTTCTGGCACCCACACTGAGATCAGCACACATTCATCCTCTGTGAACTATTTCAGGTGTGCAGAGAAATCTGGTGTTTGGAGTCGATGTACTTCCACATATGAGCCCACTCCCCTTGGCCAGACTCTCTAAGGGATCCAGTTGGACTCTTCACATGCCTGTTCCATTTTGTTATCAATACCCAGTCACATCACACTTACGAAGCGTCCACGTTGAAAGGATTTCCTGTTTATCATCTTTTACACAGGAAGTACAACTAAGTCAGATTCTATGAACAGGCCAAAAGTCAGGAGTCAGCAGACCCGTTTCTTAGAAATACGTTCTCTCTGAACTGCAGGCTACATGAATGGTTGGCTCAATACAGTGTCAGTGTCTCTCCCCAGACCCCTCAGGAAGCACAGACCAGGTAACTCCCAACAGAACAAGTGCCATGACGATGGCTAGGGCAAGGCATTTGTCCCCCACTTCTGAAAGGCATCCACTGTGGTCTGCTTTCTGTTATTAGAGTTAGCGAGATTCTGTACTGTATAAAATCTTCTCCTGAATATGTTTTACCTATATATAAAAGTTTGGATTTTTTTTTAATTCCTCCAGTACCCCAGTGTATAAGGCATCAAGACAGCCAGCCTTCATTTCCACGTTCTGTTTTTAAACTTACTAAGATTCATTAATTCATAGAATATTAAATCTAGGGGGTGGTTGTTGCTTGATTTTGTTTTTGAAGTTTTGAGAGGTTTGGAGATTAAAATTGGGGCTCCAAGCTCACAAGTTGACTGCTGTCACTGGACTGCTCCAGGAAGCTGAACTGGACTTCCTGAGTGTTTGGACAAGTCTCAACTTTCCCCTTAAAACTTTTGGTTAATGCTAGCTAAATGAAAAAAGTAAAAATCAAGCTAATACTTTTGGATTCTTTTCTAAAAGTATTTTATCTCCTAAGTGGTGGCAAATCAGGCGTAAAAATGTCTTATGACTCTTGAGGTTAACATTCCGGTTTTGGCCACATGTTGTTCATGTAAAATATTTTGAGACAGGATCTTACTATATAGCCCCAGTTCGCCTGGAACTCACTATGTAGTTCAGGCTGGCCTCAAACTCACAGAGATCCACCTGCCTGGGATTTAAAGGTGTGGACCATACACGCCTTTAATACAATAGTTTCAAAGATGTCTCTCTAGAAGCCTTTTACATGTTTGTAGTAAATCATTAAATACAGACTGGGGAGTTGGCTTCGCCAGAAATATGCTTCCTGTGTAAGCGTAAGGACCTGAGCTTGATCTCCAGCAGCAATGTAAAAGCTGGACAGGACTAGCCATGCCAGTCATGCTAGAGCTGAGAGGCCAGCAGGAGGATCTCAGGCCTTGCTGCCCAGCCACCCCAGCCAATGGGTGATTTCCAGGTCCAGTGAGAGATCTTGGCTCAAAAATACAAGGTTGGGAATTGTAGAGGAAGATAATCAGCTTTGACCTCGTACACACATACACACACATACACACACACACACACATACTCACATACACACACACACACATACCACACATTCTCACACACACACACTACACATTCACACACATACATACACACTCACCACACACACACAGAACACACTCACATGAGCATGCATAAACATACAAAGCAACAACAACAACAACAATAATAGTAATAATAAGAATAAGAATAAGAATAAGAATAAGAATAAGAATGTGTGACAAAGTTGCTGCTTACAAGTCTGAGGCCACAGGTTAGTGTATGAAACGTGAGCTTAGAACATCCAGAGATTAGTGGGTTTGGATTGCGTTCCATGCTTGTAAATATCAATATTTTATAACAGTTACTTATTCTTTACAGAGGTTTAAGAGCTATCACCTCCAGTTTGCATCAATCACTAAAATATTCACTTTCCTTCAAAGAAACATTGATAGAGAGAGCTTGGGAAATTTGTATAATGACATACCCAGAACTCTGTGTGCTTAGCGAATCCACTCCAAGTGATTGAACTGGGGACAGACACCGTTGCTGGAGTGTTGACTGAAGTTCAGTGCTGGGAACCATGGTCTTTAACTGAAAAGAAACATAATATTGGTGTTCTCTGCAGACTAGAGAGGTTTTTAAAAAAAAAAAAAAAGCCATGTTTGGTTCTTATATCCCCTGGAGAAAGACTATCTACTCTTAGACAGAACTGTTTTCCAAGAGACAGATTTTGAGGTGGAGGGATGTGTTTTTTATAAATTTAAACCTACAGAGAAAAATTTCACCTACATATAAAATTTTATTTTCCAATTCAAAAATGGCATAGGTCCTCAATGGCCAAAGCACTTGCCAGAGTTCAGATTCCTAGAACCTCCGTAAATACCAGGTGGGCATGGCAGCTCACTTGTGATTCCAACCTCAGAAGGCAGAGACAGTTGATCCTCGGCAAGCTGATTAATGAGACTAGCCATGTTGGTGAGACC
Source organism: Mastomys coucha (assembly GCF_008632895.1). NCBI lineage: Eukaryota > Metazoa > Chordata > Mammalia > Rodentia > Muridae > Mastomys > Mastomys coucha. The sequence goes on along the minus strand of NW_022196895.1, from coordinate 17,556,426 downwards.
TGGGTTTGACTGAGAGTTCCTGGCTTAGTGAACAGGTAGAAGAATGGTCATGGATGATTCTTGATATCAGACTCAGGCCCCCACATGCACGTGTGTATGTGTGTATGCATGCTTGCATACACACATGTGAAAATAGAAAAGAAATACCATAAAATAGGTCAATGGGATACATTATTGAAATTTTGTAGTTATAAATTCATGACTAACTGGCTTCGTAATTGTTAAAAGACATGCATATTTACATGTATGCATAAAGATGCATATTGAGTCCAAAATTGAAATGAATTGTAATAATTTGAAGTAATACCAACGTACTAACATCATAGCAACTCAGGGTTGGCAATAAAGCTCAGTAGTAGAGTTCTTACCTAGCATGTGTTAGGCCCTAAGTTTACTCCTCATCACTGCAAGAATAATAAACCAAAATAACAGCAAACTTAATTAAATTAAGTACAGCGGAGAGTGTCAAGGCCATCTACACTTACTTCAAAATGAAGTGTCTTCGTTTCATTTTACACTTTATGCAGGGTCTTAGGATGCAGCCCAGGCTGGTTGTGCACTCACAGGAATCCTCCTACCTCAGCTGCCTCAGTGTGGGAGCTACCACACTCACCAAGATTTCTTCTAGCCTAAAATTAATAAAGAAAACATGTCCTTAAAACATTGATACATTAAAGATTACTGCCCTGATGGCCCCAGCATTGGTGAACTGCACAAAATGAATTCTTATATAGTATTTAAGTGACACTCCTACCGTCTGTTCAGGAGTGTCCTCAATGAGTATTCAGGGGCCCATCTTCATGGAGACAGCCCAGTAGGAAAGGAGGACAATAAATAAATGTTTATCCTAATTCCAAGCCATACAGATCTTGAGCTTGGAGAAAGACTGGAGTTGGGGCGCACATGTGTGGTGCCTCACCTTTGGACAATATTTGGAAGTCTGGGTCTAGGTACGTTAGCCTGCAGCAGCCATTCTCAGTGGTAGATGATTTTGTTCTGGGCACACTGGCTATGTCTATGTGTAACTTTGTCATGATTATGGGGTGGAGGAAGTTCCTAGCACCTGTAGTTTGGGGCACTGGCCTTCATGCACACAGGCACACACACATACCTAAAAGGTAAAAATAAATCTTTATTTTTTTTTTAAATAGCCACACAACTCTGTTCATACTATCTGTCTCTCTTTAAATAAAGCTACCATGATCAGAAGACCTATGAGGCTGTGGACTTAGAGCTGAGTTCAGCCTCATCCCCGGAGAGTAAGTGTAACTACAGACACAGTGCGTCCTCACCCCACCCCACCCGAGCTCCCAGTATCTTTCCCCGCACTGCAGGAGTGAGACTGCCACCCTAGTACATGCTGCGAGAGTTAAGTGAAGCTGTGGTCCAATCCTGTTTAAGTGTCTGGTGTGGGAGTTACTGAGCCATGGGCTGTGGGAAGGCCACCTGTTTCCATATTGTTGTATGGAGCACACCTTGTCTGTCTCCATGTTGGCTGTGCCTTCTTTCACCCTGGCAGCAGAGCAGGAGAGACTACAGCTCCCAGAATCCTCAAGGAAGTGTGCCAGGGCCTGATGCAGAACTTTCAATCATGCTAAGTTGTTCCTCACTTTAAATGGATCCCCCTCCCACTATTGCCCTTCCACTTTAATACCTCGTACCCATTGTCTTCATTAAGCACTCCACATAGAGAAGCTAGATTTTTGTCACTGAGTCAAAATTACCCCTTTATTCCAATATCTTTAGGGGACATTACGCTAATAGCTAGTGAATTATTTGAAATGTCTTCAGCCTTTCAAACTCAGCCCAGTGCTGATGAGAAATTTTCCCACGCATGCATTCTTGCCATCAAAATAATGACTAACCAATTAGGTTTTAATTCACGTCCTGTCCTTGTTACAGCAACTGAGGGTGGGGGCGGCTTTGATTTAGCATTGGATCTGAGCTCTCCTGTCTTCACTGCTGCCCCAAAAGCTGGGAAGTGAATGCCTTCAGGTTGGGGGGGCGGGGGGCGGCACTGCTGCTCTAGACTGGACGCTGTCATACTGCATTCTCCAGTCAGTCAGGTTCAGTCAGGTTCGGCTTTCAACTCTCTCACCAGACATTCCCCAGATGAAAAATAGCAAGTTCGCATTGTCTGAAGAAAGGAAAGTGAAATTAGGTCAGCTGTGGACAGTCTCCTCTTGTACTTGCCTAGACCTCATAGAAGGACATTCTGATTATTGGGTTTGGGACTTGCTATATCAAAAGTGTCTTAGGTAGGGTTTCTACTGCTATGATAAAATACCATAACCAAAACCAGCTTGAGCTATGACAGCTGCCAAGCAGATAAATAATCAATAGTCCTATAAGCTGCAAAGCCTATGAATCATACATACAGTGACTAACATGGCAAGCTATCCACAATAGTGTAATAGTGGCATGTATGTCTTGGTGGTGACTAACAGTTGTCTAAATGAACTAAAGACCCACTCAGTGGGATGGAGGGAATGAATGCTTGATTCTATAAACTTAGCCAAGTACCCTTGGCTAGAGAGGTCATAGACCTTCAAGGAGAAATCTACACTACATTTCTCCAAAATCAGTATAGTTTTTAACTGTATTCTTTATACTTATCCTTATATCCACAGATAAATATAACTCTTCATCCCTCATTAAAGAAGCTTTTTTTTTTTCCTTTGAGCAGACAGAGCCTACCACAGATGTGCAACTGGTCAAAACACAGAGAATAAAGGAGTCAAAGGTGTGTCCGGCACCAATTGGTACATCTACAATACAGTTCCTACACCTAAGGCCCAGGGGAGCATGGACAAGGAGGCAGAAAGACTGTAAGAGCCAGAACACTAGGGTACTTACTATAAGATAGTCTACAAGGGGCAAGGGAAGTATTTATTTCTCCCTATAGTTTATAAGGGAAGCAATACAAGGACTCAAGGCAGAAACCTAGAGGCAGGAGCTGACACAGAGCCATGAAGGAGTGCTGCTTCCTGACTTGCTCCCCACGGCTTGTTCACACCATCTAGGTTCACCAGCCCAGGGTTGGTGCTATCCACAGTAAGGTAAGATGGGCCCTCCCACACCAATCATCAGTCAAGAAAATGCGCCTCAGACTTGCCTACAGACATATCTTATAGAGACAGTTTCTCAATTCAGAATCCCTCCCTACATAGGTTACTATGTCAGGATGACAAACTAGCCAGGACAGGTCATTGCCAAGCCACAGAAGATAAGGGTCTCAGGATCTCTGGTTTTCATAAAGGTACAAATAATGATGATTCAAGTACACGTGGTGCTAGATGTGGTTGTAGTGTTTGCTGTGATAGAATCAGGGTGATCAGGTCAAGCTGAGTAGCGTCCAGCACCTCACATTTGTGGTCCTTCCTCCTGTCCAGCTGCAATGGTGTGTGTTTGATCAACAGCTGGGCATCCCCTGCCCTCACTAAAATGATCCACTCTGGGTAGTCCCCATTCCCTCACTAAAACAGAAAGTGGATCAACTGCACAAGCTACTAGGATTACGGAAAGTATGCTCAGACTTCCGTGGGAATGACCCATTCTGCCCCAGATACTGTGTTCAATTTTATCTTCCACGTAGAATGGGAACGTGCAATATTTCTCCTTCTGTACCCAGTTTATCTGACTTAGCATAGTGTTCTGAATTGTCTGTGTTGTCAGAGGTGGCATTCTTTCCTTTTCTCTTAGTTCTGAGTGATAAGCCGTCCAGGGGTGTAGGTAATAATCATGTAAGACTCACAGGCATTAACATCATTTCTTGATACTGATAACTGTGCTCAAGAACTCAATATTAGTCATAAACAATCCAACAGGACAAGAGTTTGAGTTTTTGTGACCGTTGATTTTAGATCTAGAGGGGCCTCTAGAAAGGACCTAGTCCTGTTTTTTTTTTTTTTTTTTTTTTTTTTTTTTTTTTTTTTTTTTTTTTGTTTTGTTTTGTTTTGTTTTTTTTTAGCAAATAAAACAAAACAAAACAAAACAAAAATCCTAAAAAGCAAACGACTTAGCAGCCTTCAGAGAATCACACAGTCAGTGAAGTCTAGAATGGATTGCAGGGCCCAGCCCAGCCCAGCCTCCCTTCTGCTCTGCCACATTCCATCTGTGTGCTTGAGGTAGGTCAAGATTGTAATCTGAGCATACTTTCCATTGTCCCAATAGCCTGTGCAACTGATCCATTTTCTTTTTTAAAATGCAAATAGGCTAGCTATGGCAGGACACACCTGTAATCCCAGGCAAATTAGGTAGAGACAGCCAGTGTACCCAGTGAGGCAGGCCGAGTTCAGGTCACCCTTGGCTACCTAGTGAGTTTGAGGGAAACCCTGGTTGTCACTTCATTTTGTTTTTGGAGTATATAGTTCAGTGCTAGCCACTGTTCTTAATTTAAAATGACACTCCAGGTTTCTGACTTGATAATTCAGAGACCTAATCTCCTTGTGTTTTAAGTATCTAATAATGTCAGTGAGAGGATTCTTCCTAGGATTCTTCAAAATAGACTAGAGCTGGTTTGCTCCAGCCTTTTTCTCTAGAATCTCAGAGCCTAGGCAATGTAGACAGCCGGCATTCAGGGTAGCTGTGAATTTTAACAGAGTACTTTCCTTTCAGTCTCTGTATTAGCCTTTTCTGCCATTTAAAGAGAGTACTTGGGGAAGTGTAAGCTTCCCTTGGTCTCCTCTAAAATCTATTGATCCTCTCTTGATATGTATGTGATACTTTCTACGTCTGATCTGCTGGGCTGGGAATCGGGAGCCACATTGGACCGTGTTCTGATTAGCACAGAAGACCACAGAGTGCCACACCTTCCTGGTGGTCACTGAGAGCCTCTTCAACACACAGATAGTGGAGAGGATCGGTGGCGATGCAATGCGTGCAAGCAAAGTTTTGTCCGGTAGAGAGAAGAAATTTTAAGATAGCTAGTAAATCTTAAACACAGCCAGTTTTTGCTTGCCAGTTTTAAAAGTCACATGGTTTCCTTAGAATGAGTCAGATGTTGTATATCGTGGAGACTCGTGGAGGATGATCAGCTGGGTACAATGTGGGTATGATTATCTTAGTGTCTGAAGACCACTCGGTGCTTTTTTTAGTTTGCTGAGGCTTTGTAAACTCCTGAGAAACTACCAGGTGGCAGGTTGTCTGCCAAGCCATGCCGTCATCACTGAGTCAGTGCCATTGTGCCTGCCATCCCCTGCCTATTGCTTGTTTTAGACACACACACACACACACACACACACACACACACACAGGATCAACACTTATCTCAACTCTTAAAGCTCTAGTTTTTTTTCCATTTTTCCAGAGGACAATTATATTTGTAGTTTAGGATATCAAACATTGTGTAGTTAGCACATATGTTAAATACACATATCTATGAGATTGATTGTTGCTCTTGAGAACGGGAGTTTCTTTTTTTATTTTACAACAATAATTTTATTGAAGCAAAAGGTTAACTTCAAAGGACCCCATCTCCATTGTCACTATTAACAGATCTTTTCTTTTTTTTAAAGATTTATTTATTATTATAAATACGTACACTGTAGCTGTCTTCAGACACACCAGAAGAGGGCGTCAGATTTCATTACAGGTGGTTGCGAGCCACCATGTGGTTGCTGGGATTTGAACTCATGACCTTCAGAAGAGCAGTCAGTGCTCTTACCCACTGAGCTATCTCACCAGCCCCCCCCCCTTTTTTTAACAGATCTTGTAGAAGCTTCAAGTTAAACTGACTGTCTTGTAGTGGGTATTCCTGTTACATTGTTTGATTACTAGAGACACATTACATACTGCCCAGAGAGGAGGGGGCTGGAAAATGCATATGTATCTGTGCCTGGGTGTACTCACATCCAAAGTTTTACATCAATAGCTTAGAATGACTTGGGGTATTAATTCTGAGTGGCATTATGAGCAGTAAAAGCCTGATCGTTTCCTGGATTAGACCTATTAGAGTTGTTTAGATAACACACTTTGAATTACTTCCTCTCAGGAAACATTGAAGCTGGAAATGTTAACCAGGCTCACATACCAAAGCACTTAGACAGAGCACGTTGTTTCTTTTGCAGTTTAAAAAAAAAGAGAGAGAGAGAGAGAGAGAGAGAGAGAGAACTTTTTTTTTTAAGGAAAAAAATTAGACAAATAAATCACGTGCGTGGAAACCTAAGAAGACTGTCAGACTCAATGGCCAGAGGAAGAGCATTTCTCTGTGAGATTCCTCATCTGTCCCTGACAGCAACCACAGGATTGGTCTGTCTGTTGGAATCATAACTTATGCAGGGCTAATTGCCAGCATTGATGGTGACATCAGATCTGGCGGCACAGAAATGCAGTACTCACATACGTTCTGCATTTTATTTGTGGAAGGAAAACTGACTTACTGAGCATGCAGACACAGTGCGGGCTGAAGTGTACCCAGGTAGTGACATTTACTAAGGAAAGTTTACTCTGATTAACTGTGCACGTCCTGTCTGCCTCTGGTCTCGGAAGCTGGCTGACATCCTCTTTCGGTGCATTTCATGGATGGCATTTCACTTGACCTATAATTTCCTCCCTCTAGAAAGTGTGTGTTTATAAAGGTAGGTCAGAAAAAAGGTAGAAACAACAACTTAATTGCATAGGAAGGAATATATGCCTTACAAATTTGGGGTTTGGTTCCAAGGTAGAATGCTTGCCTAGCATACACAAAGTACTGGGTTCAGACTTGGGGGAGAGAAGGGTTTTTTATCTCTTCATGTTTGAGGAGCATTACTGATTCTCTGAATACTAACTGAAGATGGTTTGTTACCCAAGTGAAAGAGAAACAGACACTGAGACTCAAAATCAAGAGCACCACATCTTCAGAATCCCTGAGTGTTCCAAACAAGATTACAGTGAGAAGGAAGCATGTCGATCAAACTGAGAGCCATCTGTTCTGAATCAGGACATGTCAACTCATTTCCTTTGATATATGTCTGAGCTGATGGATTGGCTCTCTTCTAATACTGTTTTATTACAAGTTAACACGTTCAATAAAAACTTGAGCTCTATGCAATACAGGGAAGAGGATAATGCTTAGAGATAGTGGTTTGGGCTTGAAAACAGTAGTGGATGAAGCCTTCCCAGTATGGAAACACAGGGATATAAATGGTACGTGTGATAGATAAGTCAGGTGCTCTTGAAAAAAGGAACGACACTGTTGCCTTTGTTGATTGAGTACCTCCCCATGCAAAAAGCTGTTCTTCATGTGTCTTCATTTATCCAACAGAAGAAATACAGATGAAAGGGCACTAAAAAATTAAATGCTTTGTCTAGAGTCACTCACTGTTTCAGACAGGGCTCGCGCTCAGCTTATTGTTCATGGTTGTATCAGCTAGTAGTACTGTACCAATCACATTCCAAACACCATGGTCCCTTCCAGGACTGGCAACACTTTTGTGAAAAAAGAACATGACACATATTGTAGAGTTGACAAATCATTTAGCTGCACATACTTGATGCTGCTTGTCAGGAGAAAGCAGCCCGGACTGACATAAATGATGGATGTGACAGTGTCCTCATAAAATGAGACAGTGGGCTGGATTTCCACCATGAACTGTGCTTTGCTGATCTTTGATCTGCATACGTGGTTGTAAATTTAACTAAAGGCTAGTTGAAATTAAAAGCCCTGTGTGTGTGTGTGTGTCTGTGTGTGTTAAAAGTCAAATTAATGGTGGATAGTTCCTGAGACCAAAGTCAAGAAAATAGGGTGACTAAAGCACCAAAGCTACAGAGCCTATAGAAAAAGAAAGTTGAGGCTGGAGAGAGGACTCAGTATGTCGTGTGTGCTATGCAAGCATGAAGAAACTGAACTTGATCCCTAGCACTCATTTAAAAGGCCAGATGTAATAGCACATGCTGTACTCCAAGCTATGGAGAGACAGACACACAAGGACCCCTGGGGCTTGTTGGCCAGCAGGCCTACAGTCTACTGGTAAGCCTCAGGTACCAATGAAAGCCCCTGTCTACAAAAAAATAGGGACCTCCTAAGGAACAACACCTGAAGCTGACCTCAGGTCCTGAAATGCATGACCACACATACATGTGCACCTGTTGGCATACACACATATACATGGGCACAGTCATGGCACAATCACATCTTCATTAGCAGAAGCTTAGTACTGGGATCACAGGGCCTCTGTTGTGTGCAGCTCCTTGAACAGTCAGAAAGTATTCTAACTATTCAAATGAATATTCCTACCCTACTCCATCGTAGAAGCTGGGAATCAATCCACTTAGGGCAGGTGAATACAGTTAGATACAAATCTTTAGAACATAATAATCCTTCTATGAGTCACCCAAAGTGGACTTTAAACCCCTGCATGAAGCACCATTAAAATAAGCGTGTTGGCATCACGTATTTACAAATGACTCCTCTGGAAAACTCTGCTTCGCCATGGAAACCCCAGAGCTGTTTATCTTTTATGGTACTAATGTTGACGGACAGATTGCTTACTCCAGAGATTAAAATTACATAGAGATGACTTGTAATGATGACAGGTTATTTACAGAGATGTCTCTGCCTAGTCTTTTTAAATGCACACTGGCATTTTCTACTTGGGAAGCAGTATGAGCTTCATTCACCACTTCTGCCAGACACTTTTTATTGGCAAAGGAAAAGTTCAGTTGCGATAAACATTAAGCCTTATATCCAGACCTGATAGAGACAGACTAATAAAACTGTAGGCCATTCTCCCCTGGGACTGAGTTATAAACCATAAGGCAAACGTTATCGAAGGGAACTGTGCAGTATTATCATGGGTGTACCACCAGGATGTAGAAACTATCTCAAGCTTATAGTCATTTTAAAATTTGGAAATCTATTGCTGGAATCATAAAGCAGGGGAC
>NW_022196895.1:17530262-17547551 GCF_008632895.1 Mastomys coucha | reverse complement strand
TGGATGCTGAATAGCAGTTGATCTAAAAATTAGTTTCACTATAGAAATTTTTAGAAAACCAAAAGTTGAAAGCTAACTACTTGTGTGTTAAAGAATATCTCAGGCCAGCGTATTTCTCATGGTTTATACTGAAATTCAGAGAGCAGTCATGTAAAATCTCAGCACTGTGAAAATACTCATTCCTCCATCCACCATGTCAGGTGTCAACTGAAAAGTTGGAAATAATTTTTTAGTCATATTTGTAAGATATAATCTCAAAACTCTAAGAGAATCAACTGGGGAGCTTAATGTTGGGACTGGAGAGATGGCTCTGCTGTTGGGAGCACTCGCTGCTCTTCCAGAGGACCCAGTTTACCAGGATCCCAGCATATCGGGGACTGACAGCCACCTGTAACTCCTGCAACACCCTCTCCTGGCCTTTGCAGACACGCCCATGCATGCATGCATGCATCTCAGTGTAGACACACATAAATAAAAATCTTTTTAAAAAGTAAGTTAATTCTGTAAGTGTGTACTTAGCGAGGTGCAGAGAGTAAGAACATAGTCTCTGCCAGCAACCATTAGCAACAGTGGTATTTCCTCTGTTTCACTTGGAAAGAGTCCTTCAGCCTTTCTCGGTATTTCAAGTGAATTACTGAGGTACACAGTTCAGTAGAGGAGCCAGGAATGATAGCCTAGGTTAGACACACAACGGAGAGAGCAGGGAAAGGAAGCTATTTCTCAGCTTGGGTGTGTCTGATGGTTCATGATTAGGTTCCAGGAATATTACATCACAAGCATCTCGGGGCACAGAATTCACATGAATCTCTTGAGTGTTATTAAATCTGATCATTCAGTCAAGGTTGGTCCAGTTGCATGAATGTATTGTTCCCTGTTTCCTCGTTACAGTTATAGTCATTCTAGAGCAGCGCTTCTCAACCTTCCTAACGCTTTGACCCTCTAATACAGTTCCTTAAGTTATGGTGACGCCCCCCCAACCATAAAATCATTTTCATTACTACTTCATAACTGTAATTTTGCTAGCTATGAATCTTAGTGTAAATATTTTTGAAGATAGAGGTTTGCCAACAGGTTGAGAACCACTGTTCTAGAGGAAGTTGTTTAAGGCCATACATATGACCTGGTTTGTTTGGATTTTTTCCTAAGTATTTTTGCTTACTCTGATAGTTTCATACCTGTCTACATTATTATACCTGTGCACTATTACCACGTCCTCCTGCCATGTCCCTCTTTTATCTCCCTTCCACACATTCTCAGCCCCTCCAACTTCCTGACATGCATTCTCTTGCTTCATTTCTTGGCATTTGGCTAATGACCCACTGTTGTTAATTATGGTTGCCTGCGTGAGCATGGCTGTGGGGTTCTGTACCAGCTTGTATGCAGCTCACCGGGGGCTACACCACTGGGGAAAATGCCTCCTCCTCCCAGCATCAGCAGCTGGCAGCAGCTCCTTCAATGATTTGCTGTTCTTCCGAATTCTCTAAGTTTAGCACCCACAAATGGCTGAGATGGCCATGGCAAAGTCAGGATTTCCTTGTTCCCCCATTCCCTTGTTTTCATTGGTGTATGGGTCTGCTGTCAGTATAAACTTGTATTCAGTATTCAGTATAAACTTGTATTCAGTATTCTGTAGATTATAAATTATTATAGTTATTGTATTCTCAAACTGTTGCAGATTTTGTCAGTAGGAACTAAGTTGGGCCATCTCCTGTGTTCCCTTGACACATCCTCATCATCTTCTAACACTGTTTCCTGGCAACCAGTGGCCCATGCTCACCCTGCACCTCTCCTGCTCCACCCTAGACACAGTTTCTTCAAAGAGCTCTGGTTCCTGTTTAGTAGTTTGCGATATAAGGAGTATATGTCTGTCTGTATGTATGTATGTGTATGTCTGTGTGTGCCTCTGTGTCTGTGTGTGTCTGTGTTTATGTGTGTATATCTGTTTGTGTGTTTGTGTATGCTTGCCTCTGTTGTGTTTGTATGTCTGTGTCTCTATGTGTCTGTCTATGTGTGTATCTGTGTGTGTATCTACTTGTCTGTGTGTGTGTTCTTTTGTTAGTGTGTATAGCTATATTTCTTCTGTATGTCTGTGTGTCTATGTGTCTGTGTTTGTATCTGTGTGTATCTATTTGTCTGTGTGTCTGTGTGTTCTTTTGTTAGTGTGTGTATAGCTGTATTTCTTCTGATAGCTCCAATTCTAAAGCAGCCTACAAGGTGTTCTTTTCTTACTCTTCCTGCTTCTCACCATTTCATTTCTGCCCTTTCTCCCATAGTCAAACTCTGTAGCTTTCTACATTTTTGTTACATTAAGTTATTTGGAAGTATACAGACATGCTAGCCACAGTGCACATGTGGAGTTTAGAAGACGCGTCTCTTCTCTCCTTCTACCACATGGGTCTCAGGGGTCAAACTCAGGCTTATTAAGCAAGTGCCCACTGACTCGAAACTCTATAACTCCTAACACGCACACGCGTTTATTCTTTCCTGCCGTGCACATAAAGTCAACTCCCTCAGATTCTGTTCACATCTCTGCTCTAAGGAATAGAATCTTCTGAAGGAAACATATTCCTCAGCTCGTTTGACTGTGTGGGGCTAAAGGTCAAAGCTCAGTAAGGCCCAGGCAAAGGTCTCACTTTCCACTACTTCTCTCTGCCCTATCCACTACACACATCCTGAAAATTAACTCATTTCACTCTTTTCTGTTTTTTCTTTACGTTTCTTTTCTTAAAAGCAATAAATAAATGAATAAGCAGAGGATATGAACCCCATTTGTTTTAAGCACAAAGCGTATTCTATATAATCCTTTGCTTAATGTATCCTCTAAGCCAATTCATTTAACCTTATTGGACTCTTGCTACCAATCAGCAGAGGTAGACATCGCAGATAGGCAACTTGGATCTCCCTTGGAGTGAGCCACTTTCAAGTTTTGAGTAGCAACAGACCAGCAACTAGCAGCTCATGCTAGGAGCTCATGCTAGGCAGCCACTCCTGCCGCTCAACTTACAGCCACTACCTCGAGCATTCCCAGCTGCTGTGGCTGGTGGTTTCCGACAGCTCTCCTGCCTTTGGAGTGCTCACTGTCCTTAGCTTCTTGCCATCTTGGCACTTTCCTCAGCCTGTTTCAGGTCTTTGCAGTCTCTGCTTCCTATCTGTTCTCTGGGACGGCAGGCCCGGTGAGTTGTCCGTTTATTCTGTCACAAGCTTAGTCTTGTCCGCCCATGATAAAGGACTACAATAAGCAATGAAACCTCCAAAAGCAATTCTCAAGATCTGGACCAAAACATAGGCCAGTGTAGGGTGGGGAGGCAGTGTAGAAGAGGGACGTCTCCTTTACTGACCCTGGGCGGCTGAGAGGAGGGCTGTTTATATATCTAGTCACACATGTACACAGCCCTCTGTTAGCTAACCACAACATCTCTGCACTGTCATACCAGCCTCCTCAGGCATCCTCTGTGAACAGTCTTGGGTGTGGGCATCTGGAATGGCTGTCACAGTAGAAGTCATATCTTCTAGGATCATAGGTGTGTGGAGTGACAACAGAAACAGCCTCCAGACCTTTCCCATACAAGGAAACAGTGGGTTCTGCAGTGGCCAGAGCAGCTGGGGCTGGCTTATATTCTCCTCCATTGGCCATGGCTGTACTGAACCTCCCTGAGTACTCATGGTCCATTTTCTTCTTTCATTAATAATTTTATACATATATGTAATATACTTTGGTGATATCTCTGCATTACCCCTTCTTGTCTCCCTTCCACTGTACTCTTTCTCTGTGATGAGTCTCCCTTATACTCTGTGGTTTTGATCTACTGCGTTTAATTATGGTGCCTACATGAGCGCAGGTGATGTTATTTACTTGAGCAAAGGCAACTCACCAGCGGCTTCACCACTGAGGACGACAATCCCCCTCCCCTGCAATCTTTTCTCTGCTCCTCAGAGAAGGATAAGGCCGTCTGTACCTTCCCTCAACCCTGCTAGAAGGGTGATGGGGCTCATCTTGAACAGGTCTTATGCGGGTAGCTACTTGTATGTTCATGGATATACGAACCAGATCATGGTCTCCCCACCCTCTGGTTCTCACCGTCTTTCCACCTTGCTTTTCTCCAGTGTTCAGATCATTGGGTGAAGTGATATAGATACCCCACTTAGGGCTGGGCACTCAAAGGTTACTTCTTGTCAGAACTTTGACAAGTTAGAGAGTCTCTACAGTAACTGTTGCCCATTATCCAGAGACTTCCTGACGAAGGCTTACAGCAACACTGCTCTACGGGTGTGAACATAATCATTTACAGGGAATCGTGACACCCTGATCACGTAGCAAAATAACAGCAATGTGCACATGCACACACACACACACACACACACACACATACACACACACACACAGCACACCACACCACCCCAGAACCACAGCTACTGAAATGAGGACCACTCCCAGGAAAAGGGTTGGTTAATTGACAGCTTCAGTGGGGATTTCGAATCAGAATAAAAAGAGATTTGTTATCAAATATAAAGTGATTATAAAGATATAGAAATTAAACAGTATATCTATGGTGGGTCAGAGAACTACGATTAATGTCCTTAAAATAGAAATGTATACATAGATCTTTAGATACTTGTTTTATGAATATTAATACATAAGAAAGATGGCATTTCAAATCAACTACAAATGGCATAGTACTTAGGAAGTATACTAGACACTACATTGACTTTAAAAATAGAATTGATCCCTATGTTACATAATCCACCAAAGAGAATTCAGCTGAATAAATTAAGTAGTAATGAAACCAGCCACATGCTGGACTACAATATTGGTAATTACACCAGCAACTCCCAACTTCTGAGTGTGATTAAAATTTTGAACTGGGTAACCTTTTCTGGCAGGACAGCGGACTACCCTGGATAGTATTTATACCTAGCAGCACCCTGGACTCTACCCAGAGAGATAAAAAGCAGCTCTCTCATTGTGGCAACCAAAATGTCTCCAGAAATTGCCACACATCTCCTAGGAAGGTTGTAAAATCTCCCTGGTTTAAATCCAATCACCTTCTCAGCTACGAGCATAGCAGAATAAGTCACAAAAGATAATTACTATTAAGAAATTTAATATTAAGAAAATTATCTAGAGAAGCTGAAAAATTAAAGCCAAATAATAAGTCCAGAAGTATATAGCATGAAAGCCATCCACTTTACATTTAAAAAGAGTAGCTAAGAGGAGACCCAGGCATCTACGTTAATGCCTGAGCGTCACTGACTAATAGCCAAAGCTTCTGACAGAACAGAAGCAGGTGGATTGAGGATGCAGGTTTTGGTGCACATAGCTGAGCCCCTCGCTTCCATTTCTGCTGCGTCTTTCTACAGAAATCACCTAACTGTCAAGAATGTCATTGCGGTTCTTCTTATAATTGACAAATGTTGGGGAAACTCATCTTTCTAACAAAGTAAAGCCATTCTTTGTGTAATAAACATGTCAGATGATGTTGTTATTGGGGACATACATATACAAGAAGATGGAGATATTAAGGTTGAAAACTCAGTAAGAATATGGGTTTGCATATCTCTGAGATAACTGATACATACTTTCTTATTTATATAAGATTTTTGACAGGTTATATGCAGTAGGGAAGTAGGCTTGTGTTATTTTTATTTTATGTATTTCTTCCAATGAACATGAATACTTTGCGTGATAATTTTTAAGTAGAGAAATCAAGCATTTTGGGGACTTGGTGGATAGCTTTGTAGTAAACCACTTGTCTAGCTTGCTCAGAGCCCAGGTTCAGTATCCAGCAACACACACAAATATTTTTAATCCTTTGTCTCAGTTCCAAATTTTAAAAATTTATTAATTAAAAAAATTAAAGGCGGGATGGTGAGATGGCTTAGCGGGTAAGAGCACCACCAACTGCCCTTCCGAAGGTCATGAGTTCAAATCCCAGCAACCACATGGTGGCTCACGACCACCCATAATGAGATCTAACACCCTCTTCTGGTGGTCAGCTACAGTGTACTGAAAGAAAGAAAGAGAGAGAGAGAGAGAGAGAGAGAGAGAGAGAGGAAGGAAGGGAGGGAGAAAGAAAGAGAAAAAGAAAGGAAGGAAGAAAGAAAGAGAGAAAGAAAGGAAGAGAGAAAGGAAGAGAGAAAGAAAGAATCTTTAAAAATAAATAAATAAATAAATAAAATTAAAGGTAAAGCTTTAGTAAAATTTTAAATAGCAAAAAGAAAATTTTTTTCTTCAGTGTTTATGAGAAAGCTATTTGTAATTACAAAAAGATAATGTTAATTATCCATCAAATAGACCTCTTTGTGTATATAGGAGGTAAAGCTGTTTTAATAATTCAGTGTAAAACCAGGAGTGGTGGCACATGCCTTTAATCCTGGCATTTGAGAAATAGAGGTAGGAGGTAGATTCAGCTGCCTGGTGAGTTTGAGTTGGCCATATCTCAAAAAGACCAAGATAGAAATAATAATAACAAATTAGATTAAAATCTAAATATTGTCTTATATAAAAAGGTTCTTTCTCAGCTGAGGAGCTATTGGTAGTTAATGGCTGCTGGAGGAGAGGAATCATCTTTTTTAGATGTATGGCCACTGGTACATCAGCCCTCCATGATCCAGTAAATGGCCCCACACCCATTCACATGCAGGCAAGCCCAATTAACTCAGTGAGGTTTTTTAAAAAATTAAAAGGATAAGAAAGCAGAACATGCCGGGCAGTGGTGGCACACACCTTTAATCCCAGCACTTGGGAGGCAGAGACAGGCAGATTTTTGAGTTTGAGGCCAGCCTGCTCTACAGAGCGAGTTCCAGGACAGCCAGGGCTACACAGAGAAACCCTGTCTCAAAAAAACAAAAACAAACAAATGAGCAAACAAACAAGAAAGCAGACCATACAGGGAAATAAGGGTGCAGAGTGAGAGGGCCTGAGAGGAAAATGGAGACCATTCTGATAAAAATGCCTTATAGACATGTATGAAACTGTCAAAGGGCAAAAAGTTACTTTAAAACAAATCTTTCAGCCAAGTTCACCCAAGTTCCTCTCTAATGTTAAATATATATACCAAATAGAAGAATGCAGCTGTTGTTAGCCACATACATCAAAATGAATGGTTATCGGGAATCGAAGCATTGGCTAGTGAGTGTTTGCTTCACTAATGTGCAATTCGGTTTATCATGTCATAGGTCGCGTCGGGTGAATGCAATGAAGACACTGAAGTTTACAACATCACCCTGTGTACTGGGGATGAACTCACCCTAATGGGGCAGGCAGAAATCCTTTATGCGAAGACCTTCAAGGAGAAGTCACGTCTCAACACTATCTTCAAAAAGATCGGGAAGCTCAATTCCATCAGCAAGCTGGGGAAAGGCAAAATGCCGTGCCTCATTTGTATGAATCACCGGACCAACGAAAGCATCAGCCTTCCATTCCAGTGCAAGGGCAGATTTAGCACCCGAAGTCCCCTGGAACTGCAGATGCAGGAAGGGGAACACACCATCCGAAATATCGTGGAGAAGACTCGGCTCCCTGTGAATGTGACGGTGCCCAGTCCCCCGCCCAGAAATCCCTATGACCTCCACTTCATTAGAGAGGGGCACCGCTACAAGTTTGTGAACATCCAGACCAAGACCGTAGTGGTTTGTTGTGTGCTGCGCAACAACAAGATCCTCCCCATGCACTTCCCTTTGCACTTGACTGTCCCCAAGTTCAGCCTCCCGGAACACCTGGTGAAGGGAGACATGTGGCCAGAGACCCTAGTCCATCACTGGCTTGGTATCTGCCAAGAGCAGTTTGACATCGATGAGTATTCACGGGCCGTTCGCGATGTGAAAACGGACTGGAATGAAGACTGCAAGAGCCCCAAAAAGGGCCGTTGCTCTGGCCACAACCATTTACCCAATTCCCTCAGCTATGCCCGCGATGAGCTCACCCAGTCCTTCCACCGGCTCTCAGTCTGTGTGTATGGCAACAATCTCCATGGCAATAGTGAGGTGAATCTCCATGGCTGCAGGGACCTTGGGGGAGAGTGGGCCCCCTTTCCTCATGATATCCTTCCCTATCAAGACTCTGGTGACAGTGTGAGCGACTACCTTTTCCCGGAAGCTAATGAGGAGTCAGCGGGCATTCCAGGGAAAACAGAAGTTCCCTATGAAGAGCTGTGGCTGGAGGAAGGCAAGCCCAGCCGCCAGCCTCTCACTCGCTCGCTCAGTGAGAAGAGCAGGTGCGACACCTTGAGAGGCTCCACGCGGTCCACATGTGCACCCTCCTCTCCTCCTGCCCCTGCGACCCTGGGAGCCACAATGAAGTCTTCAGAAATCGCCCTACCTCCACCTCCAGTGCCTCCCAAATCTGAAGCTGTAAGTCACTTCTGTGTGTGAATGGTGTGCCAGTCTTTCATTTATTTTCTTAAAAAACAAAAGCCCTTCCCAGTTAAAGATCATCAGAATGAATAAATGTATTTAATTTGGAATGGAGTATGGACGCTAGCCCGTTTATTTCAGTTAGGCAAGTGAGAGATGTACTACGTTGGGTAAGAAACTCTTGAGAGTATCTAACAGGATATTTAAACTTGATTTGCTATTGCCTAGAAAACAAACCACAGGGAAGAGACAGCAGACACTAGATGGCCAAGAAAGGGGCAGACCTGACCGAGGTCTGAGTGACAGTGTCTGAACTGTAGCCCCTGTCAGTGGTTGGGTGGCCAGAAAGGAATGAGCTTCAGAAAATGGCCTGGAAGTAGACCAGCAGTATTCGCTGGCAAAATGAAAGTAGAGAGAGGAGGAAAGAGAGGAAGCCAGAGAAACTGGATGGTTCACCTATAAAACAAGGTAGAGACTAGTACTGTGCCTGGAGGACTTAATCCTCTGTGCTTAACACAGGGAGCAGTATCAACGAGGCCTCAGTATCTCCAGTAACTTTCCTATGTCCCTCAAGTTATATTGAGACCAGAATAAGGCCAGAGAGGCAGCAATAATGACTCCATGGATTTGACAATGTCTTTGCAGTGGGCTTTTGGGGGAGTGTTTGTTTGTTTGTTTTGTTTTGTTTTGTTTCGTTTCGTTTCTAGCAGAATTTGTTTTTTACAAGAGAGAAGACATAGAGGTTAAGACTTGGGTCCTCTGTTCTTACAGAGGACCCAAGTTCAATTCCCAGCACCAATGTGAGACAGCTCACAAATGCCCATAAATCCAGCTCCAGGGTATCCAATATTCTTTTTAGACTGCATAAGCATAGGTTTTGTGGAGTTGCTTGTAGATATTGGGGATGGTGCATTAAGGACAATGCAAAAGGGTGGATGGAGCCAGGACGTGGACAGTGGATCACTCCAAACAGCTGATTGGCTATCCACAAAGGGTTCTTGCTGCTACAAATGTTTCCCAGTGTAGGACTACCCTCCATTTGGCTTCCCAAATGCCACAGGACTGACTGGACTGCGCTTTACTTCCTACAGAACCTTCCAAAGACTTCAGGCACATGTGCAGAGAAATACCTCTACTCGATAAGAGATCCTAGACTTGGCAGAATTCTTGATGACTTGAGGTCCTCAAACCTTGTACTCATGTCAGAGTGTCCCTAGGGGTTTTCAAAACATAAATAACAAGTACACAGTGCCCTTCCTAGACGCCTTCAGTGGCATCAGAACTCTGCGCTGTGCTTGATGTGACCTTGATCTTTATCAAGAACACTACCTGAGTTGTTCCTGTTGAACTTTGATCTTCCTAGCGTTTAGTGGCTCTCGTGTTTGTTGACTGACTGGTATGCTTGTCAAGGTGATCATACCTCGGGTCACTTACGTGACCAAATCTAGAGGTTGGCCTTGGTTTTTGTTATTGCTGTTTTGTGGCTGGTAAGAGATGAACAGGAATGTCCATATTAGGAGTCCCCTCGTGAGTATGACTGGAGCCTTACCTACTAAGGAAGATTAAGAGGTGGAGTTTTTTGGGGGGAAGTATTATTTTGTATTGTTTTGTTTCATGTTTCAGTGTGTTGCCCCAAATCATGTAGATTTTGTGATCAACTGGTTATCTCAACATTTCTTCAGACCTGATCTATGCATACTTTTCACAAATATTCATGATGAGGAACCTTGGAGGCCATTGGCATATCCATGAGGTTCAATGGGATCCTGGGGTCCTTTGACAAGAATATGAGCTTGTAAGATTGCATTGTGACTCTGGGGGGCACATTATAAAGTTCTTTGTAATGTGACTGATCTGAGGTCACTCAGAATTTGTAAACAGGGTAGGGTAACCAACAAGATAGTTTTCGTTGATGTACACATTCTTTTTAAGATTTATTTATTTATTTATTTTATGTGTGTGAGTACACTGTCACTGTCTCCAGACACACTAGAAGAGGGCATAGGATCCCATTACAAATGGTTGTGAGCCACCATATGGTTGCTGGGAATTGAACTCAGGACCTCTGGAAGAGTACTCAGTGCTCCTAACTGCTAAGCCATCTCTCCAGACCAATGTGCACAATTTTTTAAACTGCAATTTTTGTTTCATCAATCTGTGTTAAATCATTTGCATAAGGCTTTGCAGTATTTTTATGACATAAACATTTTAACATAATGGTACTTGCAATAATTTTTAAAAGAAAATGACTATGCTGTCATCCTATCTTGACCTTGGTTCTAAAAACATCAGACTTAAACTGAAACCACAAACAAATGTCATAAAGACGTAGGCCTGCAGTCCACAAAGGGACTTCTCACGACACAAGAGACTCTTCTCAGTATGCCCAGTGTTTATAAACATAAAGGATGTGTTCTAAACACCTGAAAAGCATTTACTTTTAAAGGAAAAGCAGGATATTTTAAACGAAGCCATTTTTATTGGTTCTGTGACCATGAAATGAATTTTCCATTTTTAGTGTGTGGTGGGCAGGGGAACCAGAGAATG
Source organism: Mastomys coucha (assembly GCF_008632895.1). Lineage (NCBI taxonomy): Eukaryota > Metazoa > Chordata > Mammalia > Rodentia > Muridae > Mastomys > Mastomys coucha. The sequence continues at coordinate 17,536,652 of NW_022196895.1, read as the reverse complement.
TCACGACTGTTAGATGTGGCTTCAGCTTGTGATTTTTCAAACAGGAGCTTTAACAGGCCATAAATGCAAGTCCTCCCATAGAATTGACCACAGTCCTGCCTTGGGTAGTTAGAGTGCCGGGAGAGTGGCAGCCTTGTGTCCACAATCATCCCACCCAGTCACTAAAAGGGGTGAAGAGAGAGAGACAGGAAGGACCCCCCTCCAGTTATCAATGCTTTCCAACTAAGCCCCACCTCCCAAAGGTTCAATCACATCCCACAGCAGCTCCACCAGCTGGGGACCAAATGTTCAAACACATGTTCCTCTGAGAGACGTGTCTCATTCAAACCGTCACCAAAACCAGCAGAACACTTACCTGGAAACTTGACTGTCCCCACCAGGAACTTCTAAGACAGCAAAACAGTCAAAGAGAGAGTGTGCGCCACAGAAAGGAAGCAAGTTGGCTTGTGAGTGTGGCTATGCTGAGATCTTGTGTGGGGCAGCACTGTGGTGCCTGTCTGCTCATCCTTCCAGATTTCTACCCACAGCTGCTGAGTTGTGACATTGTTGCGCTGAGGATTCTGATGGTATTTGTTTCTTTGAGTGAGTGCAAAAACGATTCTTTCTCCTTCAGTAGTCATGGCCACTTAGAATTATACCGCAATTATATTGCCTATGTAAAGATGGCTTCTCAGGGTGTTTTTGACAATTTGCAATGCTCACCTCTCTGGAGTGGGAGAGCACTCCTCTTGACAGGAGAGTCTCGGAGATGTGTAGGGAAGAAAGGATCTTCCACTTTTATCCCTTAGAACTATTGCATCACAGCCCAAGCTAAGAAATAAGCCAAGCCCACTGGCAGACCCTTGTCACTTTCAAAGTTTGCCAGGAGGGCAGACAAGATGTGCTTGTCACCAGGCCAGACAATTTGATCTCCATAACTGAGTCCCACCCACATGGTAGGAGGAAACAGCAACACCTGTGAGTTACCTGACCCCCACACGCAAATCATGGTGCATGTACATGCAATTTTTGATAACTTTTTAAAGATCCCTGTACCATGATAATTGACAGTTCCTCTTAAATCGATTATTCTTTGGTCCATATGTTTATAATGAACACATTCTTCATTTTAGCATATTGTAGGTCTCTATTCATCTTAATTCCCAGGTGCTAGCTAATATTTCTTTTTTTCAATAATTTACTTAATTTTATTTTATGTGTGTCAATGTTTTGCCTTCATGTCTCTGAAGGTATCAGCTCCTCCTACAATTGGAGTTACAGACAGTTGTAAATGCTGCCATGTACATGCCTGGACGTGAACCCTGGTCCTATGGAGGAACAGCCAGAGCTCTTAACCGCTGACCTATTACTGCTCCAGCCCCCTAATATTCTAAAGTTTACTCAGACACTTGACAAGTGGCAGTCTTTAAGATTCCTCTATCTTCCTGTCTCTGGGCCCTACTTCTTTCTCCCTTCCCCCTCCTCACCTCAAATGGCTATCAGAAGTACAGAGCCATTTGCAGGAAAATTGATATAACTGGAAATTATCATGTTAAGGGAGCATATGTTTCCTGCTATTTGAGGTTCTCAGGTTTTATATAAACTGTGTGTGTGTGTGTGTGAGAGAGAGAGAGAGAGAGAAAGAGAGAGAGAGAGAGAGAGAGAGAAGAAGAAGAAGAAGAAGAGAGAGAGAGAGAGAGAGGAAGAGAGAGAGTTGGGGGGAGTAAAAGTAGAAGTATTGAACTATTTAGGGGGTCCAAGAAGACTACCAAGAGTGGGGAAAGCAGAATGAGGGAGAGATAAAGAGCGCATGTTCAGTGTGCAGTGTATGTCTATATGACAGTGATCTTATGTAGCACAATACTGGGTATGGCGAATATATAGTATGAATTTTTTTAGAAGAAAATAGTAAAATCTCAGTGGAAAAAGTACCACTAAAGTACAGGGCATACCTGGAGGTGTGAAGCCAGACGCAGAGGTTCTCCAGCACATGCAAAGCCTCAGTTCAATCCCCAGCACAGAAACAACCAACCACACCACCAGGTCTCAACCTTCTGAAGCCATTTGGGCAGCAGTGTCCTGTCTGGGACCGACATCTTCTGTCTATACAGTCACCCTGGGCTGGATATTAGCACTCCACGATCTGTAATGCTGGTGAAAGGAAAGGCCAGAGTGAGCTCTACACTGAAGCCACCACCAATTTCACCCAGTTTTACTGCAGTGTTCGTAAGTTTGTTAAGCTTTCTGACTGACAGGATGCTCTCACAGCTGCTAAGAGGCAGAGTAGGAGGCCCAAACTGTAGCATGGAGACTTAAGTCACTCATGAAGGTGGGCATCCCATCATTAGTAAGCCCCAAAATGAAGTACACCACCATGAGACTCAAAGGACGCACTGAAAGTTGGGCCCCATTGCAGCAGGTACTTAAGACACCTTTCAGCTGGAGGTTAGATTCTGAGTTGCCCTCAGTCAGCTGAACATCAGTGGGAAGATGGAATCTGTCTAGGTCCTTGGAGCCATTTTCCTCTAGTGGAGCTCAGGAGAGCACCGATGTCCATACTGCAGGATAGTTAGGAGAGCACCAATTTCCACACCACAGGATAGTTAAGAAAGTACCGATGTCCACACCGCAGGATAATTAGGAGAGCCCCAATCTCTGGACCTGCATCCTCACTTGACATAGCAGCTTCACAAGTGGGAGAAATATGGCGCCTACCTGAGTTAGCCCCTGTGGGAAGGATAAGTTCTTCACTGTGATTGTGTTCTACAAAGGACTTGGCACATCGTCTCAGCACTTAGGGAACATTCAAAATAAAGAGTAGCAGTAATTGAATATAGGATGGATTCCAGCTTATAGCCAGATAGGAAGTGACCTTTAAGACTGGCTGGATGCCCTTGCAACTGCTGAGAGGCAGGGTATGAGGACCAAGCTCTAGGATGAAGAATGAAGTCGCTCATCATTAGAGGGTGGGTTAATGAGGCTCCATAGTGAAGCACACCGCAATGAGACTTAGAGAGGGAGTCGGAAGCTACAGCTTTATCCCTCCTCCCATCCTTCCTTGACTAATGGTTGAAGAGAGGAAGTGAGCCCCTCCAGAGGGTCAGGCGGTCAGTGGACATTGGTATCTCCACAGCCGAGTCCAGAGAGGCAGCTCAACATCCAGAGGAGCTGCTCTCCCTCATACGATAACACATTTGACTTTTAAAAAATTAGAGCAGTATTTTAACCTGCCTTTTAAAGTAGATACTTAACAGGGTATGTTTCATAATTACCTGGCAATGGAGTTATCGTAAACAATGTGATCTATTAAACCAAACAGTAACAACCTACACTGTCTCCTGGGACTCTGAGGATCCCAGGAGTGAATGTCATTTCAAGGGGGGAGAGAAGGGGTATGAAGAACTTGCAGGTGCTTGTAAAAAGGGTACCTGTGAACAAGTTTCAAGGAACTAATATTGACATCCCCGCCTGCATGGCTGTCTCAAAGCTCAGGTGTTATCTCCCATTCACCAAGCCAGACTGGGGTAGCAACCGTTAGCTCTTATAACTCTGAGCACCACCATCCCCACCCCCAATAGAACTGGGATTTATTCCTAACTACTCAGGTTAAGAAAGTGTTCTAAAAATGTTGGTTTGTTAACTAAAGGAAGTGATCATGAGAAATGATTCAAGCTCTTTTGTTTTGTTTTGTTTTTGTTTGTTTGGGTTTTTTTGTTTCATCTTTGTCCTTTTTCCCTTCCTCAAATCCTGGGACCAATCCTATGGTTAACAGTGCTTCTTCACATGTAGGCTGACAGTCTGAGTTCAATTCCCAGAGCTCATGGTAGAAAGACAGAACTGACGCTCTCATGAAACGTCCTCAGTGTGCATGCACCCACACTCACAAATGATAGTTTTTTAATTTTTAAAGAAAAATATGTTAGTGTTAGATAAGCCATTAAATGACAGGTTTTCTTAAAGACACAAGATGCATTAATATTCAAGGTGAAATATTGAAAACCATTCAAATGAAGTTGGGGCCTAGGGATTGAAGAGCTCGGGACTTGGAAGCTTGCATAGTGTGCATAAGGCCCTGGTTTTCAGTATCGAGCCAGGAAAAATATAATGTGTGGAAGAGATAATGTGTATCAAGCTAACTGGTCTACAATAGCCTCCATTCAAGATCCCACTAATTAATGAGGTCTCCTAGAACAGTTGGCATTTAATTCGCTTTAATTACAACTTTTGAGGAATACTTTGTAAGCAAGCCCTACCTGGGCTTTCATTCATTAATTGAAATGATGAATACATTAGTATGTTGTTGTGGTACTCTGAAACTAATTGCCTTCCATTTCAGGTAGGTTGTTCTTACAATGAAGTTTTCTAAGCCAAGACATTTTTTTTCTCCTATGTCCATTGGAACTTTCAGTGACTGGCATGCTAATAAAGATAATTATAGTACCCTAGTAGAATAAGTCATGCACTCTGCCACTTGTGTAAAGTCACGCTGACAAGAAGGTTATATGCTATGCAATGCTATATATCATACATTGTACTACTTTCTCAGAAAAATCTTTATATGAGGCCCCAGTGACACCCAGGTCTTAAACAACGGCTTCTTTTCAGAACCACTTGCCCTTCTTGCCTCCAGCTGAGCAGCGCAGCTCCGGCTCTTATTCGTCCTTGCCTGGGGCTTGAATATTGGAGACCTTCTCCCAGTAGGATCTGTCTTAGAACCTTATTATCAACATACAGTGAGATGAAGGAAATAATAAGACACCACATTTAAGAATGGGGATTTAGACTGTAAGTTGGCCTTTGGTAGCTAATCCAGTAGAGATCCATTTATTACATTTCGGTAAGATAAAACTCGCATTTCTGTCTGGCTGAAAATACCCGCTTGTGGCTATGTGGCAGGGTTATGAACTCTTTGTATAAAAGACTCTTTATAAATAAGATTTCTTAAGGCTGTAATGATTTTGTTATCTGGGAGGGAGAGTGTGGGAAGAAATGTAAAATGCAGGGCAGAGAGCATGCAGGGAAGACAAGGTTACAAAGTTCAAGGCAGCATAGTTACAAAACTCCTTTCTTTAGATTGCCAACGCTGTCCTGAATTTGACTCTTTTAGAGAACACACAGAATGAAGGTGAGCCCAATTTTAGATCAAGCTCACCACCAGCATATTTATTTTCTGAATGGTTGTCAATATGGAAACAAAAGACTCAAACCCAGAAGAATCAAAAGTCTCTTTCGTGATCGTTCACAGTTCCAGGCAATATAATCTTTCCCACAGGCTATGACCCCATCACCACCACCAACAACAACTGTGGGACGTAGATTTAGCCTGTACAGTCTCAGGAGGGGTGGCCATCGGCAGCTGTCTCCACATCTACTATCTTCTCCTAGGGGCTGAGCAGCCACTGCTGTGAAATTGAGTTTTTCTCAGAAGGATGTTAAGCAAAGAATGGTGACATGATTTGTTTCCTTTTTGTGAGCTCTCTTATTGGTCAGCTAGTGGAGGTGTAGTATTTCCATCCTAGATTAAGAGCAGGGAGTTACCGAGTGTCAGGAAACAGGGGGCTACCTAAGAAATGTCATCTAACCAAAGTCTCACACCCCCTCACGGACACCAGCAGTGACTTTTACTTTTTGCATTTTTTTTCTGGTTTTTCAAGACAGTTTCTCTATATTGCCACGGCTGTCCTGGAACTTGCTCTGTAGACCAGCCTGGCCTCAAACTCACAGAGATCCACCTGCCTCTGCCTCCCAAGTGCTGGGCTTAAAGGCATGGGCCACCACCAACTTGTTTTTTTGTTTTTGTTTTTATTTTGTTTTTTATTTGTATTCTTTTAATCCCAGGAGAAAGAAAGTTGGTTTTTTGTTTTTGTTTTTATTTTGTTTTTTATTTGTATTCTTTTAATCCCAGGAGAAAGAATACTTCATAATATGTATAAAATACCACAGCCATATGTAAGACTTGAATTCTGCTGTGCAGACATCCATATTTCCAGCCTGTTTTCCAACCATGCAGGAACCCACTATGTACAGTCAAATCCTCACAAATTATTTTTAACATGTAGGCATTTCAAGAAAAACAATGTCCCGCATTTCCCCCAGACGTTTGGTTCTTTATCTTGTTCTCTGGCAGATATTCTCAGGACTAACAAGAGCTGCAGCAGTGTCAGTTTTGAAGGTCTAGGAGGGTTAAATGCCTATTCCTCGGAGGTAGGAGAGCAAATTTAACCTTCCAGGCCATCTTCAGACATCAGGAAAGTAGTCCTATCCCACAATGCATTTGACTTCAGTCCAGTGATTGAAGTTGTATTTGACCATGCTTACTTAAAATATGAAGCCCTGTACTCTGTTAGATACATTTTATCCTCATGCTAGCTGATTGAGGGTAGGTTGGTGTGCACTGTTTTTCTGTGTGAT
>NW_022196895.1:17506351-17530252 GCF_008632895.1 Mastomys coucha | reverse complement strand
GTTCTCATCAGTGAGAGTTCAGCATACAGTCGTGTGTGTGACATGCCTGGACACAATTCCCAAGTTTCTTTCCATTCAAAAAGAAAGGCCATCCCATTCTGAGCCCCTTTCTAACAAGTATCCCCTTCTCCTCCCATCCTGGCCATTACCAGAAGTGAGTGGTGTATCTTGTTGACTCCATCCTCTCCTCCCCTTCTGGCTTCCACTCACTGGAATCTGCCCTCTGTGCCTTTCAACCCTCATTCGCTAGGCTTGCCAATGACCTGCTGACCACCTGTATGGTGTCCTTTCTCCCCCCTCTTGTGGCTTTCTGATACTTTTATCTGCTCGCGGCGGTACTGCTGCCTCCGCCTCTGCCTCTCCCCTCTCTTGGCTTCCCCCATTGCATTGTTCCACGAATCTGCTCTATGGGCAGTATGATGCAGTCATACTTGGTTTTCTCCTCTTCAGTCTTCCCGTGGGGGCCACCCTTATTCAGATTCTGTCAACAAGTACAAAATTTAATCCAAGCAGTGTTCACAGCCTTGAGCACCATAGTTTCTCCCAGCTCTCTTTAAATTTCTGTCTCTGTCTCTAACACAAGGTATTAATGTATGTCTCATAATCCGCCCTCCCAGACCACAGCATCACTGTGGTTATTAGATGTTAGATGTACCAGGTATCCAACATCATGCCATCTAAGCCTTTATTACACTCTTAACCTTGCTTCTCCAAGACTTTCTCACTAAAGTGTCCTATGAATTAATTCTCCTGCTATCTCAAATAAGCTCACGGTGTTCCCACAAACCTCTGCACATACATCTATTAATATACTTACTAATTTTTATTTTAATTGTATTTGTTTCCCCTCCTCATAACCAACTCTGGGAGTTATGTATTTTTGTATACTCAGTCATAGACACTTAACATGCATTTGAACTTCTAAGTAGAAAAGTGAAACTAACAGAGTCATTAGATTAGACTCTTAGAAACAGTAAGAATAGATGGTGGCTATGCCCTACCTATTAACACCAGGATAGACACCTATTACAGTTTTCTTCAAATCCTCACTATTAGATGTTTTCCATGGGTTAGATCCCAGGATCTTGAATATTCCTCCTACACCACCTAGGCTCTCAAAGAACAGTTTGCTATCTCTGCCTTTCCTTAAGTTAACTTTATATGTAACCCTGATGTCATCTATGCAAATACCAAGAACTAATGACACCACACTATCTGTGACAGATATTTGACAAGATCTAAAACGCCTGGATTTCATAGAAGGAAGTGAAGGTGGCCAGGCTCAGGGCACAGACAGGAACCATCTTTCATCCTGTAGCCTGGATAGGTATGGGTCTTCTGGCTTCTTAAGAGTAGGAGGCTGGTGCTAAGAACCTCTCTGAAGACATCGCCTCTAGACAGGCAAAGAGCAGCCATAATCTGATGGATGATCACCTTCACCTTAAAACTGAATGCTGACCCTCAGGTAGCCAGGGTCAGTGTTTGTTCCTGAGAACACAGATAGAGACCTTGTTGCCAGTTGAAGCTCGGCTTTGAATGCTGAGTATAAGGCTGACTACACTCACCTACCAGGCACAGGATGGCGTTTTACATACATACTCGGGAAGTGCTATTTGGAGGTGAGAATGCTGACAAATGGAGAATGCAGTCATTGTGTTTTCACCACATGACCATGCCCAAGTGTGATGGTGAAGATGTGGTGCTGCAGAAGCCTACACCCAGCCCACACAACTCGACATAGGAATTTCCACATTAGAATATAAAAAAGATGTGTATGGTTTAAATTTAAAGGTAGAAATGCTTTTTTTTTTTAACTTTAAAAAAAAAATCAGCCTGTTAATCAGCTAAGTTTCACCTGAAGCTCTGTGTAATTTATTCCTGCCAGAGGAGACAGAAGCCTAGGGTCTGTGTGCTCTAGAGAGTTATAACAGTAACGTCAGTCCATTCCATTTTGACTCCTGGTCTAATTAGATATACATGGAGGGTAAGTAACTGTAATAGCATGCTAGCCTAGTTCAGAAGCAGGGATCTATCCTGGTGGCAAGACAGAGCATGTTACCTTCAGGACTAGGCAGTAGGAATGGCCAATTAAATATGATGAGCCGGAAGAGACTAAAACAGAGGCGAGGCAGGGAAGCGCAAGGTGCTTCAAGCAACGGTGAATCTACCAAGAAAGAGGAGGAAGCAGGGCAGGGGGCAGGAGCACAGAAGGAGGAAGAGGAGTCTGAGGACCAACCAGAAAGACAGGTCAAAGCTAGTTTGCAAAGGCCTCAGGGAAGATCAGACAAGGCTGGCTCTCATCACTGGGCAAGAACATGGTGAAAGCCACATGAAGGAACGTGCTGAACATGTAGCACCTAAAAGTGAAATTGAATATGAGAGGAAGCAGGAGACAGGCTGCTTGACCCATCCCATGGGTCAGTCACCTTTTAATGCCAGATAAGATTCATTTATGGCACAGCTATCATCTTCTTGCATATAAGTGTCTCATGATGAATCAAATCAAGACACAAAAAAAGAATAGATAACATGAAAGACCCGTAAGAGCAATGAGAAGTATGGGGCACAGCCAACCCTCACTACTTATAACTTCCAAGGACCAGAATGTGTATGTCCCATCTCAACATGTAATCCTTCCCATAATATGCCGTGAAAGAAGAGCATCAGAGATGCCACATCTGCAACCCAAGTGGAAAGTGCCCAGCCACAGAGCTGTGGGCCTGTGGCTAGCCAGCCACCTCACCCACTGAGGCCTGCCCTTCCTGCCCGCCTGGGACAACAAGCCACTCGTTCTGCACCTTTGCAGAAAGATTTTTAGAATCCCAGTCCAGGATAAGTTGGAGCTTTTAATACTCATTTTCCCGAAGGACATTTGAAAGGAGCCTGATCTTTCCATGCTGACCTGAGTTAGACCCAGACCCCTTTCAGGAGTCCTGTGAAAGGTCCCAACACTGCCTGTGCCTCAGATTTCATTCTGAAGTTTAGCTTTAAACACTTTGTTAACCACAGTTTCCCTCGCACCAGTTTCTTTTCACTCTCTGCTGCCAGCCCTGGAAAGCTGTTCTGGACTGCCCAGCTATGAAGGTGCTGTCCGAACAGCCCCAGGTGCCTTTGGCCATAAGAACAGGAAGAGGGGATACCCTCAGGCCACATTCAGCTGCACATGGCTGCTTTCTTTGAGTTCCAATATTAAGGTCAGCCAGTTAATTTTAATTGAAATATACATCATAATAGTCGTCTCAGCACATTGCCGTTGACATATGAGGTTAGCTATTCCTAATGAAGTATCACACCTAATGACTGATTCTAAAATGGAGAATTGAACTCATCACTAATCTTTTTTCTTCACATTCCACTTAATTCTAATATTGAGAAGAACTCATTTGTTTTAAAAATTAAAATGTTAACCAGCTCCTCTTAAAAACAAAAAGACCCCAATGGCATATCAGCTGAACAGTCCCCCCAGTTTTCCAGACTCCATTATGTATGAGTTTTCTTTCTGTAGTTGCTCACCACTGCCACCTGTTTTATTGGAGGAATGCGGTGAGACAGGGCCTCACTATGTGGACCTTAGTTGGCCTGGCAATCGCTTTATAACCAAACTTGTGGAGATCCACCTGCCTTTGCCTCCAAATGGTAGAATCAAAATGTATACCACCACACCTGGCTCACCTTTTAATTTTTTAATTAATTTTCATTAAAATATAATTATGAGGTGAAAGAGACATATTCAAGGTTAAGAGAACTTGCTGCTCTTGCAGAAGACCCAGGTTCAATTCCCAGCACCCACATCGTGTTTCATAACCATCCACTTCTAGGGAATTCAATGCCCTATTCGTACTTCTTTGGGTGCCAAGCATGTATGTGTACACATACATACATGCAAGCAGAACACTCACATGTAAAATAAGATGAAGAAATCTAATAAAAACTAAAAATTATAATTGTTTCCCTTCATTCCTTTTTCTTCCTCCAACCTTCCCATTCCCCCTCAAAATCATGACCTCTGTCTATAATTGTTAATGTTACAAATATATATAAACATGTAACAAGTATATATAAATATATTTTTATATACATAAAAAATATACCACCTGCTGGTTCCTTTTCTGTGTTGTGTACTTGTACGTGACTGCCGAGCTGACCGCCTGATATTGGAAAATCAATTAGGGGACTCCTTCCTAGGGAAAGAGAACTCCCACCCTTAGTTGCTATAGTTCTTTGTATAAAGGGAGGACCCATAATCCTTCCCCTTCCACTGTAGCCTGTCTACTGGGGTTGTCCTTGTTCAGGTCTTATTTAGATAGCCATATTGTTGAGGCTTCATAGCTGCAACTTTCCTGCCATTTCTAGGAGACAATCTCACAGCAGGTCTCCAGGCCCTCTGGCTCTTAAATCTTTCCACCTCCTCTTCTGACATATTTCATGAGCCTTCATTCAGTGCAGGAGTTGTGTATCCCTTGGGATGCACCCCCTACCTGATCATGGTTATTCTCTGCATCGGGACCAGTTGTGGTTTTCTGTGATGTCCTGTATCTGCTGCGAAGAGGGCTCCATTGATAAGAGTTGCATTTCTGCAGCATACCCTGTTTCAAAGACTCCAAAACAAAACTTGTTGTAGCCATTGAGGAGGAAATCTCCTGCCCAAGTATTTAGCTTTAACTTGAGTGAAGAGCTCTCTTCTTCCCAGCCCAGTGCCAGGGCTAAGAGTTCCCTGGGTGAGAGCAGAGACCCCTGGGCTTATGCTGAAATACAATGAATGATGTTCTTTAAATCACTCCCAGTGGGTGTGGTAGGATATACTTGTGCTTCCAACATTTGGGAGGTGCAGGCAGAAAGATGGGTTCAAGGTCATCCCCCACTTCATACCAAGTTCAAGACCACCCTGGGCTATATAATAATTCTGTCTCAAAAAAAAGCTGGTTCCATCTCACTTAAATCAAGGCACTCCTTGTGATCCTGTGGCTTCCTTTTCTGGCTGATTTTCTTTGGCAAGGGAATGAGACCTGGGACTCCAGCTAGAGGCCCAGTGTATGGTCAACGAAAGAAGTGTATGTGCCACAGGAGGCTGGACATTCCACTTTCAGCATCTCTATCACCAGAGCTGTCACTTGCTGTCCTCATGTCCCTAAGACAAGTTGTTGAAGAAGAGACTGAAAGAAATGCTGGGACCACAGCCTGAAAGCAGGGGAAATATCTCAGAACTCAGCATGTTTAACAGAGTCCTGAATAGGCCATGGTTCAGGATGGCCTAGCACAACCAGGCATCGAGTGCCCCCTGCTGCCCAACATGGAAAAGGGCATGCCGAATTAGCACTTCTCAAGTAAGGACGAACTGGGGGAAACTCCTGAGACTAGAGAGGCTGTAAGGACAGTCACTGGTTGAAGTCCCAGGCCATCCTGGGTCACCTTTACATCCCCAGTGTAGAGTGGAGGTCATCTGACTGGGCTTTTACCAGTAAAAGTTCTACTCTGGAATTGGAGTGCTTTCTCGTGGTTCCCTCTGCATCTCTATGGTCCCTGGACCCATAACATAGCATTCACCTTGGAGTTTGTTAGAAATGCAGACTTACCCAGACACAGTAACTTCTGTCTGTAATCCCAGCTACTCAGAAAGGAAAGAAAAAGAAAAAGTAGTGGGACGCTTTCCTGAGACAGTATCTTACTATGTGGCCCTGGCTAGCCTCAAACTCGTGGCAGTCTTTCTGCTCTAGTCTGGATGCTGAGATTACAGACATGCACCACCCTGTCTGACTTCAAAAAACAACTTTTAAAAGGGCAGGTCATTTGCTCAGTCACTAGAATATTTGCCTAGCATATATAGTATCCATTAAAACATACACATAGTCCATTAACACACACATACACACACGTGTGTGCACACACACACACACACACACACACACACACACACACACACATTCGCATAGGAAATGTCAACTCTCAGACCCCCAGCCTGGATCTCTTAAATTCAAATATGCATCTAAACAAAGTTACTGTGATATTTATAAGGCACCAGACATAGCTGTCAGTGGAACTTTAACCTGGCAGAAGGCCCACCATTTTGGCCCAGAAGGCTCAATGAGGAAAGGCCACCAAGCCTAATGACCTAAATTTAATCTCAAGACCTACATGGTGGAAGCAGAGAATTGACTCCTATAAATTGTCCTCTGATCTCCACACAGATGCTATGGAACAGCTCACACATGCGTATGCACATGCGTGTCTGAGTATATTTACACACACAAAAGCAGTGTGAAAAAATAAAGTCCATATTTCCAAAAGTTTGGGTCACATTGTATTGCATATGGGAAATGAGCGTGACTCCAGCAGAGCCTGATCCTCTCCCGTTGTCATGGCTGACGCCATCACTGCCTCCACATCCCTGTCTGCTCCATGCATCCTGGTACCTCTCAAGCCTGTATTTCCCACTGCTTACTGTATTTCCACAGAAACTGACATCAACCAAACCATTTCTTTCCAGCTCAGTCTGTTTCCAGCAGTTTGTGTCAGGCTTCTGGTTTTATTGTGTGTGTGTGTGTGTGTGTGTGTGTGTGTGTGTCTGTGTCTGTGTCTGTGTCTGTGTCTGTATGTGTGTCTGTGTGTGTCTATGTGTGTATTGTCTGTGTGTGTGAATGTATGTCTATGTATGTGTGTGTGTTTGTGTATGTGTGTATCTGTATGTGTGTCTGTGTGTATTTGTCTGTGTGTGTCTATGTCTATGTGTGTGTATATGTATATATGTGTGTGTGTGTGTCTGTGTGTGTGAATGTGTGTCTATGTATGTGTGTGTGTTTATATATGTGTGTATGTGTGAGTCTGTGTATATGTGTGTATGTGTGTGTCTGTGGGTCTGTGTATGTCTATGTGTATCTGTGTATCTGTGTGTGTCTATGTCTATGTGTGTGTGTATATATATATGTGTGTGTGTGTGTATGTGTGTCTATGTCTGTGTGTGTCTGTGTGTGTCTATGTCTATGTGTGTGTGTATATATATATGTGTGTCTATGTGTGTATGTGTCTGTGTGTGTGAATGTGTGTGTCTATGTGTGTATGTGTCTGTGTGTGTGAATGTGTGTCTATATATGTGTGTGTGTCTGTGTATATCTGTCTGTGTGTGTCTATGTCTATGTGTGTATATATGTATATATATGTGTATGTGTATGTGTGTCTGTCTATGTGTGTGTCTATGTCTATGTGTGTGTGTGTATATATATGTGTGTGTGTGTCTATGTGTGTGTGTGTGTGTGTGTGTGTGTGTGTATGTGTCCTGCTTACCTTTACTGCTTAAAGCCCCCTGACCCTGCACATTGGAGCTATGCTCCCCGATCTCAGCCTCAGCCATCCACCCCACCCCTACCCCCTGCCTTAGTCATGCCAGCCTGTTGTTAACCTGGAGTGTTCTTTTCCCACGCCAGGTCAGGGAAGAATGCCGGCTCCTGAACGCCCCACCTGTGCCGCCCCGAAGTGCAAAGCCTTTGTCCACAAGTCCCTCCATCCCTCCTCGCACAGTCAAGCCAGTTCGGCCACAGACGCGATCTCCAAGCCCCACCCTGTCTTACTATTCTTCAGGGCTGCATAACATGTGAGTTCCCCCACCCTCGGCAGCCAGTTCGCAGGCCTTGGGAATATCACCTAGCAGCCGGGTGGGAGAGGAAATGCTGTTTGCCTTTTAAAAATAATTTTATAGAAAGGTCGTAATTGGGCCTCTACTCATTTTAACCTTGAGTGGAAGAGCTGGTGTCTTGTGCCACAGGGGTCTGTGAGAAGCCAAGGAGGGCTCCTCCTCTTAGCTGCAGTGTGTGAGCTGCTCTCTCTCCTTAGAAACCCCCTCTTGCACTTTTCACTTTGACACAATCGGGCAGTGCTTTCTACCAGAACCTCAAACTTAAAACTTAGCTCTCTGCTCTGACCCTGAACCCAGCAGGAATCCCTTCTTGGCTATGGCTACAAAGAAACAAAACAGACCAGCCCCATTTCTCTCAGGAAACGTTTAAGATCTTCTGCCAAACTAAGTGCCCATTTCGTCCTCTCTTTCCTGAGATATGGCAGTCTGCTCACCCGCCTTTCAGCATATTCTGGTTTCACTGTCAATCTTATGATGTGAAAATATGGCCACCAGGATGCGGGCAGCCCTAACCTGTTCTTGCTGTTTAATGTCTGTGTGGGCAGTGTTTGGTTTGGTTTGGTTTTGAAATCCTTAGCTATGTATGTAAATCTAGTGTTCAGAAACCAGGGCAAAGATGAGCATCGTATTGGAAGCATTTCTTCCTATCAGACCCTGGGGGACCCAGCGTTATGGGCAATGTTGATGTGGCTACATCCTTGTCTCTGGCATGCATGTAGGAGCCAGCTGTCACCACTCTGTCCCTCACCCTTGCCCACTGCAGACATTGTTCTTATGTTGGCCCAAAGCATGGTGTGAAAACTTTTCTTAATGTGAAGGTGCAGGCACTTACTAACAGCATTCTCTTATTAGCTAAAACATACATATTTATGTATGTACATATATTAATTTTTATCTCAACTGCAGCATTTTAAATTGTTATATACATATCCACGAGTACAAAGAACTTTACTGATTCTTTTTTTTTTTAAAAGCAGGTAATTTATTGAATTTAAGAAACACACACACACACACACATTCCTAACTATTCTTCTCACCTTAGAAATAACATCTATGAATAATTATAAGGAAAAGCTTGGGCTTTGAATTTTTTTTTTTTTTTTGACAGGGTCTCACTATGTAGGCCAGACTGGCCTGGAACTCACGGAGGGCCACCTGTATTGACCTCCCAAGGGCTAGGGCTAAGTTATTTTTTTACTAATTTCCTTTTCTGTGTTTGTTTGCTTCGTGAGCAGCATCACTCAGAGTGATACAAGTCCTCCCAACAGTGCTCCTGTCACCTGCTACCCCTGCACCCGAGTGAAGAGTGACTCTGTGGACCCCAAGTCCCCATTTGGAAGTCCTTCTGCTGAAGCTCTGTCCTCCCGGCTCTCGTGGCCCAACCATTACTCAGGAGCATCAGAGAACCAGACAAGGAGTGACTTTCTGCTCGATCCAAGCAGGAGCTACAGCTACCCCAGACAGAAGACACCTGGCACACCAAAGAGAACCTGCCCAGCCCCTTTTGATTTTGATGGTTGCGAGCTCCTGGGCAGCCCGCCCAACACGACCTCTGCAGAGTTTAGTTGCATTGGTGTCTCCAGTTGCCCCAAGTCGGCCAGCTATTGTCTGGAGAACTCTGAGGACAAGTCCCTTGCAGCTGGCATGACCAAGCAGAGCGTCTCCTGCCCTGCCTTACCCCCAAGGGCCCCAAAGCCAGTGGAACAGAAAGCCACCCCTGAAACATCTCCTTTGCCTCTGAAAATTGATGGTGCTGAGGAGGACCCCACAGCAGGGTCGCTGGACCTCGCCGAGGACCAGTATTTTGTCAGGAAGGGCATGCAGGACATCTTCTCTGTCTCTTACCCTTTCTCATCTCCGCTCCACCTCCAGCTGGCCCCCAGATCCTGTGGGGATGGTTCCCCGTGGCAGCCACCTGCTGACCTATCAGGACTCTCCATAGAGGAAGTGTCCAAGTCTTTGCGGTTCATTGGTTTGTCTGAAGACGTCATAGCCTTCTTTGTCACTGAAAAGATTGATGGGAATTTGCTTGTTCAATTAACAGAAGAGATCCTCTCAGAGGATTTCAAACTAAGCAAACTACAGGTAAAGAAAATACTACAGTTTATTAATGGCTGGAGGCCCAAGATATAGCCAGATGGCCCCATCTGTCATGAGACAGCTAAGAAACGTGCTGGAAGGGGTGGGCTAGGACACAGATTCATGTTTTTGCACTTAAAAACAAAACAAAACAAAACAAAACCTTCTCTGTAAATAGAGATAAGAGAAAGTCTTACTATGCAGATTCCGTTTCCGAATGGTGAACAGGCTATTTTGTACATCAATAAAGATGCTATACAGAACACTTAGAGGTGTGCCTTGTACATCACTCAACATTCAACAGCTGCTAAAAGAACTGAAGTCATATCCAGAGAACTCATTTGTACCCCAATAGGTCTTGGAGAAGGCATGGTATTTATCACAAAACAGCCAAAGCTGAAACACATAGACACTTGTGAGCAGTTTGCGTCCTGGGGAGTCAACCGGGACAGTTCATTGTATTCTGTGGCTTGCTTTGCTTCCTGCCGGTCGTTTTCCTCCTGTGCCTGACAATGTTAGTGGTGTGAAATGACACTTTAATGTCCTATGCTTGGTGGAGATCTTTTTATCAAAAGGCATTTTCCAAAAATCATGTTTTGATAGAGGATATTTGGTGTCCTTAGGAATGACACAAATCGTGACCATTACATTTAGTCTGTAACTGCTGCTAGTTTCATTAAGCAGAGGAAAAGAAAAAAAGAAAAACAAAAAGGTATGTGTGTGTGTGTGCAGTACACACAGATGTGTTTTAGTGTAGTTTTTTAATCTGATATTTTAGATAACATCTTTGTACTTTATAATATCCACTGAGGTTTCCAGGCTTTTAACTGAGTGGATTCTCTCAAGAACAGTTGGCTTAACGATCCCAAAGAGTCTCAGAACCTGACCTTTGCAGCTCGGCCTCCTAGGCTCCAGCCTTGAAAACTCAGAAGCAATTAGGAAAGATTCTGTTGAAGAATTTAATGTGCTTTGTAAGCCCATGAGAGGGCCGATTCTTGCATATCTGTGCTGACATTTGGGGAAATGACAGCTACTTCGGAACCTTCATCCCGTCCTCCTGTGTGCCCCAGTGAGAGGTCTGAAAAGCCTTTCTCCACAAATGTGAGGTCTGCTCGCACACCTCTTATGTTAGGAAACCTTGTGACTCAGACAGACCAACTCTCTATTATATATGCCTTATCTCTGCACTGATCCTACGATACCAGTAAGAGTACTTGCTAATTCCATGGTCGACCCCTTTCTCCTCTTCTAAGAAACACTAATTATCATACTCCTCTTATGAGAATTCCAGAACATGTCTAAGAATTTTGCTAAATGTGATTAAATACCCTAAAATATACCATCACTTCCTTTCTCTTGACTGTTTGAAGGCATTCTAACCTCAAAGAGTTCCTTTTTTTTTTTTTCTGAGCAACTCGGGGACTCCATCCAGTCCCTGAGTCTGTCCCTAGATTCTCACTGGGTAGACATCCTGTTAGTGATGCACACCTGGGCTGCTCAGGTAAGATGGTCTGACCACCAGGAGTCGGCGTGTCCTGAATGGATGACCATATTTCATCATGTCTTCCTGTTTACCAAAAAAGAAAAACCCACCGGTCATGTGGGTTTTCATTTGCAGCCATGTGAAGTACATCATTATTTCTTGCCATTAGAGATCTGCTTAATTCCATCTTGTGATAGAGTTGAGATGAATTGATACTTAGTCTAATTTCTCATCTCTGATCTCATTACTAAGAAATGGCTTTTATCCCTTCCTAACACAATCCAAATGTAAATACTACACTGCAAATAAAAAGAATTGTCCATAAAACAGGCAACTGGAATGCTTCCAGAGTCAGTCATGAATCTGTGAAGTTTCCATACTGCCCTCTCACACCCAAGACTCATGGAGAGTCTGTTTCAGAAAGCAGCCCTCTAAGACTATACTTTCAGGGATCATTTCTATAGTTTGCAGAAAGCAGCCCTCTACGAGGGGAACTAACTCCTTAGAAAGTTTAACCTATCCTGAGAAAATTAACTTCCCTTGAGAATAAAGACAGACAGTTTGCAGTGGAGACACTGCAGGTCCCCACTGGAAACCCTTGCTTTATCCATCCTCCGGCACCCAGCCTTTGGCCATGATTCTCAAATTCAGAAGCAAGCCCTAAGTTTGGTTTGCATTTGCTGTGAAGGTTGCCTGTGTAAACAACTGATCCTTACACAAAACAAGATTGTCAGTCTTCTTTTAGTTCATTTGCTTTGATCTTGACATACTTATGTCAAGTCTGTTTCGATTGGAATCCTGGAGCTTTCCTTAGAGCAAGGACTGGTCCTGGGGTCATACATTCATTGTACATGGCATAAGCACCCTCTGTGCCCGACCCAAGGCTGAGAAAAGTCCTAAGCTCTGCCCTCTTGGAACTCGAAATCACAATTGCTGATAGTGTATATGTGAGAAAGAGACTATGAACATTTCCTGGAAGCTGGATGCATGGAGAGTGATGTGTCCCATCTTTAAGGAGCCCACAGATGGACGCAATGGCAGGTGCCTCTAAGACATACAATAAATCCCCCAGACATTGGCAAATACCCCCTGATACTTGTAATATATTAAAGGAGAAATGTATCTGTCTCCCCTGCTCCTATTTTCTTTTACTGACTTGGGATTTTTTTTTTTAATGATAATCAGTACTGGCATTTCTAAAAGCCACATATAAATATAACTGCCACCTCTGAGCTGAGCACCTGACTGAGGAGGATCCTGACTAGACAAGGAATTCATAAGAAGCCAGAGAGAATCAGACAGGCTACACAGAGCAGAAAGTAGAAACAGCCCTTGCCTTCCACATCCTAAAGTGGAGCCTCTTCCAAAACCAGCCAGGTCAAGACAGTACCTCCACTAGTGGCAGATTCCCTACCGTCCAGTGAGGGACAGTGGTACTTGTGGAGAAGTGCTATCTAAACAGGATCTCTGGGGGAATCCTTAAACCCACAGCTAAAATCATCTTCCTGCCCCTGCCCTGTTGGAAGAGAATGTGTTGGCAGTAAGCCAAGCCAAGCAGCTAAAATGTAAAATACGAAGTCAGTTCAGAGAGAAAGCTCAACTGTTCACCCACCGCTTCCTTCACAGAATCTTCCAGACGCCTGCAAGTTCTGTCTTTAAGTTGAACTGCTCCAGTTTATGAACTGTGAAATGTCCACATCTACTCTCTCTCAGCCCACACAGACCATTCAAATTTATGAAGTTGTATCAAACTGCCCATTCAGCTAAATTGGAGTGTTTATTCCTGTCCTGCAGAAATGCCACAACCTTCTGGGAAATGTGACAGGCCATTCCAGCTGATCAGATACATAAACAACCTCCGTTCACGCTGCTGAGCCACCTGCACATCATCCATATGCCCCCTTGTGGTGTTCAGGGGCCTGGGAGTGGATGGATGGAGAACTCATCATTTTCCTAGTGCTTTGTGTAATTAATCAAGCCCCATGCCTATCTTCTGTAAGTACATACCCTGAATAACAAACTGGGAAACAAAAAGTTCTCCAAGGAACCCAGGATATTTGAGTTGCAGTCTACCAGAAAAAAAGTGCCATGTATTGGACACACGAGGCTTTGAGAAACATGTCTATTGTATGAATTCCCACTGCTTTACTCGAAATCTGAAAGCTGCTAAGGCAAAAGAATCAAAGGCCCAGAGGACAAATAGTGGAAACGGAACTTTTGTTATCCTGTAGGTTTGCAATGTAGGATTCTGTGGCCGTATCATGTCAGGTCACATTTCTGGGTTTTCAAGAAGTCTTGTTTTCCACTTTGGCCACTGTGATAGCCAGAAACAAGCGTGAGTGTGCTTCAAGCTAGATGCAAGTGTCGTCTGCGCTTGTCTCCCTCTGCCCACCTCCGAGTCTTTGTAATAGAGCTTAGCAGATGTTGAGCTCCTTTGGTTTACAGTCTCCTGTAGGATAGGGTTTCCATAGTTCCCTAGCCATAAACCTGCCCCCCGTTTTCATATGTTCTATTTGGAATCGTGTTTCAGCTAGAACTAGAAAGAAAGGAAAGGAGGATGGAAGGAAGAAAGAGAGAGAAAGAAAAGAGAGAAAGAAACCCCCTAGAACTTGGGGCATTTTCCTTCACTTAAGTGGAAATTGTATTTTCTAAGAATTTGGAAGTCTCTGTACAGTTTCTGGGCTGGGAGAACAGTGGGTTCCTAGCCACACATCAGCAGTTCATTGTGTTGCTCTCTGGAGCATTATTTAATGGGCCCAATGTGTACCTCAAGATAAATGCAGTATATTATGTCTAAAAAAGAAAAATCCATTGTCTGTTGATTTAAAAGGTTCTGAAATGTCTATAAATAAAGAAATTTTCAAGGTTGCTCTTGCAGTCTTTCCTGAGTGAGTCAGACCTAGTACTGGCTTTTCAAAGGCCTCATTCCCTGGCCTCTCGGGCCTAGGGAACTAGAAAGGGATTCCTAATGCTGCAAACTCCATTCTGAATTGAGATCCAAGACAAAAGCTGTGGTCCATAGAAGCTCAAAGCCAGACAACCCCATGACACTCAAAGAGGACCCCATACCTGTGTGGTCAAAGGGCAGAGAAGACACATGCAGATGCCGCTTTAATTTGGAAGGAAGTGTAGTGTCCCAGTGAGAAGGGCGCTGATGCAAATTCCTATCTTTGGCTTTCTTGTTATCAAGTGATACAGTCATAACCCTAGCGGAAATGCTCCAGGATGCTGGAGAAGGCAGTTCATCCTGCTGTGGCAGTTAGGTGTCATGAGGAGGCTAGGGAACGGCAGGTGGAGTTTCTGTCGTTCTCCACTAATGAAATCGCTTCCCAACACCTGATCTCCCAATCAGTAGCATGTCTCAGTCACTCACCCACCTTTTCCTAAGCCTTCAGTCCCACTCTCCCATTCCACAGGAATGAGTAGCTGCTACCCTGGATTGCAGAGTCAGGCACCAAAAGAACCATATTCATGACCAAAACTGATGGTTCTCAAGCTGGATGTAGCTAAGAAATTGGAAACTAGAAATAAGTTGTGAGGATTACAGGTCCTTTGATTCCTATATAACTAGCGTTAGAAGAGGCATTATCTGCTGAAAAAATTAAGTGGAAGATACATTGTAACTTTGCCCACATGACTCCCCCTTTTGATGCCCTCTCACCTCAGTCCCTTCCTGCTTGGATATATTGTCCATATGCTTTGGGAATTATTAGGCGTCATCACCAGGTTATGTAGGTTCTGCTCCTTTGTGATGAGAAAGCAGCCTGTGTGTGTCCCATCCACCTGCCCCTATGAGCTGACCTCCATTCTTTGGCCTCCAGAGTCTTCAGGGTTAGAGGACTCTTGAACAGACATGCCATGACATGTCTGATGGTGGCCAGTCACTGTGACATGAAGGCATCAGCCACAGAGTTACGGGATGGAGCTAAGCCAGATGAGGTCCAGAGAATGAAGCTCAGTGGGAAAGCATGGGCCCAGCATGCCTGGAACCCTCAGCTCAGTCTCAGGCACCCAAAATCAAAGTCAAATGAATGCCATCCATGGCACTCACACCGAGCAAATAAGAGTGAGACACAGCTTGACTTTTGTGACTACTGACAAATGCAGCAAGAATTTCTTACAATGAGGACATTTTTTCTCCTACATTGTATGCCAGTGACTTCCCTGTAGTGATGGATGTAAAAATGAGCTAAGAGCAGTGTATCCCGCAGAGGGCCACAAACATTCTCTTCAAGAGATGCAGGCAACTGAGATAGAGAGTACATGTGGTGGGGTGTTTAGGCTATTCGTGTTCTCAGGCCCAAGTCAGTGGGGGAGGATAGCACAGGTCTGTGTCCTCCAAAACTCAGTCACCCAGGAGACATATCACAACAGGGTTTTAAAACAAAGGGAAACCCATACTCTTAGCTTCAGAGAAATAAAACTCACACTGTCAATCCCTCCGGAGCACACGTGGGCTGTAATTAAAATAAAGGAGAGAACTTGGATCTCCATCTTGTACTCATTCCATTGCAGCCACCTCCCGGTTTCCCCAACTCTTAACTTCCATAAATGACTGAACAGCCTTGTGATGTATGGGTGTAATGCCCTGACCTGATCTGCTACCTTCTGTCCTACAGCTGAAAAGTCAGTGGGGAGGACAATCCTCTACTGATCCTCCCCAGTTGATGCTAGAGTCGAGAAAACTAGCTGAGCGTGGTGGTGCACACCTGTAATTCCAGCGATTGAGAAGCTGAGGCAGAGGTGTGTCTGTAGGTTCAAGAGCAGCCTGTACAGCACACCCTTTGTCCAAAAACGAAAGGAAGAAAGAAAGAGTGGAGAAGGGAAGGAAAGGGAAGGGGAGGGGAAGAGAGGGGAGGGAAGGAAAGGAGAGGAAAGGAAAGGAAAGGAAAAACTCCTGTTTATAAAACAAACTGTACTGAAGGGGTGGTTAAAATCCCAGACAGCCTGAATTCAGTGCCCAGTACCCACGCCAGGCAGCTCACATCACCTGTTAACACTAGCTAGCTCCAGAGCTAGTGTTCCCTTCCACAGGCACTGCGTGGCAAATAATACTTATAAGTCGAAAAATCTTTCTTTCTTTAAAGAGGCTCTGAGTACATTAACTCCTTCATTCAAAACAATGACTCGGTAAAGGTACTAAATAAGACCGGTCTGACTTAAACATTAAATGGTTTTCAGATAACCTGTACACACACTTCCGTTTGGCTGTATCCAAGCTATCTGCAAGAAACAGCTCACGAAGGGAACCAAGGCTGAGAGAAGCTGCAATACCAAATATTGCCACTAGGTGACAGGCTCTTCCATCCATGACTGCTGCAGGCTGGCTCCAGCCAGTTCCTGATAGGCAACAATGACAAGCCAATGATCAGAATGTTTTCAATCCTCTTCTGCCAATCCTGTTTTTTACACTCGTCAGCCAACAGCACCGGAATCCTGATGTTATGGAAGTTAGTAAACAGATGTGGCTCAAGAAAAACAAGGAATTAGGAAGCAGGGCACTGTGTGGCTTTTCAAATGAGGTGTCCACACGAAGGGGCCCGGAGCGCGACGTTCAAAGCACAAAGCTGTTTAGTTCTGGGGCCTGCTACGGCTCACGCCAGAGATATGACACCCCCTTCTGGCCTCAACTAGCTGCACTCACACTTAATACCCACACAACACAGGCATGATTAGTGATCCATAGTTTTGCATAGTCACGCTTGCCTAACGTTTTCAAAGTTTGTTGATTTGGGAACGAATGTCACGGAGAAATCCAACTGCTCTAAGAAAGCACACTGTGGGCTGCCGACTTCGTGTTTCTTCTTCACGTTATCCCTACTGCCCTAGTTTGCTTTCTGTTGCTGGGATAAACGCCGACCAAGACCAACTTGGGGAGAAAGGTGTTTATTTGACTTACAGGTGACTTATAGTTGACTCCATTGTGGACTCAAACCAAGAGAGAAACTGGAGCAGAGCAACACGACTGGCTTGCTCCCTCTGGCTTGCTCAATTACCTTTCTCAGTGGGCTGAGCCTTCATCAATTAACAATTAAGAGACACTCCCACAGGCAAGTCTAGGGGTGGTGGGCAGTTCCTCAACTGAGGCTCCCTGTTGTCAGGTGTGTCAGGTTGATAAAAGCTAACTCGACAGGTACTGGGCATACTAAGGTCTTTTCTGTCCTGCGTCTGTAGGACAACAGGACTCCAGCAGCCTGGAGAGGTACCCTATTTTCCTTCTGAATTTGAAAATGTTCAGCCATGCAGGTAGTTTTACAAATGAAACAAATGCATTCTTTTTTTTTTTTATCATCTATGGTTATTGCGTATAGTGTAGTGTGTGGGTGCACACACATTCTTCATGAGACTTAACGGCTTGAGGCAGGACCGCTTAGGAACCTTTATCCAAAATCTGAGCCCCAGAGGACTTTTAGCTTCAGCCCTTGGATCTTGCTGTACTTGACCCCCAGAGCAGCAGGTCCCGTTTCTCCATGGACAGCTCTAGCCCCTGCCTTCTTACTACCCACTACTCACACAGTGCTATAGTATGCAAGTTGTTAGCTCAGTGTTTACCTGATCGCCTGACCCCAAGTGGAGACAATCTATGAAGCAGGTCACTTCATTTTAAGTCTTTATTTTCCTTAGATGAGAACGCCACTTGACTTCCTTGTCCCCCTGCTTGGGTCTGAATACACCAGCTCCCTGGAGCACATTGTTCAGAAGGAAGATTTCCCCATATTCACATCCTGGGTGATGGAAAGATCCAGATGTTATCTGTTCTGGATGAGGAAATGCAGTGTGCTGAAATACCATTATGATGGCCACATGGGAAGACCCGTGACCCACCCGTGACTCAACACAGAAATAACTAATTTCTCTTTTCCAGATGAAATAAGAGAAAAGAAAATGAAAGGTCGGTGAGCTCTCAGGACTATCCCCAATAAAAGCTTGAGGGACAGGTATTGTGACTAGCCCTGGCAGCTTCTTTAACAGCCATGTGCATTGTTTGTTTGTTTGTTTGTTTGTTTATTGTACCCACCACACTTACAGATCCCACCTTCAACCCACAGGCACCATCCCCTGCTGTCAGGAAATGAATTGGTCTGGATTTTTGTCTATTTGTTTCTGTGACAAATACCAGAGGAGAAAATTGAAAGAGAAAAGGACTAGTTTCGTCTCCATTTCTTTTTTTTTTTTTTTTTTTTTTTTTTTTTTTTTTTTTTTTTTTTTTTTGAGACAGGGTTTCTCTGTGTAGCCCTGGCTGTCCTGGAACTCACTCTGTAGACCAGGCTGGCCTCGAACCATCTCCATTTCTAATTCCGTTGTTCTCTATCCTATTACAGAGGAAGGCTGTGTGAGCACGGCCGCTCCCCTCAGGACAGCCAAGCAGCAGAGACAAAAAGGGGCAAGAGCAAGATGTTCTGCTTCTGAATCACATGCCAGTGACCTTCCTCCAACTGAAGAGAACAGAGCATAGCTTCAAAACCCATCCATCCAGCAGGAGTAGAATAGTAAAGAACACTGAAAAATGATCCGAGTTGTGCTTGCAGGCAGGAGCCTAGCTTGACTGTCCTCTGAGAGGCTCCATCCAGCAGCTGACTGAAACAGATGCAGAGACCCACAGCCAAACACTAGATGGAGCTCAGGGACTCTTATGGAAGAGTTGGGGAAATGATTGAGGGCCCTGAAGGGGATAGGAACTCCACAGGAAGGGCAACAGTCAACTAACCTGGACCCTTGGGGGCTCCCAGAGGGAACCCATCAAAGAGAATACACGGGCTGGACCTCCTAGGCCTCCCCACACATATATAGCAGATGTGCAGCTCGGTCTTCATGTGGCTCCCAAACAACTGGAGTGGGAGCTGTCCCTAAAGCTGTTGCCTGTCTGCGGAATCCATTCCCCTGGCTGGGCTGCCTTGTCTGGCCTGAGTGAGAGAGGAAGTGCCTAGACCTGAAGAGACTCGATGTGCCAGGGAGGTGGGGATACCCAGAGAAGGTCTCCACCCTGTCAAAGGAGAAAAGGAAGGAAGGATGAGAGGAGGTACTGTGTGAGGGGGGATCAGAAAGAGGGGGGTTGTGACTGGGAAGTAAAGTGAATAAATAAATTAATGGAGGGAGAAAAGGGATCCAGTGGAGCCCTTCCATGATGGTCACTGCATAGCTCATGTGAGCGTGGAGAATCACCATGAGTGGGGAGTCGAAAATGGACTGAAAGTAGGCTAACTTGAATGCAGAGGGACCAATTAAAAGGAAGTTACTCGTGCAAGAAATGATAGGAACTGGGTGAAGTGCTACTGGGGGGATGCAGAGGAATGGACCAACTCTAACACATTTGGGAAGCAATGCTTGAACTGGGCCAGCCACTGTGGCAGCTGATGTTTGGAAATGTGGGAGGTCCTCCCTAGGCCTCATGTGTCCTGTGAGTCTCACAAACTGTTGACCTTCTTCTGATACAACACGGTCACTAGCACCTGCGCTCACAGGCATCACTCCCCCACCACATCCATCCATCCACACAATTAAAAATAAATTCTTCTTTTAAAAAGAAAAAAGGACATCAGAAAGCTAATTAGCCTTCTTCTCCACGTGAAGACTGATATAAGGCAACAGCTGTGCAAAGGAGGGCTTTACCAGATAGCTCATCTACTAAGAGTGGGCTCCCAGCTTCCAAAACCATCATACATAAACTTCTGTTGCTTTAAGGACATCCAATCTACGGCATTTTCTTATAGCTGCCCGAAGAGACCTTTCTCAGGCCAGAATCCTGAACTCCTGAGTATAGAAATAAAATGGGACCTTTATCAACATACACTCCACAAGGAGCTCGCTCTCTCTCTCTCTCTCCCTCCCCCCCCACTCTTTCTCTAGAGCTATCTCTAACAGGATAGTACGTTAGAGATAGTGGTAAAAAACAATTAGCCTCATTAATTTCCTCACAAGTAGGAAAAGGATTTGATGTCCTTATTTTTTTTTAACAGTATAGTCAGATTATCTTAAAGAATCATGGTTACTGCTCTCTCTATATTGAACATACAGCACAGGCTTTGTTCTGTAGTAAGTGCCCAGTTGCCTGACTGAAATCTGACAAAATCTCCCCTTCAAGGTGTCCATTTCAGTTCCTTCCTCCGGGTGCCTGCCCTGCTTGAGTTCCTGTGTTGGCTTCCCTCAGTGGAATGTGATCTAGATGTGTAAGCCAAATCAACCCTTTCCTCACCCAGGTTGCTTTCGGCTATGTCTTATCAGGGCAATAGAAAAGAAAAAAAGAAACTAGAACATCCTGGTACCCCCATGAAAGGAACACAGGGATCCCAGGCCCTCCTTGTTAACAGTAACACAAACAACCGGAATAAATCGTACACTCCACAGAGAACCTCTCAACCTGGAAGAATGTATTCTCCTTTCCTCTAGCTTTAACAAGCTTACAGTCTTGGGAGCAGTAGGGAATAAAAAAAAGCCTTCAGGAAGCAAAAGCAAGACTTCATTTCCTTGAAAAGAGAGATGGAATCCAAGGGGGCAGAAGGCAAGGGGGCTTACAGCAGGCCAGCAGAGGGCGGAAAGCCAGTCCTTGTTACTGTCCTGACGCTGGCAGGGGAATGGCTAAGCAGCATTGACCTTTCTCCTGACAAGAATGAGCTGGCCTTTGGATTCTCTTTCCGAGGTCAGAGATTGCTCTGATTGCTCTTCATGGCTCCATAAACTAACACCTCACTCTGTCCGTGGTGAACAATGTAACAGTTTTTGGTTGCTTAGTGGGTGGGCTGATAAGTGGGTGAATGACTGCGTTGGTGTAGTTTTCAAACACATTCATTTTATACTTTTGACTAGGCGTAGGGGGCAGTGTGTACATGTGGGAATGTGTAGAGGCATTGCACCCCCTGGAACTGGAGTTACGGGAAGGTTGTAAACCAACTAACTGGAAGCTGGGAATCAAAACTTGGGTCCTGTAACAGAGCAGCAGGTTTCCTTAACGCTGGGCAATCTCACCCGCCCTAGTGGATTCATATGTAGCAAGTTCTTCCTTTCTTCTCCACCTGACACCTGCCTTTTCCTCCTGGCCTCCACCGCAGGATGCCTTGCCAGGCTAGCATCAGGAACACCCTAGCTTCCGTACCACAGGGCCATCCCTCCCACAAACAGATGCTCTAAGCAGGTGTCCCATCTTCCCACAGATGGTAAGCCATGTTTCCTTCTTCCCAGTGTTCCCCCGCCTGTTCCCTCAGGCAGTTGCTGCAGTTATAGTTGCCATTAAGTTAGTGAATTTAGGCATATTTTAAATTCTGCTTTTGAAAGTGAATTCTTCTATAGTGGTTTTTGTTATTGTTGTTTGTTTTATTTTGTTTGTTCTTTGGTATGGAAGATTAATGTTTACTAAATACCAAGTCTGTTGAAATACCTCTACTGACTTACTTTAAAATTTCCTTTTGTGACCAAATTGAAGCCTACCATTAGTTTTCAATCCAATGAAATGATATCAGCTTTCAGAAGACACAAGACAGCTTCTTCTAGCTTTTTTCAGTTTGTATGTCTCTTTTCTCATTCAAAATGATACAAAAAAGTTTTCAACTTAATGAATATATAATTCTCTCTAAATTATAATGTCGTTTACTTTTGATGGCTTGAAAGGTTCCCCTCTATTAGGTTCTCTTCTCTTCCTGTGTGAACAAGCAGATGTATTCTGCTGGTGCTAGATCCGCCTCAAAGCAGAAGGAGCATGGCACCCACTGGATGCATCTTTAATTCCCAAAGGCCGTTTCAGAGTTTCTCTTTCTAGTTTTTTCTCTTAGAAAACTTATAAGAGAACTCAAGTCCAAAAAAACAACCCATCGTAGAGTGTTCTGCCTGTGACTGAGAGAAGACAGGCAGAGGTTAACAAAAGCACAAAGAAGAAAGTTTAACTCATCCCACTCTACGGAAGGCAATTTCCAAGTAGCTTATCTGTTATGAAGATAACGTCATCCACACATTTATTTAATAGTTAATTAGAAGCATCTCTTAAAAGACTTCCCCAGCCATAATCCTGGCTAATAATATTGAACTGATGAGCAAAGACATCACACCTACGTGTTCGGCTGCTGCTGTGGCAAAGATCATGAAATTCTACAAAACTCAATCTAAATCGAGTTGTAAATCGCACAAATACCAGCTAATGGATAATGAGATTCTATTCTAATGTTGATAATGTGCAATGTAAGTGTTTCCTGTTTCTTAAATAGGATATCTTTGACCATTTAAGCAAGCCTTTAGCACCAGGCATCCACAGACACGAGTATATTAAAAAAGCCATTTTGTGTATGCCGCTTGGAGGTAATGAGAAAGTACTTCTCAATGGGACACGCTTAAGAGGAGACATCAATGTCTTATTAATAGGTGAGAGCATGCTGAGTTAATAGTGCATTGATAACTTATTTTTATTGTCCCCTCCTCATCACGCTTATGTGATTCCATGATGTAATATTAGCAAGAAAATAAAAGGCCAACCTAGCACAATTACTGTGTCATCATTTTCTAATATAAAGGCAGGCTTGCTTTTTTTAATGGAGATGTCTTTTAGCTGTGAGAACATCATTTGACCTTTTGCACGAATATATTATGTCCAATACATCAGCCAGATACCCCAAATTCCTCCGCTTGGTTCCTTACTTCCACAATTATCTCTCACCAGATCCAACTATTGATCTATTGAACATTCTAACAGCCTGAGTTATGGTCAGGATCTTTTTCTCCCTGGGTTGTTACCAGTCTTCCTCCTTGCCCTTGAGCATAGTTCCCTAAGCCAAGCAGAGCTTCAATAAAGCCTTTTGTCTAAGAACTTGTAACTATGGAATTGAGTCTCTACCTGCCATTAACTTAGCCCTCAATGATGGGCCCTCTGGTGGGCCGTTGGGGGTAGGGGGGATATAAAAGCACATGGTGTTAACTCTGCTTAATTGTAGAAACAAATCAAATATAATGACCCACCCCTTAGGAATGAAATCCTTACTGTGTGCACCCACACTGACAGAAGGAGAAGTGAGAGGCACTGGAACTGAAGTTGCCTGGGGGAGGGGCCACATTTGCACTATGCAGTCTACAAGCTGATTGACAGATTAAAATCTGTGACTAGACATCCGGATTGTTACAGGTTAAGAGCCAAATTTTGTTCCAGCTTTCTGCTGCCCCCTAAACAGCCATTCCTTACCCCTCTGCGTGTGACCCAACATCCCTGTGACTATTAGATAAAGCCTCTCAGACTATATAAACACGCCCCTAGCTTCCACCAACCCAAGGCTAAGAGTGTCACCTGATGCCATCTGAGACCCAGAGCAGAGCCCACCAACCTCGCTATGACACACTTATCTGCCTGATATTTCTTGCCAGCGCACTTGAAGGGTGTTTTGGTTTATGGCTCCCCAAGCTCTGTTACAAACACTTCTCTAATCCATTATCAGATTGAAGTGTGGAATCTGGGGTCTGTACCGGTGTTCCGGGCAAAGGTCACACTGGAATAAACTATCTCTTCTCTTTGAGGTGTGGTTTTTGTATTGACCTCCATCTTGACCTCAAGGGGCTCTCAGGAGAGTAAGGAGAGATAGGCAGGTACAGAAGCCAGTGCGCCAGAATGATTCATAGCAGAAGGCGGAACAGAATGAACCAGGACGGCAGTACTTCTCTGTGTGCTTCACACGGAGACAGGGTTTCTCTGTGCAGCCCTGGCTGTTCTGGAACTCACTCTGTAGACCAGGCTGGCCTCGAA
>NW_022196895.1:17491645-17505659 GCF_008632895.1 Mastomys coucha | reverse complement strand
AAAAAAAAAAAAAAAAAAAAAAAAAAAAAAAACCTAGCACTCTCCATGTGTTCTTGAATGATTTATTTTTGGCTTCTTGGCTTGGTGAGTCAGTCTTGCTATGTGTCCCCGACTGACTGGGTCTTTTGCCGTGATCTGAATGAGAATGGTCCCCCATGGGCTCATAGGTATTTGAATGCTTGGTCACCAGGAAGTAGCATTATTTGAAAGAAGAAGGAAGCATGGTCCTGTTGGAAGAAGCATGTCCCTAGGTGTGGGCTTTGAGATTCCAAATGCACAGGCCAGGCCCGGTGTCCCTTTCTCTTCCCAAGTCCTGTGGGTCTGGACGTAGGACTCTCAGACTACTTCTCCAGACTGCTTCTGTCTGCACCTCCATGTTCCCTGCCTTGATGCTGACCTTCTGCAGCTGTAAGCAAGACCCAGCTCAATGCTTTCTTTTCTTTCTTCCTTTCTCCCTTTCTTCCTTCCTTCCTTCCTTTCTTCCTTCCTTCCTTCCTTCCTTCCTTTCTTTTTTCATTTATTTGTTTATATTTGTTTGTTCATATGAGACAGAGTTTCTCTGTGAAGCCGTGCCTCTCCTAGAACTTGATCTGTAGACCAGGCTGGCCTCACACTAAGAGCTTTGCCTGCCTCTGCTACCCAAGTGTTGGCATTAAAGATGTGTGCCACCGCCATCCAGCTAAACGCTTTCTTTTAAAAGAGTTGCTGTGGTCACGGTGCCTCCTCACAGCAATAGTCACTGACCAAGACACTTTTTAGAGCCCAGTCTAGCCTCAGACTTTCAGCAATCCTCCCACCTCATCTTTCCCAGGTGCTGGTATTTCAGGCATGCACCATCACACTGGGCTTTGTACATTTTTATACTGAAGTGCCGGGGATGGGAGCCAGGGCCTTGTACATGCTAGGCAAGTGTACAACCAGTGAGCCATATCCCAGGGATATGTAAAGGCAACATGTCTCTCTTTGATGAGTGTTTTCCATTAGTCCAAGTGGAACTAAGATCAGAGAAACTGCATTTGGGTCCAAGGGCACTGGCCCCAGTTGCTGCCCATGGAACTTTATCTAATCTCCTAGGTTGGCCCCAACTGGGCTGATAATCCCTGCTTCCTTCTTTATGGGAAATGCTAGATGATCGTCTGTTGCCCTGAGCCCCCAAACAGGAATGTCCTCTGTTATTGCTGGAGATAAATCCACAGAAAGTTGAGAATGAAAGAGCCAGAAGGCGGCAGATGCTCACATTGGGCAGCACGGAAGCCAGAGGAATGGCCAGCCGTTTCGCTATTGACTAGACTTCTGTGCAGAAGAGCAGAAGAGTGAATGGCAAGGACTCATAAGGTGGGGGAGGTGTAAACTGAGCCTCGGGAAGCAGGCAGTACAAAGCTGGTGGGCACTTGGTTTGGAACAGACAGAAGAAGTGGAAGTTTTAGGCAAATTTTCATTTCTAAGGACACCAATAACTTGTATTTTTACAGATTCTTTTTAAAGAATATCAAAGTCCTTCTTTCTGTTGGTTTTTTTTTTTACATTTATTCATTTGTGTGTCTGTGTATGCATATCTGGGTGTGTGTGTGTCTGTGTCTGTGTATGCATATCTGTGTGTGTGTGTGTCTATGTATGTATATCTCTGTGTGTGCCTGTGTCTGTGTCTGTGTATCTGTGTATGTATGTCTGTATATGTGTCTGTTTATGCCTCATTGTGTGTGTGTGTCTGTGTGTATGTGTATGCACGTCTGGGTGTAGGCAGCCACTTCGACGGTGGCGTCCAAGATGGCGCAGGTTTCCGATGCACCATGGCGATAAACAGTTCCACTGCGCATGCGCCAAACCTCTCCTGAGTTGGTGCATGCTAATGAGACGATTACCGGGGGACCAATCCAGGAGGGCCACAGGGCCACGAGAGCTTTACACTCGGCTCGGGTATATAAGCAGCGTTCGCTGGGCAGCCGGGACCAATTCCACAAAAGCAAGAAACCTGAAAGAGCAGTAACACAAAGGAATTCCTGAGTAAACCACGTGAGAAGGAGCCTCGGTGTTCTGTCGTTATTGCTGCTGGTCAGCAAAGCGCGGGACATCTGGGTATGTGTCTGTGTGTCTCTGTGTGTGCCTGTATGTGTGTCCGTGTGTCTGTGTATGTATGTCTGTGTATGTGTCTGTTTATGCCTGTGTGTGTGTGTGTGTGTGTGTGTGTGTGTGTGTGTGTGTCTTTGCACATGTGTAGAGGTCAGAGGGGGCAGCTTTCAGGAGTCAGTTCTCTCCTCTCACCATGTGGGTCCTGGGTAAGTCCTGGTTGCAGGTGCTTTTACCCACTGAGCCACGTCACTGGCCTTAGTTCCTGGCTCTCCCAAAGGAGATTAGGCTTCTGATAGAGATAAGAAATGCCTTGGGGAAGGAAGGGCTGGAGAGATAACTCAGCTGGTAAAGTGCTTGCCGTGCAGTCACCAAGACCATAAAGCTCAAAGTTCAGACTGACACGCCAGCCAACACTGAAAACTAGCCTGTGTTTCTGATGCAAGTGCTGAGGAGGCAGAGACAGGTTCCTGGGATTTGCTGGCCAGCCAGCCTAATCTGGATCCCAGTGTGAAACTGTCCCAACGAAGAAACTGACCTGCACAAGATACCCTCCCTACAATTCATCATGGGGAGGGGAAGGGTAAGGAGAGTGTGCCATTCATTCCCTAGGGGCCTGTAGACAGCTATGGCTGCTGGTAGGGTATAGGACAGTGAAAAGCAGCCTTGTTCCTGGTTGAGCTAAGGCTAGAAACCCCAGTGACCCTAAAGGGACGGCACCCTAAAGGGACGGCAGGCGTTTTGCCTGGTTCATGGACACTAGGCTCCTGACAGAAGGCTGCAGCCTTCCATAGATTTGTGGCCATCAGTCACATAAGGGCAATGCCCCAAGCCCCTTTACAGGTAGAGGATGTGACCACAGGTCATGTAGGTTCAAGACAGATCTCTGTCTTAGTGAGGTGCCTAAAGGCCTGGAGGGCTTAGCCACTTAAGCTTTCCTTCCCAGACACTCCTCCCTTCAAAAGGTGTTTAAACTTCAGGCCTGCCCTGAGAAGTGGGGTACAGTTTCACTAATCCATTTCCTGCTATGACATTAAATGCCTTAATGCCAAGGACTGCCTCTTTTCACTGGGATCCTTGTAGGGAGCCATAGGGGCCTTTGTCTAGAGCTGTCTAGTCTCTTGTAGAAGGTCTCTCTGTGTTCACCCAGATGGCTGCCACCTAGCCAAGCTCAAGCCAAGCCAACTTGAGGACTAGCCAAGGACTCTATCCCCTACCCCTACCCCCACAGGACCAGCCAGAGCTCCCCTTTCTCCTTCGGGGTGGGCCAGATCCAGCCTGCAGGCCCCCACTCCATTCTCAGCTCTTCTGCAGCTCCCAGCGGGCGCCTGGGTGCCCAAGAGTGTGAGAACCAGAAGGCCCTGGCCTTGCAGGCCTGGCTGTCGCCGAGACCTCAAACTGTGCTTCCCCACCCCTGGAGTGGTGTCCGTGGCTTCCCATAGCCCGACACCCACTTAGTGACATTGTGGGGTCAAAACTCCTGTGTCCTACCTCCCCAGAGTCCTACCTCTGTGGGGGAGTGGACACAAGACCCCATTAACCCTATAGTGGGGTGGGCTCACTTTCTTCAGTGGTGTAGCCACCGATAAATTGTCCATAAGCTGGTAAGTAATCTACACCCATACAAGCAACCCCAATTAGACTAAAACACATTTAAGAAGACATTGAAAGGCCCGGCAGTGGTAGCACACACTTTTAATCTCAGCACTTGGGAGGCAGAGGCAGGTAGATTTCTGAGTTTGAGGCCAGCCTGATCTACAGAGTGAGTTCCAGCACACCCAGGGCTACACAGAGAAACCCTGTCTCGAAAAAAAAAAAAAATAAACAACAACAAAAAACTGCTCTTCCAAAGGTCAAATCCCAGCAACCACATGGTGGCTCACAATCACCCATAATGAGATTTGAGGCCCTCTCCTGGTGCATCTGAAGACATCTACAGTGTACTTATTTATAATAATAAATAAATCTTAAAGAAGAAGAAAGTAGCAGGAAGACTGACATAGAAGAGGGTCAGAAAAAGCAAGGGCAATAAGAGGATAATTGGAGTGGAGCAAATTAATTAATTATACATGCATGAAATTGTTTTGTTTGTTTGTTTGTTGTTTTGTTTTGTTTTGTTTTGTTTTGAGATAGGATTTCTCTGTATAGCCCTGGCTGTCCTGGAACTCACTCTGTAGACCAGGCTGGCCCCGAACTCAGAAATCCGCCTGCCTCTGCCTCCCAAGTGCTGGGATTAAAGGCATGCACCACCACTGCCCGGCTGCATGAAATTGTTAAATACTACATTTTAAAAAATCAGCAGTGCCCATGGCCACATTCCACTCCATCTGCCCAAGACTCCCAAGGGTCTTAAAACAAACAGAAGAGAAGAAGAGACATCTTTGTGGGAGAGGATGTGGCTCCAATGGTAAAGTACTTGCCTGGTGTGTATCCAGTCCAACCCTAGCACCGCATAAACAGGGTAGCATTTAGCAGATAGAGGCAGAAGGATGGAGAGTTCAAAGTCATTGGGCTAGAGCATACAGCTTGAACCTAAACCATGGGCTGAGAAGATGGCACAGTAGGTAAAGGATTAACTAAACCAGCATGAGTTTGCATTCCCAGAACCTGAGTCGAACAGCAATATGTACGGGAATCATGCAGCTCTCAGAGTGAGGTGGGAGGCCAAGACAGTGGGGTCCCCGGGAACTATGGTAGGGAGCAGTGGGGATACACTCAGTTAGCCTGAAAACAAAAAGAGCCTGTCTCACACAAGGTGCAAGGTGAGAACCCACACCTGAGGGTGTTCTCTGGTCTCCTCACATACTCTGTGCTATGTGCCTATACGTATGAGGGGGTGATGTTTTAAAGTTCCAGCCCTTCTTCAGAAGGGAGTGGAGGTTACAGTCTCTTCAGATCCTATAGGACCGAAATCTACACCCAAATCCTGAGCTAATGCCATTTTTTAGCCCAATGTATTTTGAAACAATAATCTACACCTTAGATGTGTGTACAGAGAGAAAAGGACATCTGAAGAGCCTGAGCACATGGCACCCAAGCATGTGAAAAAGTTCAGGCCAGCAGTGGAGGCCACCTCAGCAGAAACACCCATCACGTCCTTCCTCGGGTATCAGAACACTTCTGTTTTGTCTCTTTCTCATCCATAACATGTGACCAAGGGACAGGCTCCCCAGCCAAGCCTTCCTCCATTTTTTTTTTGTTTTGTTTTTTGTTTTGTTTTTGTTTGTTTGGTTGGTTTGGTTTTTCGAGACAGGCTTTCTCTATATAACCCTAGCTGTCCTGGAACTCACTCTGTAGACCAGGTTGTCCTTGAACTCAGAAATCCGCCTGCCTCTGCCTCCCAAGTGCTGAGATTAAAGGTGCCCACCACTCCCCAACCGAGCCATCCTCTTTTAACTCAGTTTGGCTTCTTTGCTTTTTAAAATAGTTCAGCTACAACAGAGAAAAGATCACTGTAAACATATACATATGATTTATGTATTCATATCTGGTGCTTGAGGGCTCCGGGTGACTGTCAGTTGTCAAGCTTTTCTTTGTATTATGCTATGAGTCCAACTGATTACTTATCAGCAGTGTGAGAATCTCTGTCGTATGGTTAGCTGATAATTGCTGTCCTTGGAGGCCAGCTGGAGTTGGAGGCAATTGTAAGCTCCTGGACTTGGGTGTTGGGAACCGAACCCAGGTCCTCTGGAAGAGTAGCAAGAGTTCTAGCCACTGAGCCATCGCTCAACCTCTTGTTGCTTTTTAACGAATGAGCTAGGGATCAAATCCTGGTCCTTGCACTTGCACGATAAGCATTTAGCTTGGGACTGAGCTAGCCCCTAAAATATCATTTAAAAATCATCCCAAGATCAGTTATTTGCAACACACAAAACAGTATGTTCATGGTGATTTTCCAAGGACATGGTCTCCATTCCCCTTCTTGGCCACAGGGGTTTGTACACGAGCCAAACTGTACCAATCAGAACGCCGCATCCTTTTCCTCAAGCACACTCAAGCAAAGGCAGGACAACCAAACCTTTCAAACAGGAGCTGGGAAGAACAAGGTCTTACTGGTAGCAGAGTTGTTGGAACCTCAGTCAAGTCTCACCAGCCCCACCACAAGCCTGCCTCGGAAATGGAGCTGGTTTGACAGAGAAGGGCAAAATGGGGAGATCTGAGGACAGGACCCAAGAGGACCTAATACCATGGCTATTTCTGCTCCCTATCATCACCTGTGGATCTCAGCCTTCCCAGCATTCAGATCTGCAGTAAATTACGTGTCCTCCTCCTTATGCAAACTTGTAAATTCTTCATCTGTGGTCCAAAGGCTTCTTTCTGACTTTTACAAGCAAGAGTCCACCTTTAACTGCATTGTTCCTCATTCTCTTCTCCCTTATCTGGGTTTCATCAGAACACCAGTGACTAACCAGCAGTGATGGCACCTGCCTTAAAGTCAGCTCCAATTTCTCTCTCATTTCTCATGATTCTGCCAGGCAGCAATGGCTAAATGAACAGACTGAGTCTAAAAGCCCCTGTCAAATCCCTGTCGCTGGCTGGGTGATAAAAAGCTTCCGGTAACACCTGGGGAAAGTGGCCTGTGCAGATGGATCCTACAGAGCAGGGTTCCTCTCTCTCGTGGACTGTGTGCGGGTTGCCATGGATCATAGTTTATAAATGTCACCAGTCATGGGATTTGAAGAGGTTTAGTTCATGAAAGCATTCCTGCTGTCTGGGCGTCCGGTCTTTTAGTGTGCCCTTCCTTCCCCATACCCGCTTATATTGTCATTACAAAGTGATCCAAGAGATTGAAGCCCAAGGAGAAAGCAACACAGAGGCAAAATCAACCAAAAGAAGCCACTTAGAGGGAGGTAAAGAGGAGAAAAGAGCCAGAGTAGAAGTCTGTGGAAGAGCGCTTGCCTAGAAGTCTTCTTTAATAACCAGGAAAGAAAGGGTGGGGCCACATAAGGGAAAAATCAAGGCAGGAAGCTTGCAGTGTTGACACAAGTGAATAAATAACACAATTCAGGAAGTTTAGCTGGGGAAAATCCCAAGTTCAAGGCTTGCCTAGAACAGAGCAAGTCCTTGTCTAGGAAGAGAGGAGAAGAGGGAGCTAGCTGAAAGCGGGCACAGAGGCACACACCTGTGATCCCAGCACTTGAGAGGCTGAGGCAGCAAGATTTCTGTTAGTTAAAGGCTAGCCTGGGTAAGAGTCCAAGCAGCTGATCTAGAACGCTGAAGTGATGGCTCAGTGGTTAAGGGCGCCAACTGCTCTTTCAGAGGTTCTATTCCCAGCACCCGCTTGGAAGCTCATAACCACCCATAACTCCAACTCCAAGGGATCCAACACCCACTTCAGACCTCCATGAACTCAGACACTTAGAAATGGCTGATCTTCTTGGAGGGTCAGAGCAGAGACAGTTCCTTTACAACCCAATACCCTCTCCTCCCAGTACCCCTCAGACTGAATGGGTCTTTTGGGGATAAAATTGAAGTGTCTGCAGGGCTGGAGTTCTTCCAGTTCATGGAATAGTTGCCAGTGGTCTACTCATTCCTGCTCTTTATGCATCCCCTTAATCCAAATTCCAACTCTTGTTCTTGTCTCTTGCCCATATGTAAATAAACATTCCAATGTGTTTTTAAAGAAAAACTTCACAATTCTCTTTACCAAGTCACTATCCTTCAGGTTGAGGACCCCCTGAGTCACTTTCAGGGAGGAGCCACCTTGGACCTAAAAAGAAAGTCCCTCCTGGAAGACATAGAATGAGTTTTATATGCTTAACATACAATTATCAGAAAATGGTCAGATATTAAATATTTAATACAATCACTAAAATAAACCCCAAAAGAACATGCCATATTAGAAATGCCAGAAAAAGAAAGTACTTGTTTTTAAGGCAGAAGCCAGCCATGGTAGAAGAACTTGTAATACCAGCACTTGGGAGTCAGAGACAGGAAGATGGTGACTTTGAGTCCAGCCTGGATTATGTAGCAAGACCCATTTTTAAACAAACAGGTAGCTAGATAGCTAGCTCTGCTCTTTATATGATCTGTACACACTTGAAATATAGATTGGTAAAGGATATAAAAGTATGATTTCTTTAAAATAACTCATCTTCCAAGATTAGGAGTCCTAAGCATAGCTATTGGAAATATGTAACAAATTTAGTCACATAAAAGATCTAATAAGAACTAACTCATGAAAGGATCAGAGGCCGGTGCCCTGAGCAGACCTTGGGCACAAATTCTGCAGCCAGTCCCACAACAACCAGAGAAAGCTCCACTCCCAGGCACTCTAATGCACCCAGGATCAGAGGATCAGAAGTGAGGACACAACATCTGTCCCAACACCGGGAATAACTGGGACCAGCAGGACTCAGGCACACAGGAACTCCACCAGATCAGTGGCACTGGTTCCAGTCTGCCTAGGCTGGTACCCTGAGCAGACCTTGGGTGCAAACTCTGCAGCGAGTCCCATAATTCCCAGAGGAAACTATATTTCCAGGTACTCTAATTAGCCCAGGATCATAGGATCCCAGAATCGCAGGATCACAGAGACAGATTGACTCTGAGGAGTTCTGACATAACCAGGATCACAGGAAGGACAAGCCCCAGTCAGATTTAGCCAGGACAGGTAGCACTAGAGATAACCAGATGGTGGGAAGCAAGCATAAGAACATAAGCAACAGAAACCAAGGTTACTTGGTATCATCAGAACCCAACTCTCCCACCATAGCAAGTCCTAGATACATCATCACACCAGAAAAGCAAGATTCAGATCTAAAAATCACTTTTCATGATGATGATACAGGACTTTAAGAATGACATAAATAACTCCCTCCAAGAAATACAGAAGAACACAGGTAAACAGTTAGAAGCCCTTAAAGAGGAAACACAAAAATCCCTTAAAGAACTACAGGAAAACACAATCAAACAGGTGAAGGAAACGAACAAAACCATCCAGGATCTAAAAATGGAAATAGAAACAATAAAGAAATCATAAAGGGAGACAACCATGGAGATACAAAACCTAGGAAAGATATCAGGAGTCATAGATGCAAGCATCAACAACAGAATGCAAGAGATAGAAGAGAGAATCTCAGGGGCAGAAGATACCATAGAAAATATTGACACAACAGTCAAAGAAAATGCAAGAAGCAAAAAGCTCCTAACCCAAAACATCCAGGAAATCTAGGACACAATGAGAAGACCAAACTTAAGGATAATAGGTATAGAAGAGAGTGAAGACTCCCAACTTAAAGGGCCAGTAAATATGTTCAACAAAATCATAGAAGTAAACTTCCCTAACCTAAAGAAAGAGATGCCCATGAACATACAAGGAGCCTACAGAACTCCAAATAGACTAGACCAAAAAAGAAATTCCTCTCATCACATAATAATCAAATCACAAAATGCACTAAACAAAGAAAGAATTTTAAAAGCAGTAAGGCAAAAAGGTCAAGTAACCTATAAAGGCAGACCTATCAGAATTACACCAGACTTCTCACCAGAGACTATGAAAGCTAGAAGATCCTGGACAGATGTGATATAGACCCTAAGAGAACACAAATGTCAATCCAGGCTACTATACTCAGCAAAACTCTCAATTACCATAGATGGAGAAACCAAGATATTCCATGACAAAATCAAATTTACACAATATCTTTCTATAAATCCAGCCCTACAAAGGATAATAGAGAGAAAACACCAACATAAGGGGCAAAACTACACCCTAGAAGAAGCAATAAAGTAATCTTTCAACAAACCCAATAACTCCACCTCTAACAACAAAAATAAGAGGAAGCAACAATTACTTCCTTCATATCTCTTAATATGAAAATTAATATTACCAACTTATCCTAATCAATTCAAATTCAAAAGCATGAGGAATTGAAATTTTGTTTGCTATCATCTGGTGGCCTCTCTAATTTGGTAATTGCAGAAATAGGTCTAATATCGTACAATCCATACACACTTTCTGCTTGTTTGTACATGACAGTGTCTTGCGGGGTACCACACAATGGCCTTAAAACCATGCTTCTCCTATCTCAGTCTCTCTATTATTAGGATTGTTTATTTGATATTTTAAACTATACTATGGTCTTCAGAACAGCTTACATATTTCAAGATCATTTATACAGCCAAAAGAAACATAAACAATTAACTTGGAAAATGGCTTATAAGAGATCAACAAAGAGTGAGACTGAATATTTTGCTTGACGTTTGTAATTCTTGTATCAATTTTGAAGAAGAGAACTTTATAAGTTACTCTTTCTCTGAGATGAATGCTTTTCAAAATCATCACAGTCAATGAACCAGATCCTTACCCTCACCTAATGTCTATGCCACCCTCCAAGCAGAACCATTGTTCATTGAAGCAGTTGGTGAATGACTTCATGGATAGACCATCTTAATAAACACATCATTTCTTAAATGAATGTAACCTGTTTCCTGTGGGCTGAGAATGAAGACAATCACTCAGGCCAAATACCTTTGACCATAGCAGGAAGTCTCTGTATCCAAAAATTGTTCCTACAATTCATCCCTTGGTGTAGCAGAACTGTCAACTCTTGACTTAGCTACTATGGAGGTAAAATCCTTTGGTGATGTGAGGGGCATTTTTGTTTTGGTTTTGGGTTTTTTGTTTGTTTGTTTTTGTTTTTGTTTTTGTTTTTTTGAGACAGGGTTTCTCTGCATAGCCCTGGCTGTCCTGGAACTCACTCTGTAGATCAGGCTGGCCAAAATTTGGTTTTGTCATAGAATATCTTGGTTTCTCCATCTATGGTAATTGAGAGTTTTGCTGGGTATAGTAGCCTGGGTTGACATTTGTGTTCTCTTAGGGTCTGTATAACATCTCG
This sequence comes from Mastomys coucha, assembly GCF_008632895.1. NCBI lineage: Eukaryota > Metazoa > Chordata > Mammalia > Rodentia > Muridae > Mastomys > Mastomys coucha. Next base: position 17,494,755 of record NW_022196895.1, on the reverse strand, counting down.
AACTCAGAAATCCATCTGCCTCTGCCTCCCAAGTGTTGGGATTAAAGGCGTGTGCCACCACCGCCCAGCTGATGTGAGGGGCATTGAAGTACAGTCTTTTTTTTTTTTTTAAAGATTTATTTATTTATTATATGTTAAGCATACTGTAGCTGTCTTCAGAGGCACCAGAAGAGGGCATCAGATTTCATTACGGGTGGTTATGAGCCACCATGTGGTTGCTGGGATTTGAACTCATGACCTTCCAAAGAGCAGTCGGTGCTCTTCCCCACTGAGCCATCTCACCAGCCCTGAAATACAGTCTTATTACAATGAACTCCAATGTCTAAAAATTGTTCTTGTACCACAATAAGAGCCAAGATTTTAAACTCTACTAAAAACAAAACAAACAAAAAGACTTTATCTATTTATGTTCATTTAAAAAAAAACTAGTAGTGATATATTATTTAAAATATACAGCTAATATGTTTGGAGTTATTTAAAATTCATATTGAGAAAAATGTATGTATTTTCAGTATTGCTGAAGACAAGCATCTACATAAGATTGTTTGATTGTTTTATATCAAACAACTTTTATACTAATCATTTTTATTATTACAATATTTTATAAATTTTAAAGAATATGACAAAATTAAAAAGAAGGTATTTCAGGTATTGAAGGGGGGTCTCTGGGAGGAGTTGGGGTACAAAAGGGAAAGAAGAATGTGATGTAATTCTATTTACTTAAAATATGCTTTTAAATGTTAACAAATTCAGATAAACTGAAATTATGTATCTTTTCTCATCATAATGCAATAAAACTTAAATCAATTTTTTAAAAAAAGAAATAACTCATGAGCAAAATACTGCCCCTTCTCACTCTGCTCCTCTGCCCATGTGGGATCTGGAAGTCCTACACCTTCAGAGTACTGTGTGTACAAATGTATGAGTGGACAGGTCCAGGAAGGGCCTCAAGATGCCCTGTGGGAAATGTCGTCAGAGTGGGGACAGAGGCTTGCTGATTTTGTAGTATTAGTGTTCAATTTAGGTCTTTAGGAAGTTAAGGATTGTTACAAGGATTCTTTCCCTAGGGGCACAAAACAAATTTCTATCCCTTCTTTATAGGGCACCAATGACAAACCAAAGTCCAAGTCTACCAAAGTCCTGCCTGGAAAATCAGTGAGCTGAATAGGCTTACTTACAGAGCATGAACAGGGGTTATTTACAAACTGGGGGGGACCCTACTGGTAAGTCTCATCCCCACAGCTGCTAACCTTCCTCACCCAGTGCTCTCTAGCACTTCTTGATACCACAAGGCTATGTAGAAATAGGGCAAGATTATATGCAAATAGCTGGCAGGTGCAGGAGGGAACTTGAGAGTAAAGGTCAATGTCCCTGTCCACCCACTTCCTCTTTGAGGGACCGCCTAGTTGGTGCTGTTATTATGATGAAGATGGCAGCTACTGAATGGCATTCTGCAACAGCAGTTAAAAACAGAAACAAAGAAAAGTCCAAGATCCAAGACCTCGTCCTTCAATTAGCAGTTCACATAAGCCCCTTAGCAAAGCAAATGTCTTTCAGAGCCATCCTTGCAGTCTCCACCAGATGGCCAGGCAGTCCCTTCACCTCTCTTCCTGTACGAAGATCATGCCATTGCTTCCCATTACCCTGGCTTGGCTCTGCTTCACAACTGACCATCACAAAGACCTTCATGTAAGTTTCACACAAGTTGTACTGAAACAACCTCTCAGGTAAGCCTGGTGCTCAGTGGGGTGGCCTGTCCTGCCTGGGACACTACACACACATGATAGGTGAAAGTTAAGACATGGTATGACCTATCACAAAAAGATCAAAGACTTTAGGATTCCTTCAACAGAGCCTAGAAGAGCACAGTGGCCCCTCTTCCCAACAAAGCCATTGGCTCCCTAGGGATGCTCCCCTAGGTCCCCACAATTAACACGCTATCCATCTCGTGTGTTCTGCTTCCATCTCCCAGGATACTGTGCAATACGTCTCCTGGCTGTTTAGATGGCCAGTGGTTAGTTAGATCTTTAAAACAGGTTTTGCCAATCCAATTTAGAATTTGAGAATTCTAAGGACAACTTCCTATACTCTGTAGCTCTCCTGGCAGCAAGCCCCACCTGTCTCATGTCTGATACATCCCCACATGGGTTCATGTCCCTGGTACACACACACATACACACATACACACACATACACACACATACAGATACACACACACACATACACACACATACACACACATACACACACATACAGATACACACACACACATACACACATACACACATACACACACACACACACACACACACACACACACGTATAGTGTTAACCTTTGGCTCTGGCAATCCAACTTGACTTAGACGGTAAAATTTAGTTCTCTTGTTAAAGTTCAAGATTCAACACCTATTTTTCCTCAGTCCTTACTCCACATTCTTATTTGAACGTGGCTTTGAAAACAAGTCATGGGGGTGGAACTCCACTCTTTGCGGGGCCCACGGGGTGGCAATATTATTAGAACAGACTCAAGGATTTTATTTAAGATCATCTTGAGCCTTGGGTTAAATAAGCAACCCCTTCCTAGCACTTACAAAAGCAGGTTAACTTGGTTTCCGCAGGCACGGAGAGCCTCAGAAGATTGCCTGAAAGGGTGTGTAATTCCCATGAATTATCTTACTGTAACAAAAGGATTTTTTTTTTTTTTTTTTTTTTTTTTTTTTTTTTTTGCCTTGGAAGGTCTTCTCCCTAAGGCAAGAGCAAGGCAACAGTGGACACTTCCATCACTGTATTTGGGAAAACAGAGGGGTTTTCCTAGTCAGTCCAATCAGGGAGGGAAAGTAGGCGAAAGGTCCGCAGACAGGAAAGAACAATGTAGCAGCCTCATTGCAGACCGTGTGATTGTATAGCAAGGTCACTGCATATAGGCTCAACGTACGAAGGTCAAGAGTCTCTCTACGCTCCAGTTGTTAGCATTCCTTCTAGGCTCCGCCCCACAGTTACCTGGCAACAACCAGGTAATGCCTGACTTATTATCAAAGGGGCTGATCGCCCTCTCCTCAGTCTCTTATTTCCCCCTCTCTCCACGTGTTCATGGCTGGCCTCTACTCTCT
>NW_022196895.1:17476314-17491635 GCF_008632895.1 Mastomys coucha | reverse complement strand
CTTCCCATGCCCTACATAAACTCTATTTTATACTATACCGACTGTTGTGTGGCTGGTACTTCAAGGGGCAGAGATGCCTCAGCGTGGGCCAGCAGAGGCATCCCCTCCCCTGCACCATACCTCATTCTATCAAACATATCCTGGCCTCCAGGATATGTATATATAACACAACACCAGTAGTGAACACATGAAAATTTAAAATCTCATAATTTATAATTGCCCTGCCAAAAAGAAGCACAAAAATGTAAATCTAATAAGATATATTCAGAACCTCTATGCCAGAACATAGTGAGAATGAAAGAAGTATTTAAAAAAAAAAAAAAAAAAACTCTAAGAATAGAAAGGCAAGCTGTGATCATAGATTAGAAGACAAAAAAAAAAAAAGAAAATGTCATTTTTCCAAAAAATTATATTTCACACAATTATTGTCAAAGTCCAAACAAGATTTTTTTCAGTTACAGACTACATTACTCTGAAATCTGGAAAGGAAAATGAACTAAAGTAATCCAAAATGTTTTTAAAAACTAAAATGAGAAAACTTCATATACCCTATTTTAAAAATCCACTGTAATAGCCACCGTACAAATACTGTAGCCAAGACTATACGATATTGACAAGCTATATAGTAGTCACTGCTATGCAGTAATCAAGACTGTGAATCCTGTATTTCCTAGGACCAGGCACATCCATCAGGAAAGCAGAACAGAGAATTCAGATGCAAATGAACACACTGAGTCTTGTGCAAACGAGGCTGGCTTTCCTTAGCAGGTGCTGGAAACCTGATACTGTAAAAAAAACCTTCCCAAACCTGACTCCTTAAAACCATAAGACAACAAATCATTGCTTAGACACAGAACATTAAAAAGCTGAATGATTAAAAAAAAAAAAAAAACTATTCACAGCTTAGAGACAGACAGAGATCTTTTTTGTTTGCTTGTTTTTATTAGATATTTTCTTTATTTACATGTCATATGATTTCTCCTTTCCCAGTTTCCCCTCCAAAAAACAAACAAACAAACAAACAAACAAAAACAACAAGAACAAACCCCTGTTGCCTCCGCCCCCCCCATACTTGTCACCCCACTCTCTCCCACTTACTGGCCCTGGCATTCCCCTACACTGGGGCACAGAACCTTCACAGGGCCAAGGGCCTCTCCTCCCATTGATGATCGACTTTGCAATCCTCTACTATACACGTGCTGCCAGAATAATCAATTCCACCATGTGCAGTCCTTGATTGGTGGTTGAGACCCTGGGAGCTCTGAGGGTACTAGTTAGCTCATATTGTTGTTTGTCTCAAGGGGCTAAAAACCCTTCAGCTCCTTTGGTCCTTTAACTCTTTCATTGGAGACCCTGTACTCAGTTCAATGGATGGCTGTGAGCCTCTACATCTGTGTTAGTCAGGTACTGCCAGAGCCTCTCAGAAGTCAGCTAAATTAGGCTGGCTTGCCCTTCCTTCAGTCTCTGCTCCATAGTTAGTCTCTGCAACTCCTTCTGTGGGTATTTTGTTCCCCCTTCTAAGAAGGAATGAAATGTCCACATTTTGGTTTTCCTTCTCAGACAGAGATCTTAAAATCTATGGTCCAAAGCATGACCTATTCAATGATGGGGAGGGTCAAGATGGGTAGCACAATAAATGGGGCTTCATCTAAACTTTTGTTTTTAGAAACCTGTCTGGGGCTTTTGCTGTTTGTTTGTTTGTTCATTTGTTTGTTGAGACAAAGCCTCACTACATATTCCCATCTGGTCTAGAATTCACTATGTAAAGCAAGTCACCCTACCTTTGCTTCTAGAGTGCTGAGATTTAAGCTATGCCCCACCACACTCAACATAAATCTATAAAGTCAACGAAAGGAAGGGCTGAGAAGTAGAGAAAGAACATGTCTATAGAACACTGCCCTGCCATTCGTGAGCCCTGGATCTGATCCCAGTGGGGTGCAGGCAGGCCATCACCTTTCTAAACCAATACCTGACTAAAGTATAGTATCTAGACTATATGAAGACCTCCTACAATAGAACAACAACAACAACAACAACAATACAACTGGAGCATGAGCAAGACATTGAGAGGTTTCATGTGCAGGTGGCAAGAAGGAAAACATAAATAGAAAGAAACTACCTACCAGCATGACAGTGAGCATCTCACATACACATCAGCGATGCTGACATTAAAGAACAGAACAAGCTCCCAGACAGTGGCCCAGGTTTGTTGAGAGTAGAAGGGAGGGAAAGGTGAAGAGCTGGCTCACAAAGAGTGTTAGAGCACTGAAACCATTTTGCAGGTAATGGGCATACACTCACCATGCGTTTCTCAAAGCCCAGGGGTTATGAAACACCAGATGTGAACACAGTGAAAGGAGTTGGCTCCCAGTGACTGGGAGCTTGTAATGTGGCTTTGATTGTCACAAGAGACGCCTCTGATTCAAGCTATTGGTAGTGGGGACGGCCATGTGTATCTGGGAAATAGATGAAAACCCTCTCCATCGTCCACTTAATTTTGTTACATATCTAAAACTTCGGTAAAAAATGAAGTCTGTAAGCAAGGTGTGGTGAGATGTGCCTGTAATTCCAGCACTTACCAGGAGAAGGCAGGAGGATTATAAGTTTGAGACCATCTCAGACTGCATAATGAGTAATAATAATAATAAAATAATAATAATAAACAAAAGTACATTAAAAATAATAACAACAAGCAAACATGGGTAAGGACTCAGAGAAACTTCATTTTTATACTGTGGGTGGGAATATAAACTATACCAAACTTACTGATATTTTTTAGATCAGCAGTGATATTCTCTGCTGTTCTGATGTTGTAAAATGAAATGTTTTAAGATTTTTTTTTTTTTTTTTTTTTTTTTTTTTTTTTTTTTTTTTTTTTTTTTTTGGTTTTTCGAGACAGGGTTTCTCTGTCTAGCCTTGGCTGTCCTGGAACTCACTCTGTAGACCAGGCTGGCCTTGAACTCAGAAATCCGCCTGCCTCTGCCTCCCAAGTGCTGGGATTAAAGGTGTGCACCACCACAACCTGGCATATTTTAAGATTTTCAAGCACCGCCTAAAATTTCTAAATTTCTAAGAGTGATGTAGCATCTCACCAAGTCATACACAGTTGAAACCTATTTAAAATATATATGGAGCCAGGCAGAGTGGCATACACCTTTAATCCCAATACTTGGGATTAAAGAGGAAGGCAGAGCTTGGTGAGTTCGCGGCCAGCCTTGTCTACATAGTGAATTCCAGGACAGCCAGAGCTACATAATGAGACCCTGTCTGAGAAAACAAAAGGAAGGAAGGAAGGAAGGAAGGAAGGAAGGAAGGAAGGAAGGAAGGAAGGAAAGAAGGAAGGCAGGCAGCATGCAGGCAGGCAAAGAGGAGAGGAGAAAAGGGGAGGGGAGGGGAAGAGAGCTAAGGACAGGAGAGGAGAGGAGAGGAGAGGAAATGCATGTGAGGTCTTTATACAGAGTATAAAGAGACAGAGCCCCCCTTTGTACTACATTTCTACAGGGTTAGTCCTTCAGGTCCTTCTACAAGACAGTATACCCCAATGGGTTGCTTGTAGAGACAAAGGAAAGAAATCAGCTGTCTTCTATTAAACTAGACCTCAGAGATTTGCAAAAAGAAATGTAAACTGGCATTTGTATTTTGACAAATATGTTATTGTTCACTAGAAAACATTATCTTAACTTATAATAGGCTCATTTGCCGTAGTGCTGAAGCTTCAGCTAGGAGCTTCACATATATATTAGGCAAGCACACCCCAAAAGAACTTAATCTTTTTGTATTTTGAGATAGGCTCTCACTATGTAGACCAGACTGGCCTCAAACTCACAGAGGTCTGCCTGCCTCTGCCTCTCAGCCTCTCAATTGCTGATATTAATGGTGTGCACTACCACAACTGGCCCTAGAACAATTTCTTCTTCTTCTTCTTCTTCTTCTTCTTCTTCTTCTTCTTCTTCTTCTTCTTCTTCTTCTTCTTCTTCTTCTTCTTCTTCTTCTTCTTCTCCTCCTCCTCCTCCTCCTCCTCCTATTTCTCCTCCTCTTCCTCCTCCTCCTCTTCCTCTTCTTCCTCCTCTTCCTTCTTCTTCTCCTCCTTCTTCAATTTGTGTGTGTATGTGTGTCTGTGTGTTTGTTCCACATGTGTGTAGGTACCCATGAAATCCAGAAGAGCCATCGGATCTCCTAAAGTTGAAGTTATAGAACCTATGCCTCCAAAGGTGGGTGCTGGGACCCCAACTCAAGTCCTCTGGCAGAACAGCAAGTGGTCAACCATTGAGGCATCTCTCCAGCCTCTGTCTTTCTTAATAATTAACAAATCATAGTTTAAAATAGTCTCGCTGAATCTGAGCAGTGGTGGTGCATGCGTTTTTCAATCACAGCACTCAGGAGGCAGAGGCAGGCATACTTCTGGGTTCGAGGCCAGCCTGGTCTATAGAGTGAGTTCTAGGACAGCCAGGGCTGGACAGAGAAACCCTGTCTTGGAAAAAAAAGGGGGGGTGTCTCACTGTGAGTTCCTCTAATGCCAACATTGACCAGTGGAACACTTGTAAACAAAAGTTCTTTGGAGTCCTTGATGTTTAAAAATATCAAAGCTCCTAAAATTACTCTGCCCCACATGCTGAGTTAAAACTTTTCCTGATAGCTGCAGTTTTACATTAAGGCTCAAGTGCCCCAAAGACCACAGAAGAAAGTAAGGAGGGAGAAGTTTGGAAGAACATGTGAGGGTGTCCCGGAAGGGCATCCCACTGTCTTCCCCTACCTTGGGACAGGACAACACTGAAATGGCTGAGATTCTAGCCCAGACTCCCTCCCACAGTATATTTTCTGTGGTGATTATGGGTAATTGTGAGGTCTAATATTTTGTCCCTAAGTGGAAGAAACTATAATTTGGAAAGCTGTCTCTGTTTTTCTCCCTTTCCCTGACAGTTTTATGCACATAGTATGGAGAGTCCTGAACTGTGGAGAGAAGCAAGGGAGGGAGAGAGATCACTAATTTGACTTTTACCAAAATAATGATTTATTATGCATTCAGCTATTTACAGAGACAATCTGGTTTGGAATGCTGTGAATGTCACACAGCTTGAGTGAAATATTCTTCTACGATGGAAGGCCTCTTTTCGTTTCACCTGCTGGCGTGGGTTAATATTCAAAACGCATGTTGCTGAAAGGAGAAAGGACAATCGATGACATAATTCCTCAATATAAAAAATGGGTCACAATGCAACAGTCTGGTTTTCAAATGAAGTCCCCAAAACAGATTCCTGACATCCATCCCAGCTGACACGCAGCATCTGCTATGTCCTTGGGAAGATGTCCCGGCCCTTGCGACTTGAGCATCCCAGTTCAAGATATACATAGGATCTGCAAGATCCATTCTTACGGAACACACTGAGGAAATGCAAAGATGAAGGAAAATACAGTGGACTCCTCACACCTGACTGATTTACTATTTACTGATGTGGAGTGTCATTGAGACATCATGATGGTGTGTTTATCCACTCAGTATCCTTGCCATGTCCCCTGTGACATCATGGTGACATATGTGTCCACTCAGAGTCCCTGCCTTGTCCCTGGTATGATGGTAGTGTTCCCGTCTGTTGACTTAGGCTCATCTTTTTTCTCATGCTTCTTTCATTACTTCTGACGTGTTCTGAGCCCTTACAACCTCACCCACACTGCCCAGTTTCTAGGGAAGGGCTCTTGACAGTCACGTGCACCTACATTGCTGGTTCTCCCACCTCACCACTCTCTGCCATTCCTGCTCCTGGGTCTGGTGCAGCCTTCCTGACTGTGGGGACCTGGCCCATGGACATAGTTTCAGACAGGCAGTGCAGCAGGGTCCCATACTGACTGCTCTCTCATGGTTATTTACTCAAAAAATAAGCTGAGAAAAAAGGTTTTCAAGTGAAAAGCAATTTGTATACACTTCATTTACTTTTTGTTGTTGTTTTTGTTTGTTTGTTTTGAGACAGGATCCCTATACAGTCCTGGTACTGCTGTGAAATTGTCTTGTATTGCCTATGTAACTGCTATATAGTGCCTTCTAAGTGCTAGGATTAAAGGTGTGCAACACCATGCCCAGATTATATACTTTTAAAATATATGATACGGAGCTGGAGAGATGGCTCAGCAGTCAAGAGCACTGGCTACTCTTCCAGAGGACCCAGGTTCAGTACCCAGCGCTCACATGGCAGCTCACATTTGTAATTCCAGTTCCAGGGTTTCTGACACACACAGAGACATACATTCAGGCAAAACACCAATGTACATGAAATAAAAATGAATTTTATATATAAAAACTGTGATGAATATATAGCTAGGTGATGGCATTAGAAATCTGCCCGAGGTTGAAGAAATAGACTAATGAATGCTAAAAGAGAATAGAGCCATTTGCTTTCGGCATCGCTGTCCATCTTCCAGCTGATTTTTGCAAAAATAAAAGTCTTAAATAAAACATGGAGTCATAGGGTCTAGATACCAGATAGTCCACTTAAACAATTAAAGCATGGTAGTAGCTCTTCTTAAGAAACTACACTCTTGCCAGGTGGTGATGGTGCATGCCTTTAATCCAGCACTTGGGAGGCAGAGGCAGGCAGATCTCTGAGTTCAAGGCCAGCCTGGTCTACAGAGTGAGTTCCAGGACAGCCAGAGCTATACAGAGAAACCCTGTCTTGGAAAACCAAAAAAAAAAAAAAAAAAAAAAGAATGAATGAAAGAAACTACAGTCTTGCTTTAGCAGCCTGAAGTGTTTTTATTTTGAGCTCTTTTTCCATGCATCTCACTAGCTGTCTTCCAGGTACTTTGGTTCTCACTGGAATGTTCCACTGTGACACCCTTTGTTTGAGCTGTTGTTTAAGACTGCACATTGGCCTGTGCTCTCTAGCTCTGGGGTCACTACCGAATCCCAGACATGTTCAACCCTGCCATCCTACATGAAAACTTTCATTCAAGAACTGTCCTCCTTCAAAGGCTGCTGTCCAGGCAGTTTTGTGGAACTCCTCAGTGTCTACCCTCATGCACTGGCCAGTCACACACTGAGTACAAAGGCCTGGCCCCTTTCCTCCAAGTTAAAATGTGGATGGGGGTCTGTCCTGGCCCCCATGCTCTTTGGAGGATAGCTGGAACCCAGGTGCACCTGCACCAAAGCCCAGACTCACCTACATCCCATCCAGCTGCCCTGTTCCCAATATGAACCTCAGAACCCACTGTCTAGGACCCATCGTTGTCATTTAGAATTTCATTGGAGGCAAAACTTGAAACCTTTCACATGAAAAAAAAATCACCCTGGTGATTGTTACTCCAGAAGAAGCCAAAGTTCACTGGAACCTTTTTTAAGGGAGGCACTTCCCCAAACATACGTCTACTAACCTCCTGAGCCTGGCCACCCCAAGACCCTCAGAACAAAGGCATTTATAAGCCACAGACCCTTTGCTAGGGAGATGGAGACTTGCAGGAAACATCAGCTGTGTGGTCACCCCAAAGAAACATGAACAACCAGATACAAATCCCAGAGGATAATGACTGCTCCTCTACGAAGCTTCTACAGAAGCTGAGTTAAGACTCATTGGTTTACAGTGGGGATAATGGGCATGCAAAGAGACTCAGCCCAGTCTACGTAGCCTAAGACCAAAAAAAAAAAAAAAAAAAAAAGTTAAAAATGAAGAAGTGTGTAAAAATGGCCCAGCCCCTCTTCGTGTGGTTCCATAAACCAAACAGTATACTCAACTTACGTTTTCTAGATGCATGGCTGCCGTGTTTGCAACAGCCTTCTTCTGATATTTCCTCCGGGTGCAGTAGACACTGACAAGAGTGATGATTAGCATCACAGCAAACACGGCGACCGTGGAAGAGACAGCGATGACAATAGTGTCTCGGGTGGACCCTCTCTTCTCACACCTTTTGCCCATGTACCACCAGTCTTCTCCCGCAGGACACCTGCAAGAAGAGATAGGCTGCCATTTAGGGTGTCATTTATAGGTGACATCTGTGAACATCATCTTAAGGGGCCCAGTCACCTCTCCTTTATGTGAACCCTGATAGTCACTGACATGCATAACTATTTAACCCACGACCACCTGAAGATAGAAAACTAGCATCGGGTGAGGCTGGAAAGAGGGGAGGGGCATATTACAATTCATCTGACACTGGACCAGCAGCTGGGGGATCGGGTTCACCACTGTGAGCGCCACACCTTGGCTAAGGACTCAGCACTTCAACATAGTCCCCTAAAGAATGGGGAACAGCAGAATCAAGGGACAAGGCTGCTGTGAGGATTTAATGATAAGTAATGTAATAAAATATAGAATTCAGGCAATTAGACTATAGTGCGCTATTTCTTCATGCATCATTGTTATGGTGGCTAGCCAAAGTCCCAAGTGGAGTTCAAAAGAGGAACTGCTGGATACTTTTATGCCAGCTTGACATAAGCTGAAGTCATTGGAGAGGAAAGAAACCTCAATTAAGAAAATGCCTTCATAAGATTGAGCTGCAGGCAAGCCAGTAGGGCATCTTCTTAATTAGTTATTGATGGGGGAGTGCCCAGCCCTTTGTGGGTAGTGCCATCCTTGGGCTGATAGTCCTGGGTTCTGTAAGAAAGCAAGCTGAGCCAACCTCAGGGAGCAAGCCAGTAAGGAACACTCCTCCATGGCCTCTGCATCTGCTCCTGCCTCAAAGTGCCTACTCTGTTTGAGTTCCTGGCCTGACTTCCTTCATGTTGGGCTACGATGTGGAAGTATAAGCCACATAGACCCTTTTCCTCTGCAAGTTGCTTTTGGCCATGGTATTTCACCGCAGCAATAGAAGCCTGACTTGGACACTCGATCAATATCACGCATGCGAATTATCAGCATCTAATTCCCAGAAGGATAAAAGCTCATCTCATGAGAGAGTGAGGTAGTGGGGCCTCCCACATGAGCCCTCACTTGCACTCAGCTCTGCCATCTTGGACAGTGCAGATGCCACCGTTCTGACATTCGACCTCAGAGCAGGCATTACGGGGAGTCGAGGTGGGAACTGGATCTGGGACAGCTGACGTAGAATTGAGATGAGATATGTCTGCAGAGGGAAGGAGACAGCATGGTGGAAATCAGCTTTTGTATTAATTGTCACTGGACGCAGATACTACTCATGAGTTAAGGCCTGTGAAAAGGTATGTAATCTTGATTCATGTAACACTTATGTAATCTTGTATGCAATCTTGATCCAGTAACACTTATGGGCAGTCAAATAAAGATCAGGCAAAGGCGGAGAGACAGCTGTTAGCTAAGGACTTGACTTGACTCTCCCAAACCCTCGGTTTGTTTGTTTATTAGTTTGTTTTTTAAAAGCCATCTGAGGAGGTATACATTTACAGTCTGAAAGGTAGAGACAGGCAGATAATGGGCTAAGAGGCCAACTCACCTAGCATTGTCTCAAATCGGGCTAGAGAGATGGCTCAGCAATAAAGAGCACTGGCTGCTCTTCCAGATGACCTGGGTTCAATTCCCAGCACTCACATGGTGGCTCACAACTGCCTATGACTCCAGTTCCAGGGAATCTGACACTGTCACACAGACACACATGCAATGAAAACCAATGTACAATTTACAAAGTAAAAATAAATAAATTCTGGGAAAGGGGATAACATTTGAAATGTAAATAAAGAAAACGACCAATAAAAAATTCTATAAATAAGTAAATAATCAGCCAATGGTGCCTAAGGCAAGCAGAGTTGTCCAATGGCACACACACACACACACACACACACACACACACACCCCAAGAGGAGAGAGCTGGAGTCATAAGCACCATGTTTATCTGGCAGAAGGAGCTCTGAGGTGGGGCACCACTGTCAACCTCCTGCCCAGGGTCATGTGTTTCCTGTGTTAGGAAGTAAGATACCAGAGGATTTCAGCCTAAAGATTTTTCACTATTATTCCATAATGTAGCAAATAGATGATTGACTCTGGAACTTTTGATATATCAAATTAAATTGTTTCATATTTCTAATTATTCTTTTAAGAATATTCCCACTCTTGCCCATTTCCTACCACAACCTATAGCATAGCTCAAAACAAAAGCCAAAAGAATACAGCAAATAGCCAACTGCCACAGAAGTGAACTCACACAAAACAATTATTTTGATACCTTCAACGGTCAGTAAGATGTAAATGTCATCTCCTTTTATGAACTCTCTGCTCTTCAGCCTCTTGTGGGTTATGAAGACAGAAGTTCCATAGCCTCTGCCTCTGCTAAACTGAGTTCCATTAGGGAAAACATCCACCACTCCCACCTTGGAAGGTCTGTCCCAAAAATAGCTTCCATTATCTGAAAAAGCAATTTATATTAATGGGCTGGGTTGAGCATCATCACAGCCTTCGGAAGGAATGATCAACAGGCATCGAGACACAATGAGGATGATGCTGAAGAGAATCAGCTGATGCTCTATACTACGGTGGCAAGTCGATGCTCCCAGGCAAGTCGGTGGGCTTTGCTCATTCCCACGGCCCCATGGAAATGAGACTGCTTGGTGGGGGGGAGGGAGCCCGACCTCTAGACAACAAGTGGAGGAAATCACACATATGCATATTGCCTGTCACGAAAACCCTTCTGTCTTGGGGGTTGAGCCTCAACAGCCTTCTGAGTTGCAGTTGGGCCTTGTTTAAGTGGGTCAAAACAGTAAGTTGCTGAGAATTTTTAATATTAGCAATGAACAATTTACCTCATAAACTGAACTAAGTGGCATTTCATCCAGGGAATGTGTTGGAAAAGAATGAAAACTTCCATTCTCTGTTATTTTTTTTTTCTCGCTATCAGATTCAGTCGTTATTTTTCTTATGTCATTTTGATTCATCCTTGTCATTTGTAAAGTATCTTTGGTGCTATTCTGCTTTCCCATAATTCTATTTCCCCTCTATTCAGTTTCCAGGAACAACAGATTATTGCAATTCCGAGTGCAATCATGTTTCTCTGGGTGGTGGCTCTTTTTGAGTCTAGGAATGCTGTCACCATCACCAAAACCCGTCAGAAGCGTTGATGAGCCATCCCAGCCACTTCTACTCTGCTGCCACCTATGTCCCAGCATCCCTATTCTGACTCACCTTAAGAACTGAGTTGTTGGGCTGGTGAGATGGCTCAGCGGGGAAGAGCATCGACTGCTCTTCAGAAGGTCATGAGTTCAAATTCCAGCAACCACATGGTGGCTCACAGCCACCCATAATGAGCAGTCTGAAGACTGCTACAGTGTACTTACATATAATAAATAAATAAATCTTTAAATAAATAAATAAATAAATAAAAAGAACTGAGTTGTTTTCCACCGTGCCACCATGTGACCAAGTCAGCAGGGGTGAGGCACTCAACAGCAGAAGAGTTCTCCCTCCCAACAGGCTTCCATACCAACCTCTCCTGGTTCTCTTAATAGATCTGGGATTATTGTCCCTGCCTTGGTTTAACAGCCAAGAACAGTGGGGCTTCAAGAATGCTTTTATCTTCAAGATCACAAAGCTAATGAGAAACACATCTTGGGTTTGAACCCAAGCATGTCAGCCTCTAAAGTCAACACTCCTAATGAATACTTGGAAATCACCCACCTGAGAATCCTTCTCATATTCAATCATCAAATCCAGACACTATTGTGCATGCCGGCAAGTGCTGGCTGACAAGAGCCTTATATAGCTGTCTCCTGAGAGGCTCTGACAGTGCCTCACTAATACAGAAGTGGATGCTCACAGCCATCCATTGGACTGAGCACAGGGAAGGAGCTAGAGAAAGAACCCAAGGAGCTGAAGGGTTTTCAGCCCCTTAGGAGGAACAATAATATGAACTAACCAGTACCCTCGGAGCTCCCAGGGACTAAACCACCAACCAAAGAGTACACATGGTGGGACTCATGACTCCAGCTGCATATGTAGCAGAGGATGGCCTAGTCGGTCATCTATGGGAGGAGAGGCCCTTGGTCCTGTGAAGGCTCTATGCTCCAGTGTAGGGGAATGCCAGAGCCGGGAAGTAGGAGAGGGTGGGTTGGTGAGCAGGGGTATGGGGGAGGGAATAGGAGTTTTTTTTTTTTTTTCATAGGGGAAACCAGGAAAGGGGATATCATTTGAAATGTAAATAAAGAAAATATCTAATTAAAAAAAAGGAAAATGGAAAAAAGAAAAATTTAGCAATAAAATAGAAAGAAAGAAAGAAAGAGAGAGAGAGAGAGAGAGAGAGAGAGAGAGAGAGAGAGAGAGAGAGAGAGAGAGAGAGAGAAAGAGAGAAAGAGAAAGAGAAAAAGAAAGAAGAAAAAAACAAAGAAATCAGGGATGGCTGGTTCCCAAGGTCCAGGCCTTGCTGACATTCCTAACAGTCTTCTACCTGGGGACTGTGTCTTCCACTAGTAAATCCTTTCTCTGAAGCTGAATACTCTCCAAGTGACCAACAGTGCTATCTCTCACTCCCAAATCACCCATCCCTCCTTGAACAACGATCATGGCCTTAGCCATAAAGAATATAATAAGTCACGAACCACTGGTCATTGTTGGGTCTGTGGTTATACTCCGCTGGTTGGACATACGCTGTCGGATGTCAGGATTTTGGTCCAAGAGTGTCATTGTGGCTTGTTGCCAAGGACACGGCCACTGTAAGTGATCGTCATTGGCACCGGAGATCAGGTGGAAATAAATTCCTACATCCGTCGAGGATTGTAGATCCATGTAAATCTGAAAAGCGTAACCTTTAGAAGAATAAAATGGAGGACTGTACACATTTGTGTACTGGCTGCCAAGAAGCTGGGTGAAATTCTGTATGTGCCAGATATGGTGAGGACACCTTGTTTCCGAGAGATTGATGTCGTCGATAGACAGACCGCCTGATGATGCGCCAGGGCCTCTGAGTCCTTCAAACACCACTCGAAACTTTTCAGTCACGTTCAATGTTACATAGTAAAGTTGCCAGCTCCCCATGGGTATTTCTGCAGAAAGCGCAACGAAGGACTATGAACTCTGCACTAATGTGCTCAGTGTTAAAGTTCGAATCTTCAAAAGCAAATGATAGTCCCAGAGCCTCTAATTCTATTTTTTTTCATCAATTTATTTATTCAATTTATATCCCAATCACTGTCTTCCCTCCTGGCCCCACTTCACACAGTCTCTCTCCATCCTCTGTCTCTTTCTCCTCTGAGAAAGAGGATGCCCTACCCTCCCATGGATGTGAAGAAAGGCTTTCTCACCCCTTTATCCTGAGACCATTGATTTAAAGGTGCTGCTGAGCTTAGACTGTTCCCTGGGATACTTAATCTTTACATCCCTGCTCCTCAGATAGCTCTCCCTTTCTCAGAGGGGGAATCACCCAGTTCCTGAGCGCTACACGTCTGCTCACCAGTTACCTGGCACTCTGTACTGGTTATCAGTTGAGCCCAATATTAACATCTGGGATTTCCTGACACTCAGACAAAGACTTCTTCAATATACTTACACAACTTAGCTGCAATACTTGAATGTCTGCTGAATTTTAGCAGTATTTAAACAGCAATCTACAAACCCAGGAATACCATATCCTGTTGACATCTAGTGACTCTGGGCTATGAGAGAGTTTCTAAAAATAGGTCAATTGAAATGGAAAGATCCAGGCAGAGGCAGGCGGATTTCTGAGTTCGAGGCCAGCCTGGTCTACAGAGTGAGTTCCAGGACAGCCAGGGCTACACAGAGAAACACTGTCTCAAAAAACAAAAACAAAACCAAAACAAAACAAAAAGAAAGAAACGGAAAGATCCATCCTAAATGTGGGCAGTACCAATGCCTGGGCTAGGGTCCTGCATTGCATCCAAAGGAGATGCACCATGCTTCTTCTCTACAGTTGCAGTGTGAGCAGCTGCCTCACACCTTCCCTGCCATGAAGAACTGTGCCTTCAAACTGTGGTCTGCAACAAGCCCTTCCTTCATCAAAACAAAGAGGAGAGTAACTAATACTGTCCTCATCCCTTCCTTCCTCGTCTGCTTTAATATGTGGGCAGTTGGCCCACCTCTCCAACACATGGTTGATGTCAAATGTGGACTATCACTCCCCACAGTCATAGCTCCCACCATGACATTTACTTGATATCACAGCAGAGGCCTTTATGGGATTTGTGTATATATAGCCTGCAGTGTACTCCCGGGTGTAGATGTTTTTTAAACTGAAAGTTAGATAGAGTCCTTTTTCCATTTGAATGTCACTTTGGTAAAATTGGGCCACGGTTAGATAAAATGAAAGGTGCCAAAAGTGTTTCTTTAAGGACAGACCAGGCCTCCCTGAGAACGATCCTTCCTTCATCCACTCCATAGTTTGGTTTCTTTTAGCCAGCAACCTTCTCCATGTTACCCAGAGTTCACAGTGTGTCCTCGTTATTTCTGGAGAACTCAAGTCCACAGTCCCTGAGACCGTCTATGTTTTTTAAGTATTGCATAAAGGACCCTCATTTTAACTTCCTTTATCAAGACAGATCAAGTTTTATTTGAAAGTCACGGTGTCACCAGTCCCCGCTCTGCTACAAGTTCCAAGAACACCTCACCCTAAATCCAAACAATAGAAAGATGTGGGCACTGTACCTTTTATTTCTCTCTGAAGGGTTAAAACACCATCTGGCCGGCCTGCAGTGTACTCCCGGGTGTAGATATTCAGTTGGTCGTTTCGGCTTCCGCTGTTGTACAGATAAAACTCCAAGCACTGAAACCCTCTCTTGGGGTACAGTACTCTGCTCTCCAGCATCGCTGTGGCCCCCTCATTCCCAGCGCTGGTGTTGAAATGCATGAAGAAGCCAGCGTCTGCTCAGAGCACACCGCAGAATGGATAAGAGGGAAATGTTAGGATGGCTGTCTCTGAGCACGTGTCTTCCTTTGGTGTTTGCTTAATCCCCACCATACACAAATGCTATCATCTGGCTGTGGCCCCCAAAGTCCATGCAGCTGAAATAACTTTCAGATTGATGTGTTGACAGCATGTGGAAGTCAGACCTTTGGAGGAGATGAGGATACCATGAAGTCATGAGTAGGCTTCTCGCCTAAGTATCTGTGGCTTTATGAGTAAGAAGGGACTTGAGCCAGCAGAATGTTTCCTGTGACCAGGTGATGATATCCCTCAACAGATGACAAGGCACCCTAATCTTAAACTTCTGCTTGGTTTCAGACCCCATGACAAGAAGCTGAGGTACATACATAGCAAAAAAGACGTGGTCTCCAGGTTCTCCCAGCATCCCTCAGTCCCTACCTGGCATGCCCTGCCCCCAACCCTGAACTTTCCAGCCCAGGGGATGGGTTGCCCTTCCCCTAGAAGTTCCTATATAATCCAGACATTTTAGCATTTGGTCCCCGCCCCGCCCCGCCCTGCCCC
>NW_022196895.1:17475584-17476217 GCF_008632895.1 Mastomys coucha | reverse complement strand
TCTCCCTCTTTCTCTTCTCTCTCTCCCCACCCCCACATGTTCTCTTTCTCTTCTCTTTTCCCCCTCCTCTTTCTCCCTATTCATGGCAATAAACCCAACTTTATATATTTTAATCTGGCTTGAATTGGCTGTTTCACGGATGGAGAAATAACTTATCAACTTCCAAGCATCAGTGTTCAGACCCATGAGAAAGTGATACTTAAAGAAATTAAGTATCCAGTCTCAAGTAATCAGCTACAAAAACAAAAACAAATAAACAAAAACAAAAACAAAAAGAACCAAACAAAGCATGGCATTGTACTGGGCATTAAAACACCATTCAGGAGTCAGGGAGTTCATGAACGAGACCTAGTGAGGCATCCTTTCTCTTATTACAGAAATTAGCTTCCAAGAAGAGATGAAAGTGAGTGCACCTAGGATGGAGCTTCCCGTCTTCACTGTAGGACCTCGCACTCACAATCGTATCCAGCTATGGGTCTAGGACAGAGGGACTCACAGCCCAGCAATGCTCACTAGACTCTCACAGGCTGAGAAGCAACAGAAAAGGCCAAGCAGCCCCTCCAACCACAGTCCTTCCAAGAGGTTCCTTCCTGTCCAGCCCCTCCAACCACAGTCCTTCCAAGAGGTTCCTTC
>NW_022196895.1:17461427-17475492 GCF_008632895.1 Mastomys coucha | reverse complement strand
GTTCCTTCCTGTCCTGCTCCTCCAATCACAGTCCTTCCAAGAGGTTCCTTCCTGTCCAGCCCCTCCAATCACAGTCCTTCCAAGAGGTTCCTTCCTGTCCTGCTCTTGGTCCTCACAGAACCGAGCCTTTGATTTGTAGAAAGAAAATCATTCTAAGCGAACAAAAGCAGAGACACAGCAGGCACTCCTTTACGGTGCATAGGGCCCATTCCGTTGGAAAAACTGGATGTGTTTTCATTAGTAATTCTGATAGAGGAGGTAAAGGGATGGCTCGGGGGTTAAGAGCATCTAATGCGCTTACAAAGAACTGTAATTCCAATCCAAGAACCCGTGTCAGGCAGCTCACAACTGCTTGCAACTCCAGAGGATCTAATGCCTCTGGCCGATAAAGAGCATCTGCACTCACACAAGCATACCACCCACCCCACACTCTTACACATAATTTAAAATAATAAAAGCAGACTATTTTTAAATAGATAATAATTCTGATAGAAATGAGAGATGAAGCACCAGTCTTTTGGACTGAACGAGAAGTCTGGAGCCACTGATCATAAAGCCTGGTACCTTCGCACTGGCCCATATTGGAGTGGTCGTTCTCTGGACCGCTGAGAACCTGTGAAACCCGCTGCCAGTCAGCACTGTCCCCTGAACTTTGGATCATGCCACAGATATTTTCCAATTCAAAATCGCAGGAGTCCATAAAACTCAAGGAAGAAGCTACAAAGGCAAGAAAGAAAAGAGATGTGAGCACTCATACACAGGATAAAAGTGATCACACAACTACAAAGAACATCACTTGAAAGGGAACATCCCGCTGACTGCAGGACCTGCCAACTGGGAACATCCCGCTGACTGTAGGACCTGCCAACTGGGAACATCCCGCTGACTGTAGGACCTGCCAACTGGGAACATCCCCCTGACTGTAGGACCTGCCAAACAGTAGACACATGTCTGTCCAGAGTCTTGTGTGCGTGAAAGCCCAGAGCCCAGTCCACATCTATTTGTAGAAACCGGAATCAACATTCCTCCTGTTAGCCAAATCTTTATGCCATAGCAAAGGTTATTTTGTCTCATTTATGGGACAACTGCATGTTTCGTTCTGGCTTAAAAGAGGTTTGAGTATAGAAACCGTTTGTATTTGAATTAGTAGAACCTCAAACATCTGCATGGGGTACATTCTTACAAGGATTCAGGCTGTTTTACAAAAGTAAACTTTGTAAGAAGAAAAGTACTGAAAACGTTTGGTAGACTGGGATCCAAGAGCTATTCTTTTAATCTAGCTTTCATAATCTCAGAAACCCAAATATATACAGAACATTTTTTTTTCCAGCAAGGCAGAAGAAATGAGTAGTTTCAAGGTACCCATCACATACTGCAGTTGTACAGCTGGTTCAGCTTCAAAAGGTCATAGTCACTGAAGTCCATCCGTTGGCCAATCACATCCTCGAACTCTGAGATTCTCGTGACGATGGTGGACTCGGTTCCATTCTGGAAAGCGGTTTTACTGTAGTGCATTACCGAGGTATAGTCATACGGGACGTTCAGGGAATCAGACACACTGTCATTGTAGATGTTGAAATTGTGCTCCTTGCCTGAATATATTTCCAAAACTTTCATTATCTTATGCTCATAAAGCTAAGGTGCTCTTACTAAACGCTTAAACGCTGTTAACTGAGAAATACAAAATGTAACAGAGAGAACTTTGCACACGTTATCTAGTGAGTGTTAAGGATTCCAGATACTCTTGACTTTGAACCTGACATCATGCACAGTTATGGTAGCAACAGTCAAACTAACAAACATACTTGCACTTCCGGGACAGTCAAAAGTCTAAGACTCTACCAACTGCTAATGGAGAGGATGGTTCTACAAAGCAGTGTAGAAACTTTCAGTCACCATCCAGCACTGATGGAGGCTTAAAGTGCTCACAGCAGACTTCTCAGGTGAGAAGCAGAACTTTGGGAGGTATGCTAAGATAGGACCCTACACTGATATCATGGTTAAGAGTCATTAGAAAAGATGGATATAAACCGATTGGTGGAGGCAACGCCTTTAATGCCCTCACTCTGGAGCCAAAGACAGGAAACCTGTGAGTTTGAGACTAGCCTGGTCTACAAAGTAAGTTCCAGAATAGCCAGGGCCACACAGAGGAAACCCTGTCTTGAAAAACAAAAACAAAAAAAAAACAAACAAAAAAAAAAGAAAGAAAGAAAAGATAGGCTTTGTTAAGGACTCCCAAGGCTACTGTGATACTTTATATTCATTAATTCACGGTGACTATACCTCATGATTGTAGTTGCTTGTAATATGAATGCTAATTATGGTCACCAAAAAAACTGTTTGTACGAGAGTGCCTGTACATAGCTTCTGGGAACCCACCCCCAGTTGGTTCTGATTGGTGAATAAAGATGCCTGCAGCCAATAGGTGGGGAAACAGATAGAGATTTGCCAGGCTAGGGACCCAGAGGAGGTAAGAGAAGGAGATCTGCTATGAAGGGGGAGTGTGGAAGAGAGGAAAGACGCTGTGCCTGAGAATAATGCAGTATAAAGATGCACAGCTGCCGTGCAAAGGAGTGAAGTTAGTGCAGCCAGAGAAGGCTGCCCAGCTGGGTCCAGGGCAATCAAGGTAGAATATATAGAATTTATAGAATATTTGGTTATTGGCAGGAAGTAGATTAACCCATGGAGGTTAGGAAGTGGCCTAGCGATTGTGCTGTTTAAGGCATATCAAAATATAAAGGCTGTGTGCGTGTCTTTCATTCGGGAATGTAAACCACTGGGGCAGGTAACAAAACTGCCCGCCACCAGGATTTATTTATTAATTATTTAATTCAATACATGGTAGAGTATTATATTTTTAAGATTGTACGTAAGTTAGTGTCTTATGAACAATGCCTTCTCACCAAAAAAAAAAAAAAAAATGCTGAGTAACAGGCATACTCATTGAGTTTACTTTAAATGAAGCAATAACTATGCTAATTATTTTATTAATGTGCATACAACAAAATATCGCCTTATTACCCATAAATATATAAAATTACAATTGTAAATTTAAAATGTGATATTTTTGAGTTACCATGAGCTCCAAAGACAATCATTTTAAAACATCAAGTTGAGTGTATTTAGAGAAGATACCAGGCTACTCAGCTCCCTGTAATTGGACAACTGATTGCACCTTGATGTCAGATGAATTGTAGACATGATGAAGTGTATCTGACCTCCAAAGTAACAGATACCCGTTGCCCGGCTGCTCCTGAGGTTTACCTGCTCAGAAGCTTGACCTGTAATTAATTCAGCATGCAAGAGAAACATACCTGACTGAATCCTGTCCCAAACTATAGTGACGTAATCATCCCGATCAGCGCGGGACTGCTCGTGCCAGAATCCCAGGGCGTGGAGGAACTCATGTTGAACTGTTGCTATTCTGTCACAGTTTGTCCCAATGGACAGCTCTTGCTTCCCAGCGTGATCGTTTCCCACTGAAGACCAGCACCTGGAACGGCACCAGGACCAGGAAGTTTGCCTCACTGTGGAGCCCCCTTCTTTACCTCATATGGCCTTCCCTTCTGAGTGGGAAACAGTCACGCTCATTTATTTTAGGGTCTGTGTATCTGTGTAGACGCGTTTATGCAGGTGTGCATGCGTGGAGTAGCCACATTGAATGTCTTCCTTCCTCCTTACCTTGTGAAACAGACTCTTCCACAGAGACTGAAGCCGAGAAATTCGCTTAGGCTGGCTAGTCGGTCAAGTCCAGGAACCTGTCTCTATCTCCCCAGAATGAAAAGCTGTCTCACACAGTTTTTTGTTTGTTTGTTTCACATAAAGCTGGGGATCTGAACTCAGGTGGTCTTCATGATTTTGCAGCAAGAATCTTAGCAACTAAGTCATCTCCCCTGCACCAGGTTGGCTGCCTCTTCCTCCCTCCATCCCTTCCTTCCTTCCTTCTTCTCTTCTTCTCTTCTTCTCTTCCTTCCCTCCCTCCTTCCTTCCCTCTTTCCCTCCTTCCTTCCTTCTTTCTTCTTTCTTTCTCCCCCTTCCCCCTCCTGCTCCTTCTCCTCCTTGGTTCTCCCCTACTCTTTCCTTTTTATAGTACTGTGAACCTACTCCAGGAGCCTACAAATACTGGGCAGGCCATCTACTGCTGTGAAAACATTATTTTATGGCTAGTGAGACCAGGTTTAAAGGTCAGACTCTGCATAAATAGTAGAGGAATTTGTCACCCCATCCAAAAGTCAAGCAAGATCTTGGACTGTTGTTTAGAAGAACAATTGTCTTCTCAGTGCCTTCGCAGGCCAACCTTCGAACTCACCCACTGCCCTTGAACACTGATATATAGTTAGCTTCTCCAGACCAAGGCTTGAAGTCAATGCACGTTTTAAGGCGATAGCGCTCGAACGCATTGAGGATAACTCCTTTAGCATTCATTTCTGAAAGAAGACAAAAGTGTGCAGTGAGATCTCTGTCTTTTATTTTTAAAAAATATTTATTTACTTATTTTTTATTTTTATTTTTCAAGACAGCCTTATATGTCCTTAAAATAAGACAGGATGCTATGGCCACTATGTGACTGTCTTAAATGGGACCTGCTAGTAAAAGCTTCGAGAGGAGAATGTCTGTCCTGTTTTGAACCATTCTGAGAACCAAGCAGAACGTGTACCAAAGTATCACAAACTGTAGAGACCTCTACCAACTGAAGCTGTTCATTTACCTCATGTCTTTACTACCACAGGTTTTGGCTAACTTTGGGTCATTTGTAGAAAGCCTGACCTGGGTCATGTAAGTAGCCCTTAGCATCTCAAGGATAAAGAACACTCCAGAACACCCCAGGATCTCAGCAAACAGTGATGCAATTCCTGGGACCCACATGGTGGAGAGGGCTTCCCACACACAGTGCGACACATGTGTATACACACTATACAGGAATAATGTGAGTTAAAAGACAATGTGAGAAGTGCAGTACACCGAGTGAAAGAAACAGGAAAAACTACAGCACCATAGTTACAGTGATGTAAGTGTCTCTTTATCTGAATGGGAAGATCTATGCTGAATTCTTAAACTATCATGGTTTCTAAACAATTGCTCCCCAA
The DNA here is from genome assembly GCF_008632895.1 of Mastomys coucha. Lineage (NCBI taxonomy): Eukaryota > Metazoa > Chordata > Mammalia > Rodentia > Muridae > Mastomys > Mastomys coucha. The sequence goes on along the minus strand of NW_022196895.1, from coordinate 17,470,405 downwards.
GACTGGGCTGCATCTCTGCCATCTGCTCACTCAATACCTTCCTCTTGGTTATGAATTACCATGATGCATGTGAGGTACAAGGGCTACATACATGCCAGGTGAGCACTCTCCAACATGAGCTGCTGTCCACCTAGAAAATGATTAGTTCTCAAGGAGACATTAATTTTTATTTTCCCCCAAAGGTGTCTTTTACATTGATGTTTGTCAGAGGCAAGAATTGCTTCCCCAGTCCACAGAGAAAAACGAGCTCACTACAGGTGACCTGGGCTCTTTGTGTTCTCGGGGTCTCTCTGTCATCTCTATATAGCTGTCTCTCTGCCATGTCTGTCTGTCTCTATCTCTGTCTGTGTCTCTCTGTGTATTCTACTGCCTGTCTCTCTGTCTCTGTCTCTCTTTGTCTCTCTCTGTCTTTCTCTGTTTCTCTCTCTGGGTCTCTGTCTCTGTCTGTCTCTGTCTCTGTTTCTGTCTCTCTCTCTCTCTCTCTCTCTCTCTCTCTCTCTCTCTCTCTCTCTCTCTCTCTCTCTCTCTCTCTCTCTCTCTCTGTCTCTCTCTGTCCTACATAGGCTCAGGCCTCAGGCTCAGGATCACCCTGCCTCTCCTTCTGGAGGACTACCGGAGTTACAGGTGTGCTCTCCTACTCCTAGCTCATGACTAGTTTCTTCTGTACAAAAAATTGTCTTAGTTATTGTTATATTCTTTTTACTTCCCCCACCCTTTTCTCCCGTGTGTGTGTGTGTGTGTGTGTGTGTGTGTGTGTGTGCATGCATGTGTGAGGATGCACATGTGTGTACATGTTCCTGTGTGTGAATACACGTATGTATATGTGTGGGGTGTGTGTGCATGCACATGCATTTGTTTGTGAATGCACATGTCTGTGATATCAGAACTCATCCTCCATTGCTCTTCTACCTTAGTCATTAAGGGAAGGTCTCTCAAGCAAACTCAGAGCTTTCCCGTATGGCTAGACACCCTAGCCAGCTTGCTCTGGGTTTCCTCGTCCCCAAGGAGGATGGAATTACAGCTGGCTCCCCAACACACACAGCATTTATGTGGGTTCTGAAGATCTGAATTCCCATCCTCATGCTTGCCATCTCCCCAACCCTCTGCTGACTTTTTAATAATTTAATACTAAATTAATAATTATTTACTTCCAGAAAACAATGAAAGATAGTGAACTCTCGTTAACATCTGGACTTGGCAAAATAAGATCCCGGCCAACTGCCATTTTCTATAAAAGGTTATCCTGTGCTTTTTACTCTTATTTACATCCTGCACTGGAGCTAGGGTTGGGGAGGTGGCCCTCGTGCTGCTCTTCTAGAAGACTGGAATTTAGCTCCTAGGACCTACAGCAATGACTCATAATAACAGCTCTGGGGGATTTGGTGTCTCTTCTGACCTCTGCAGGCACTGCACACATGTTACTCACTCACTAGGCATACACAAATATACATAACTAAAAGCAATAAAATGTAATCTTTAAAAAAAAAAAAAAACTTTCCAGTCTGGGAGTGATGGGTGGTATTCCAGGTCCTAGATTCTATCATCACCTCTACAAGAAATAAATAAATGCTTAAACATGGGGAGATGGTGTTTTAAAAAAAAAGTATCAGCAATGGAGGGATGGCTTAATGGTTAAAAGTGTGCATTACTCTTCTAGAGGACCAAACTTGGGTTCCCTGTGCCATGTCAAGTGGTAGACAGTCTGTAACTCCAACTGCAGGGGATGCATCCTCTTCTCTGAGTACCACCTAGACTGACTCATGTGAACACACACACACATATACACACACTCTCACATGCACATACATACATATACACTCATGCATACTCACACATACATATACGCACTCATACATACATACACACTCACACATACATGCACACTCACACACACAAAGGGAGAGAGATAGAGACCCTCCACACGCACACACACACATACAGAGTGGGGGAAGAGGGAAGGAAAAATACAAGCAGGGAGATAGAATATATATTAAAATAGCAATAAAATCTAGTATAAACCTTATTAAAACCTTATTAAAGAGTGCTTCCCTAATCTTTATGTCCTTAGCATTCAACACAAAGTAAGTTCTCCATCAAAGTTGACTGAATTGATTTTATATTGGTCAAAACCAACATATATTCAGTCAGAAATGTTTAAGATCTTTTAATTCTGCATTTTGATTATTTTTTAAAGTTAACATGTTTTGCCACACAAAGGAACAACAGCAACAATAAAAAGCCTTAACAGCACACAGGCCATTCTGGTAAACATTGGTCCTGTCATCTCAGGAACATGGTAGCTGCAGAAACTTCAAAGTGTGTACTAACCCAAGCTGTCTTCTAGAACATATGGAATGGTATGTGGCCATCTGTAGTGGTCTCCAATGATGGAATTCTTCACATGTGCCTGTCAAAAATAAGTGTGGAAAGGATCCGTTAAGTGAAATAGACAAAGCTAATCAACAATCAGTCTGGAAATAAGTGAAGTTTGCAGTTCTTCCTTCTAACTCAAACCAATGGGGCATGCATCTAAATTTCTACAATAATTTAATAAAATTTACAGATCAAAATAACTAATTGCTGTAATTAGCATAGAGTTAAAGAAGAAATGGTACTCAAAAAAAAGATTGTTGGAAAACACACTATAAGGACTGGTAGATGTTTAGATATTAAAAACACATAGGAATAGGCTGTCACACCCCACAGCTAAGACTGATGCTCTTGAACAGGATTTAAGTCCAGTTCTCACCCCCCACATCAGCAGCTCACAACCACAGTACACACACAGCATGCATAACTTCATGCAGGTACACACACACATACACAAAACATACATATGGTACACATAAACTCATGTGGGCATAAACACACACACATACATACATGTGGTATACATAAACTCATCAGGCTCTCACATGCACACAACATGCATGTGGTACACATAAACACATGCAGGCTCTCTCTTGCTCGCTCTCTCTCTCTCTCTCTCTCTCTCACACACACACACACACACACTCACACACACACACACATACACACACACAACATGCATGTAGTACACATAAATCTTTTAAAAAAAAATCTGAATCTCAGAGAAAAAAAATCAGACATAAGATAGATGAAAATTTTTCTGGAGGAGAAGCCTGGAAAAATGACTCAACTGTTAAGAGCACTCGCAGAGGATCCAGTTTGGTTCCCAGCACCCACATGGTGCCTCAGAACCCCCAGTCACTCCAGTTCCAAGGGATCTAATGACCTCTTACAGTTCTGATGGCCCCAGAAACACACATGGTGCACAGAGATACATGAAAGCAAAATGCCCATACATGTAAGATTAAAAATAGATAAATAAATGTTTTTAAAGGCATCCTAGTTTTATAATAGAAAATGAATAATATTTTTTTTTAATGCATCTGCCCTGGCAACACAATAAATGCCATTCCAGAGAGCAGAACCACCCAGGTGGTAAACGCAGCAAGGTCCTCACACTGGCTCAGCACATGCTTTAGCTGAGCCACCGCCTCAGCCCACAGTCACCTATTTAAAGAATGACCTTACTCCAGGAAATGGGTTTCAGGGAAACATTATGGAGATGGAAATGCAATAGTTGAAGGCCATTGCAATCATACAGGGAGCCAATGACAGGGCTTGGCTGCTGGGGAATATGACTGAGCCAAGACTGCTGGGGAAAGGCTGTCAGGAGGTGCTAATGGACTGGGAGAGGGCGGGGATAGGCCAGGAGCAAAGGGGACTCCTGAAGTTGTTATGGATTTCCTTGCGATGAAGTTTGTGAAGCAATGACAGGCAGCTGGAGAGGAAGGCTCTAGGGGAGGGTCAGTGCATACCTAGATTTGCTGTATCTTGTAGACATTCACATACAGTATGCAAATGGAGACTGGGGACGAGGGGGAGGGTTGGGGGGGAGGCAAGCAAGGCGGGCCTAGAGTTACCGGCTCACGGACCTTGTTCAGAGGTGGCACAGTTAAAGCCATAGCTCAGGTGAGATGGAGAAGCAGAGAGAAAGGGGCCAGGACCAAGAGGAAGCTTTCAGATAGCAGCTCCTCCCTATTTCCCTTCCTTCTATCCTTCCCTACCTCTTATCCTCTCTCCTGCTGTCTCTTCCTTCTCTTTTTTCCCCTTCACTTCCCTCCCCTCTCTTCTCACCTTCCTCTTCTGTTCCCTTCCCCTTCTCCTTCTTTTTGTACTATTGGAATCAAACCCAAGCAAGAGCCTCAGCATTACACTGTATCTCCAGCTTCTCTTTGACATTTTAACTTGAGTTTGGGTCTTACTGTGTAGGCTTTGAACCTACAGTTCTCCTCGCTTGACCACCTGAGCAGGTGGGTTTACAGGTCTGAGCAACAGATGTAGGTCATAGTTCATCTCTTTAAGGAGGATTTAAAAGGTTAGCCTCTGATGTGTTGGGGGCAAGAAGGGATCGCAGAATGTCTTGGGGAAAATAGTAGAAGTTTGAAGAGCAGAAAGCTCTACTGGATAATGTCTATGTGCAAGGGTGTGTATATTTTAAATTATGAACAATCTTGTTAACTTACTTATTTTTAAGTTTACATAAACTTCTACAATATAACAATTGTAAATGTATTATTGAGCATCTCTGAGTCCATCACCTACAAAAGAAGAGTAAGTTCTTAAAGTTTTAAAAATCTGGAAAACCAAAAAATATACCTTGCTCTTCTTTTTCAAAAGTGCTTAGGACACTGTACTCTTGTTTGGTTGGTTGGGTTGTTCTGTTTTTTTCTTTGACACAGGGTGTCACTGTGTAGCCCTGGATGGCCTGGAACTCACCATGCAGACCAAGCTGCCCTCAAACTCAGAGATCCATGTGCATCTGCCTCTCAAGTGCTAGGATTAGAGGAGTGTGACAGGGCACCATGTCCAATAAGATACTGAACTTTTAAGTCCTCTTAATCTACATATATATCTGCACATGTGTTCTTCTGTGTGTCATGATGGTTAGATCAGAAACTCAAAAACTGGTTTGGGAGAGCCCTTTCTGGACATCATTATTTATAGCTGATTTCAGTGGGAAAGTAAAATAACAATAACAATAATAATAATAATAATAAATATATTTTATGCTATATGCAATAATATAATAATATATAGTGATAGTGATTATATAGTACTATAATAATTATATTTTATATATAATATATTTTACATTATAGAATATATTCAATATATACTTTATTCACTATATCAAATATTATGTAATATATTTTCATAATTATAATAAATGATTATTATTATTAATAAAAGCCTAAGTTATTGGATATAGTTACAAATTCAGTTTTAGTTTACTCAACTAGACAAAATCAGTGAATCTCTGTTTTTAAATGAAAATTCTCCTTATTTCTGCAGTAATAAAAAACAGTCAAAGCACCACACACATGTTAAGAGATAGTGGATTTCACTATACAGAAACCTAAGCACTGGAGGATGAAGACGTAACTATATATATATAAGTCCTTCCAAGGCAGCGTACACTCCGAATTCGGGCTGCTGCACCTTCTGAAAGAGCGCCTGAGCCAGCAGCCCATCGTCCTTAGTACTCAAAGCTGGCGCTCAGGATCCATCACACAAGCATCATTGCAACTCACCTGGAGTCTGATGTCTCCCTCAAAAAGGTCCAGCCCCAAATCTAAGAGAAAAATTGAGATAAGCCATGTTATTACGTTGGCTTCCTGTGCTGCATAATAGATGATGTTTGGAAAACCTTCTAAGAGAGAGGGGCTCACAAGGCCCCACCCCTAAGGATCTGTAGACACTTTAATGGCTTCTTGGGGGTGGGAGAGACATTGTCTTCAGGGGTGTAGCCACTGAAGCGCATGCTCTTGTGATTGACCCCCTCACCCGGCCTTTGTAACCTCGATGAAGTTCTTCGGTTCACAAGAGGAAAAGCAAAACTGAGCAGGAAAGCAGAGGTAGGGGTGGGGGGAGGGTGAGAGGATGGAGCTTGGCGGGAGTTTGGGGAAACTGGAGGGGACAGAGAGGGTAATGGGTGGATATGATCAAACACGTCATATACACGCATGAAAATGCTGTAATGAAAGCCATCATCATATATAAGTAAAACATGACAGTAAAAAACTTAAAGGGGTCCCTGAAAGATAGCTCAGCCAGGAAGAGGCGCCTGCCACCAAGTCTTGACAACCTGAGTTTGATCCCTGGGGACCCATACGGTAGGGAAAGAGAACCCACCCCCAGCAGTTGTATACACAAACACACACACACACACACACATACACACACGCTAAAAATGTTTAAAATATTATAATAAAAAAAAAGAATGAAGAGCCACAAACCTTCATTGATATCAAATATGTCTTGATCGATTCCCCCATCTATGTCTTTGACTGAAATTGAAAGGAAAAAGAATCTCATTAATCACATAATCAGAAGGAAATGCTTTTGCCTCGGATGCTCCCTTAGCTTGCATTAGTTAATCGATGGGGACTCTAATCGATTGAGCCTCCTGTGAGCCAGATTGGGGACTAGACAGGAGACTTTTGAGTGTGTGCTCCGTCCTTTCCACTTCCTTGAGTGTCAGGGGACTTTAGGGGGAAGACATTGCTCACTGTGCACGTCAGTAAGCACAGCTCAGGAGTCGGGACTAAGTAGAAAGTGAAAGTCTGAAACTCTTCACCCGGAAAGCCACTGTAGCGGCCTTTTTACACTTCTGTTTTTCTGATGGGCAGATGGGTCCTGAACAGCCAGTGTTGGTGCTGGAGCGATGGCTTAGCGGATGGCTGTTCTTCCAGAAGACCCGAGTTCAATCCGAAGCACCCACGGGGCAGCTCACAATTGTCCATAGCTCCAGGGGCCCAGACACCCTCATACAGAAATAAGTAAAGATAATTAAATCTTTTTTTTTTTTTTTTTTTTTAAAAAAAGCCAGCATTCGATCACAGTTCAGCACACCGTTGCCTGGGTTCTGCATCTGCTGTCATGCCTTCCACTCGGCAGAAGTACACGTTTGGGGCACCTGCTCCTTTGATTCAGCGTGTGACTTTCTTGCACTGTCTAGAGCAAAACTCAAAATAGACTTACCAAACTTTTCAGGAGCTGGCTGGGAAACAAACACCAGGAAAAAGATATTATTACAAGGCTCATGGTATAAATGACATTTTTGGCTCCAACTTTGGATCCCTTTGATTTACTTAAAGCTATTTATTTATTTATTTATCTATTTATTTACTTATGTGGTGTCTGTATGTGGTGGACAGAGGAAACCTTGCAGTAGTCAGTTCTAGTCACTTCTCCCTCTGTACCGTGTAAGTCTTGGGATAGAACTCAGGTCATGAAGCTCAATGGCTAGTGCTGAGTCACCTGCTGAGCCAGCTCGGTATTTACTCCTTAATACCAGGTCTCTCTGTAGCTCACGCTGGAACTCACTTTGTAGTCTAGGCTAACCTTGAACTTGCTGCCATCTTCTTCCTTCAGCCTCCCAAGTGCTGGGGTGACAAGCACGAGCCACAGTGGTTCTAAGTTACACCCAGGCAGTTCTTTTTGTTAATAAGATACAATACTTCCTTCCATATATCCCAGACAAAGGATCTAGAGTTTGCCTAACATTTTGACCAGACAGATTATTCTTCTGTTGCATAGAAACTGAAGTTTCCTGAAGCTTTCTGTTAGACGAATTCAAAGATAGAGACAAAAAAAAAAAAAAAACCTTCAAAGTTTGAAAAGAAGGCAGTACATACAACTCGGTCCCTCTGAAAACACTCACTTTACACATGATCTCCTATGAGACTCAATGCTTGGCAAAGTTACAACCTTATTCCCAGTTAACTGTAGGAACTTTGCCTAGCTCCTCACTCTAATCATGTTTACCATTGTGCCTCAACCAGGACGCTACATCTGAAAACAATACCAAATGTCTAAGCAAAATACCAATGAATAGATTTTGTGAGTTTTTAAAAATACATACCCTGTTTTGTTGTTGTTTTGCTTTTTGTTTGTTTGTTTGTTTGTTTTTGAGACAAGCTCTTTCTGTGTATCTCTAGCTGCCCTGTAAACCAGGCTGTCCTGGAACTCAGAGATCTGCCTGCCTCTGACTCCCAAGTGCTGGGACTAAAGGCACACACCACTCCCACCTGGCTAAAATACACATACTTTTAAAAATAGATTGTAGGGGGCTGGTGAGATGGCTCAGAGGGGAAGAGCAGCGACTACTCTTAGGAAGGTTATGAGTTCAAATCCCAGCAACCACATGGTGGCTCACAACCACCCGTAATGAGATCTGACGCCCTCTTCTGGTGCGTCTGAAGACAGCTACAGTGTACTTACATATAATAAATAAATAAATCTTTAAAAAAAATAAAATAAAAATAGATTGTAAACAAATTACTGAGTTGCATGCCCAATGAGGGGGAAAAATGGAATCAACATCGGAAATTTATTTGGGGGTGGTGGGGGTCTGTACAGGGGCCTATATGTGTGCGGCTGTTTCAGAAATCAACAAGTGTCATTCTTTGGGAGCCATTCACCTTATTTTTGACACAAAGTCTCTCACTGGGCCCCAGGGCTCACCAGTTAGGCTAGGATGGCTGAGCACCCAGCCTCAAGGAGCCCTGCGTCTCTGCCTCTCCAGCACTGCATACAAGCACATGTTGTCATACCTGGCCTTTTATATGTGTTCTGGAAATCAAAATGAGTCCTCATGCCCGAGATGGCAAGCACTTACTAAAGGCAATCTCCCCCAGTTTCTCAGAGAAGTTCCTTAACCAATGTGATCTAGAGAGAAGTCAGCGGAACCAGTGGACAATCTGTGTGAGTTATGCCTGGGTTCTCTACACTTAAGGTAATTTATTTCATGGTCCTGAATCTTAAATGATCTGTGTGGTGAGGTCATCACCTGATTTGGATGAATATCATGAGTTATAAGACACCATGCCAAAACATGCTGTAAAAATGTAATGCCGTTTCACATGGGTATAAAGTACAATTGCAAA
>NW_022196895.1:17455896-17461409 GCF_008632895.1 Mastomys coucha | reverse complement strand
AAAAAAAAAAAAAAAAAGCTAACAGCAGAGATAAAGGAAACTAAACTGTTTAACTAAGTGGTCAGATGGCTACCTCTGTTTTGACAGCAAACATCTTAGTTTTCTCATAGAGTAACCACACAGCACACATTCACAGGTGACCCCATCACCTACAGAAAGAGATTTCTAAGTAGCTATTCTGAACCCCAGTTAAACATGTGTGAAACGGCCACTTCGCATCTGTAATTCTCTACTTATCTGTACACCATCAGTTCAATATAATGTATTTTAATTTCCAATTAAAGGGTTTCCTAGGCCATTAGAAATTTCACATAAGACCTTGAGTTAGCTTAGGGTACAAACTACCTAGCCCTGCTGGAAGATTAGTTTTAGACTGGCAAAGATGCAAAAGAGAAACTCCATATTGTTAAACTTTGTCGATGTGGACATTGCCTCTGATGTTTGTCAGTCTTCACCTGTATCAAGTTATTCTAGTAGCAATCAGTATGTCACTCAGCAATAAAAATGGCTTTCAAAACCTGAGTTCGCTGTCTTATCAAAAGAAAACCTGTCACACAACACAGTGAAGCAGAAAGAAAAATATAATTTTCTGTCACAATCTCTGGACCTCTCTGACAGAGTGACTTTTTATAATCAATATCTGCCAACCCCTACCTCCCAGGAAGGGATGTTCATTTAAGACCAATGTTTTGAATTATGTAAAACAAAACACAAGCAAACAATTTTCACTCAATGATTGGTATTGATAGGCCCCCAATATTTCTGATAATTTTCTTACCAAGCCAGAAACCAGGAGAAATGTGGCAAAAACCAGAAACCAAGGCCGATGCCAGGGATCCATACTGTGGCTTCCAGCTGAAAGTTTAAGCTATGGCAGTCATGGCAGAACTGACTTTTAAAAGCTAAACATAACTTCCGGCCTTTGCTCTTAATGTTAATGATCCATCTTGCTGCTGTAGTAACTTCCAATCAAGGAGGTAAAGTCCAGGGTTGCTGACACAGCTCTTTTTCCTCCCTCTTTATTGGGCCAGCATTGAACGGCTAAAACTTGTCACTGAGACATATTCTCTGATGTATACATATTGCTTCCCTGCCGGGCAGTGGTGACACACACCTTTAATCCCAGCACTTGGGAGGCAGAGGCAGGCAGATTACTGAGTTCGAGGCCAGCCTGGTCTACAGAGTGAATTCCAGGACAGCCAGGGCTGCACAGAGAAACCCTGTCTCGAAAAAAACCAAAAAACCAAAAACAAAACAAAACAAAAAAATAGAACTTGCATATTGCTTCCCAACATTACTAACACTGCTTCAGCCAAAAGAAACATACATGTACACATATACACATGTACACATGCATACACACACACACACAGAGAGAGTATGTGTGTGAATCAACCTCTCACTGTCTTCCTCACACTCTAATGATAGTTTATTAAGTCTGGAATCAAATAACCTGTTTCCTGGCTAGGGCCATGAGGAGCTACAATACAGAGTCAAGAGGCTATTAGGAAGGAAGAGGATGACTCCTGTGAGGCCAAAAGTAATATATACATGCCAGAGAATGAACCCACCCTGAAGGGTCACATACATGAAAATAAAGATGCTTCCAGAGCAGACTACCCAGGAGGATAACTAAAGGAATAATTTTCCAAGGATGCCTGAGGATAGACAACATCAGGGACCATATGTGGCCCTGCCAACATCTCTCGACTTTAAATTTGGGCACAAAATCATTTATTTGGTGTTGGGAATATACTTCAGCAGCAGAGTACAAGGCCCTGAGTTTGATCTCCAATAACACATACACAAAAATAGCTCGCCTCTCTTTGGCTGCTGTGAAATCTCCACTACCTCCATGGAAATAATAATGAGTCTTAAAAATAAAGGGAGGAGGCTGGGAAGAAGGCAATAGCCCTCAAGAACACTGGCCCATCTTTAAAGAAACCAGGTGCCATCCTTAATACCCACACAGAAGATCACAGTTGTCTGTGGTTCCAGTTCCAGAGACACTGATGCCCTCTTCTGGCCTCTGCAGGCACCAGGTACACATGTGATATATGGCCATATATACAAGCAAACAGTCAAATACAAACAAACCTTCTTTTAGAAATAAAGGGAGGTAAAGTTAGACCTTTCAGTGAGTAAGACCGAATTATGGACATCTGGCTCTCTGGGCTGCAATGTGTACCTGAAACCCAACTGCACTCTACATATCAGGACAGACAGCTATCATTTGAAAGTAGGAGAAGAGAAGCAGAAAGAGCAGGAAGCAGCAGTTCCTGGGACAGGAGAGTCTGTTTTCCACTCTAATTGCAGGGTATAACCCAAGTCTGGGTAGGAGTCTCATAGGAAGCTAACAAGGCATGGCTGAATCCAGCTGCAAAAGCTGCACTCTGCCTGGGCTGGCTGGCTGATCCCCGTCTCCTCTTCTGTCCTGGGATTTCAGTGAAAGTCTCCTGCAGGAGCATCACTTGAGGGGAGGGGTTTAGCTTACCTCCAAATGCCATCATGTACATCCTGTCTCTCGGGAGCTTTCAGGAGCTTCATCCTGACATTTGAAGCTGGGTCTGCCTCTGCTTGCTGGTCCAGCTGTGCTAGTCATTTCTCCCTAGGCAACATCATCAACTGGAAACTTGGTGTCAGGATCACACAATTTATAGATCACTATTTCTCTCGGAAATGTGATTCACAAGGCATCCACGGAATAGACCTGAGTTTTGCAAACAATGAGGCAAAAGGGATTCTGCAAGAGCTAGTGCAGAGGTGAAACAAGAGGGTCCAAAATATCTCACAATATTATTTTTCTTTACTTGTGTCTCCCTCCAAAAAGTATAAATTGTGGGGTTAGGTCTCTAGTTCAGATAGTAAAATATTTGCTTAGCATATGTGAAGCCCTGGGTTCAGTCCCAAGCACTACATAAAATGAGCTGTGGTATAAGTCTGTAATCCCTGAACTCGGGTACAAGTAGAATAATCAGAAGTTCAAGATCATGCTCGACCACATAAAGAACTTAAGGCCAATCTGGGCTACATGGTCCTATCTCAATTAAAACCCAAAACAGCAAGTTATGAACTAAGTTTCTTATTACCAGCTCTTCACAAAATATTACAAGCACTTCTAAACATATTGTGAGAAGCTCCATCTATCCCTCTCTATATATACATTTGTGTGTACGTAAATACATATTGTTGGCATCAGGGTCTCCAAAACCCACAATGTCACATAGGCGGGCCTCACAGACCTCACAGGCTATTACCAAGGCAACAGCCTCCATATTCCCAGAATCCACTGGGCTCACCTCCCACCTTTACCTGTGACCACCACGTCACCACCCATATATACATATATACACATATATATGTGGAACGCCTCTCTCTCTCCCTCTCTCTCTCCCTCTCTCTCTCTCCTTCTCTCTCTCTCTCTCTCTCTCTCTCTCTCTCCTCTCTCTCTCTCTCTCTCTCTCTCTCTCTCTCTCTCTCTCCTCTCTCTCTCTCTCTCTCTCTCTCTCTCTCTCTCTCTCTCTCTCTCTCGCCTCTTTCCACCACCACTCTGTCTCTCTCTCCCAATAAAACCTCTTACACATGGAACTGTTTGAGCCTAGTGTGGTGTGTCCAGAAGCAAGCCGCCATTCTAACACATCGTGTGTGTGTGTGTGTGTGTGTGTGTGTGTGTGTGTGTGTATACACACATATAATATATATACATATAATATATATATTTAAACTACATTATGTAAAGAAAAGGAAAATAATAATTATAGATGAATATAGATATCTCTGCATTGAGAACACAATGCACAACCAACTAGACAATAAAAGCACTCATAAGGGCTGGAAAGGTAGCTCAGAGATTAAGAGCACTGACTGCTCTTTCAAAGATCTTGAGTTCAAGCCGGGCGGTAGTGGTGCACGCCTTTAATCCCAGCGCTTGGGAGGCAGAGGCAGGCAGATTTCTGAGTTTGAGGCCAGCCTGGTCTACAGAGTGAGTTCCAGGACAGCCAGAGCTACACAGAGAAACCCTGTCTCGAAAAATCCAAAAAAAAAAAAAGATCTTGAGTTCAATTCCCAGCAACCACATGGTGGCTCACAAACCATCTGTAATGGGATCTGATGTCCTCTTCTGGCATGCAGGCATACACGCAAGCAGAACGCTGTATACATAATAAATCTTAAAAAAAAAAAAAAAAAGCACTCATAAGACACAGGCCCAGGGTGACTACACTGCTTGATGCTGATCAGGCTGTCACATTACTCACAGAGATTTTTCCAAGTCCTCCCTTAGATTACCAATTTTTACAACATTTCTCAGAATTGTGACTTAGCTAGGATGCTTCAAAAAGGGAAAATCACCAGGATGCGTAAATACCAATGGGAAGAGTCTTAGTGAGGGTTTCATTGCTGTGGAGAGTCACCATGGCTTATAAAAACATCTTTTTTTAGTTGGGGCTGGCTTACAATTTCAGAGGTTCAGTCCGTTATCATATTGAGAAGCACGGCATCATGCAGGTAGACACGGTGCTGGAGAAGGAGCTCAGAGTTCTACATCTTGAACCAAAGACAGCCATAAGGAGACTGTACTCTGCACACAGCCAGAAAGGGACTGAAATCCCACACTGGGCAGAGCTTCAGCATAAGAACACTCAAAGCCCACCCCAACAGTGACATACTCCCTCCAATAAGGCCACACCTACTGGAACAAGGCCACATCTCCTAATTGCGCCACTCCCTATGGGACATGCATTCCAACACATGAATCTATGGGAGCCAAACCTATTCAAACCACCACAGAGATGAATTTACTTTGGAGTTGGCACCACTTGTCTCAGAGATAAGTCTAGCTGAGCACCCCTGCAATTCAAGCTTGCAAACATCTGGAGAAGCATCACTCTTCATTTTACATGTATTTTTCCTATATATATATGTCTCTGCACCACATGTATCCCTCAAAGGAGCAAGAAGAGGGTGCTAGGTCCCCTGGGATGGAGGTTACAGTTGGTTATTAGCCACCAAGTGGTGCTGGGATTGAACCCATGACTTCTGGAAGAGCGAACGATGCTCTTACCCACTGATCCATCTCTGCAGCCCCATTCCTGCTTATTTTTTTTTTTTTGATAAAATGTTTACTTGTTTGTTTGTATGTATGTCTATGCACATGAGATGGGGAGGGTGTGAGTGCCTCTGTTCATAGGAGCCCAGGAGGGCATCAGGTGTCCTCCTTGTCACTTTTGGTTTCTTTGAGGCAGGTGTTGTGTGGTAGTCTTCCGAGAAGACTGTTTAAACACGAGTTTAAACCAATAAAAGTCTGTACTAGCCAGCTGAGCAGGCTAAGAATGGGCTGAAAGTCTGGTTACTTCCTATCCCTATGTAGTAGGAGTTAGGTCTCGAAGCGTAACTAGCAATCCTGGCTGAATTTTGGCTGAGAATGATTAACTATATCCTCAGGGTAACTTCTTGTGGCATAAAGTCTGATTCTCCAGGGGGTTGGGGTTTTTTGTTTTTTGGTTTTTTGGTTT
>NW_022196895.1:17434141-17455886 GCF_008632895.1 Mastomys coucha | reverse complement strand
GGCCAGAGTCCAGAAGAGGGCTTTAGATACAAATGGTTGTAAGTCACCATGTGGTTGCTGGGAACTGAACTCAGTACTACTGGAAGAAAAGTTAAGCGCTCTTAATAGCTAAGCCTTCGCTCCAGTCCACCAGAATCTTTTAAAGGAATTTTCAGAAGGTCTTAGTTTTACAACCCCAATTTTTGCAATAGAAACTCCCTTGTTTGTGGCAACTAGGGGGCCCAGCTACAGGGCATACATAGGATTTTAAACTTTGTAATTTTATCTCAAAAGATAAATTTCTCTGTCTTTTTGTTCTCCATACAACTAGACACTTAAACTGGGCATCAGCAAAAGTCAAGATAGAATATAGGTTTCTGGTCTGTAGTCACAGTAGTAGCTGGCACCTTTCCCTGTATCTGTCTTTCTCCGTTTCCAGTTCAGGCCTGAGGACCATGACTCTGTATTCATACCATAGTGCAAAACACAAGAGTCAGGAGGACGTAGAAGGGCAGAGAGTGGAAGGGCCAGGGCCAATGGAACCTTAATTTCAGTGGATTCATGGTCTAGAAATGGTCCATTCGGCAGCAGCATCTGTGGATACACCCGAGTGTGGTAGAGCCACTGTGCAATACCAACTACTTTCATGGTCATAGGATTAAAGAGAAAATCACTATGTAGGGTCTTTTCCAGGCTAATTTCAGCACCCTTTTAGCTATTCACTTAACCCAGATGGGAGCACTAAACTTGAACCAGGAGAAACTTGTGAACTCAGAGGTTGGCTGAGTATCTCAGATAATCCGATGAATAGCCTGTATAGAGAACTGGAGGGTCCGTAGTAACTTGAGGAAGGAAAGGTTAGAGATTTTTGCCAAATACAGGTCTCTGAGGCCGATAAGCAGACGGGCAGGTGTGATGGTTTCTATATGGTAGGCCCAGGGAGTGGCACTATTAGAAGGTGTGGCCCTGTTGGAGTAGGTGTGTCACTGTCAGTGTGGACTAAGACCCTCATTCTAGCTGCCTGGAAGCCAGTATTCTGCTAGCAGCCTTCAGATGAAGATGTAGAACTCTTAGTGTCTCCTGCATCATGCCTGCCTGGATGTTGCTGTGTTTCTGCCTTGATGATAATGGACTGAACTTCTGACCTGTAAGCCAGTCACAATTAAATGTTGTCCTTATAAGAGTTGCCTTGGCCCTGGTATCTCTTCACAGCAGAAAAATCCAGGTGTTTTTGGAAAAATCCAAGGCAGCAGGTGTTTGAAATATCATCTAAGATTTTTATGAAAATCTTAGGGATTTAGAGGTAAATCCCTCCATACATGGGCTGCAGCATAAAGGAAAGCAAAGGAAGAAGGCCTATCCATCCTTCAGTAGACTCTCATTAAGGTTTGTTTGTTTGTTTGCTTGCTTGACGGCTTCTTTTTTTAACCTGAGCAGAACTCTGAGGTCTATGAGCACAACAAAGTTTTTAATCTAAACCTAAAGCTTTAGCTATTAACTAAAAGGTTTTGGCCATGAAAACCAGGTCATTCATTATCTGGCCTCATTGCTAAGGTAGAAAGTCAAATTGAAGGACCTGTTCCTGGAAGAACTTTTTAGCTACTATTTGAGCAGTTTTAGTCCAAATGGGGAATGCTTTTACCCACCCTGAAAAGGTATCTAACAAGTACTTGTATCCTCCCCCGACAGGCTAGATCTCGGTAAAGCCAGTTTTCCCAGAGTTCACTGGGGTGTTGGTCTCTCATCTGGACCCTTTTCTGGGTAGGTGCTCTATGTTTTGAATTTGCTTGAACTCAAAATGAGCATCTGGCTGAGACATCCCCTGCTAGGCTATCCAGTCTAGGTATACCATACCTCGGTCTAAGCAACTCAGAATGTTAGTGCTTTAGTTAGGGTTTTGGTGCTGTGAACAGACGCCATGACCAAAGCAACTCTTAGCAGGATGACATTTCATTGGGGCTGGCTTACAGGTCCAGAGGTTCAGTCCATTATCATCACGGCAGGAGCAGGGCAGTGCCCAGGCTGGCATGACGCAAGAGGAGCTGAGAGTTCTACATCTTGTTCCAAAGGCAAACAGGAGAAGACTGGCTCCCAGGCAGCTAGGACGAGGTTATTAAAGCCCATGCTCACAGTGACACACCTACTCCAACTCCAAGGTCACAACTTCTAACAGTGCCAGTCCCTGGGCCAAGCTTATACAAACCATCACAGTTACCAACAATCCTGCCAGTTGTTTATAGGGGAATGATCTCTCCCTCTAGTGTCCTCCATCAATCTATGGGTTTGGGCCGTCCATTCCTTCTTTACCATGGAGTCTCAGGCAGTTACCTTGTCATGGTATTTGATCAATAGGCTCCTCTGGTCTTAGGGTCCTTTGTATAGCAGCAACTCAGAAGCTCTGCAGTAATGGACGGCAGCTTGTAAGGGAAGCCAAATAGCTTCTAGGAGACTCAAGGTTTTTCAATTGATGTTCCATGTCTATCATGGTGGACTTTCCTTTCCCACATCTGAAAACCTGGGTCGCATCCATCAGTTATGCTGTCTGGGCTGAGGTACCTGTCTTGGGCCCAAATGGTTTCGGTTACAGTAACTACTGTAGCTCCATGTGCTTGGTTTTATCTTTCATCTCATGGCAATCATATATAAGCACCTGGGTAGCCAAACTGATGGCAGTGAATTTTTTCAGACAGGACTCAAGGGTAAGTAAGCCAGGAGTAGGGCCTGGAACTGTGTCACACAGTCACTAGACAGGGTTCTGGTATTCCTCTGAGAAAGGCTTTAGCCATATACCACGGAGTGCTATGAATATAAGATCTTGACCCAGAATTTGTGAGATGGGAATAGTTAATAATTAAGAGTAGTCAACAAAAGTGCTAAGCCCTCTTGACCAAAACTATAACTTGTGCTCTTGCCTCCCACACACAGCAAGGCTGCCAGACAAGGATGCTGGATGTTTTGACGTTATGACGTGCTATCAGGGTCCATAAGTCTGTAGTGCTGCATGCATAGCCACTATGGGGACCATACCTATAGTATGGACTGCAGCTTGTATGGGAACCTATAGTATGACCTATAGTATGGTCTCCATAGTGGTTGAATGCTTGGCTCATAGAGAGTTGCACTATTAGGAGGTGTGGCCTTGTTGGAGGAAGTGTGTCACCGTGGAGGCGGGCTTTGAGGTCTCCTACGCTCAAACTCCACCCAGTGTAGAATCCAGTCCCCTTCTGCTGCCTGAGGATCAAGATGTAGAACTCTCAGCTCCTTCTCCAGCACCAAGTCTGCCTGCACACTGCCATGTTTTCCACCAGGATGGTAATGGACCAAACCTCTGAAACTGTAAGTCTGATATTGTCCTTTATAAGAATTGCCAAAATAAAAAATAAAAAATAAAAATAAAAATAAAAATAAAAATAAAAAAAGAATTGCCATGGTCATGGTATCTCTCCACAGCGATACAATCCTAACTAAGACAGCCATAATGGGATAATAGTTTCCTTTCTATTGTCATAAAAATGCCCCTACAAAGAGCAAAACTTGTTGTGGTGGGGTATCCACCAGAAAAGATTTCTGGGACACAAAGTTTAAGCCAATAGAAGATCCTGTGTTGCACCAGACCTTTCTCAGGGTGAGCTTTTAAGCACACGCGCACACACACACACACACACACACACACACACATGCACACACATACACACACACACAAAAAAAAATGTCCTGGATTGACATACTTCAGTTAACAAGAACAGTTAGCCAGAAGCAGAACTTCAGAAACCAAAAGGCAAGGCTAGTAAACTTAGAGCCACTCCCAGAACTACAGACTTTGATGGATTAGGTCTTTGCTTTTATCTTGACAGGTGGTGCTGTGTGCTGAATTCTGTGGCCTGAATAGTACTTCCACCATGGAGTCAGTTGTGCCAAAGTTACATTCCCCAGGCTGCATTCCCCAGTGGTCTTAATGAATGACTCAAATCATGACTCATCCTTTACATAATTGCTCAAATAGCTTAAGATTCAGGGCCCCACCATTAATCAATCAGAATGAGAATCAAAGGCCCAGCCAGTGCTGATAGCAGAGTAGCCAGGGGACCAAGAGAGCAGAGACTGGTATTAATTATCTGATTCATGCCTTTATCTCTTTCTCTTTTTGAGGTTTTGCCCAACCATGGCAAGATTTTCTCTAATTATTCCTGATCAATTAATACAGAAACAAGAGGTTTTTTTTTCAAAGCCATACACAGTCCCCTTATCTCACGAGAAGTAAATCTCTGATTTTGTTGGACCATTTCTGTGAGGGAATTTAACTGTTGTTTTAATTAAAAAATGAAAAATTCAGCCAGGCAGTGTTGGCGCACACCTTTAATCTCAGCACTTGGGAGGCAGAGGCAGGCGAATTTCTGAGTTCGAGGCCAGCCTGGTCTACAGAGTGAGTTCCAGGACAGCCAGGGCTACACAGAGAAACCCTGTCTCGAAAAACCAAAAAAAAAAAAAAAAAAAAAAAAAAAAAAAAAAAAAAAAAAAATGAAAAATTTTAATACCTCTTGGTCCTGACCAACCTGCCTACTGAGTTTTTAACATATTTATCTCCCATGATAAAGGCTAGTGGCTAGCGTGTCTATGGCTGTTGCCAGCTCCAAGCATGAATGGGATGAAGACAAACAACTCTCTCTCTCTTGCTCTCTCTCTCTCTCTCTCTCTCTCTCTCTCATATATATATATATATATATATATATGTATATTGTAGTCCAGAGTCCATGTTATATAGATATACCCGGGGCAGAATGTGTATTAAGAAGCACAAAATGAGTTTCTCAGTTTGGAAAGCATTATAATAGGGGCACTTTGTAGTTAATCCACTAATATATGCCCATCAAGTGGTTTGAGAGACCCAGGAATATTGCTATTGCCCAGATGAGTTAACCTGTAAGTCACAATAGCAGGCAAGAGAATAAGGAGAAGTTCCTAAGCAAAAGGTTTTGGATATTACACAATTTTCAACCTCTTGTTAATTTAGGCTCAACCCCCAGTTCAATAAGATGTGTCTGTCAATGGCTAACAGTCTGGTTAGTTCCTATCCCTGTGTAGTATGAGGATTCAGGTCTAAGCATATTGAGCAGTCATGGCTGGTTTATGGCTGGGGATGATTAACTAAGTGGTGGACCATGTCAGGAATGAAAATTAGGGATGGGGACTCCTATGCTTCTTGCATGGTGGAAGGTAGGACTCTGGCCCTGGGTGTGTTAGGTGCCTTGGAGGGGCGAATTGGTCAGGGCCTTGGCATAAGTAGATCTTTGTTAGGACTTAAAGATCTGGAGACCTCGAGAGATGGTTTAAATATATCCCTTGGATTCCCTTGCTGTGACATAAAGCCTGATTCCCTGTTTCTCCCTGTTTCTTAATGGCTAGAACCTTTCATAAGGAATTTTCCAGGAAGCCTCAGTTTCACAACCCCAGTTTTTGCAATAAAAACTCCCTTGTTTATGGCAACTTGAGGGCCCAGCCACAGGGCACACATAGAATTGTAAACCCTGTATTCCTATCACAAAAGATAAACTCCGATATTTTTCCTTATTTCAACACAACCAGACAGTTTAAAGTGAGCATCGTGAGCAAAGGTCAGGATGGAGTGTAGGTTGCTGATCTGCAGTCACACTAGCTAATATCTTCCAGGCCTGAGGGCAGTGGGGATTGGACCATAATCCTGAATTCATACCCATAGTGCAAAAACAAGACTCAAAAACAAGGAGGCAGTAGGGCAGGGCCTGGAAGAGCCTAGGAAAGCAAAGAAACTTTAATTTTAATGGACCTATAGTCCAGAAACAGTCAATTTGGCAGCAACATCTGTGGCTTCCGCTTTGTTGACCTGGTTGTGGTGGGTCCATGGTGCAGTACCAGCTACCTTCATGGTCGTAGGAATGGAGAGAATCACCATATAGGATCCTTTCCAAGTTGGTTCCAGTGCTCCTTTGGCTACCTGCTTGACCCAGACAATATCACCGTCCTCAAATAAGGGGAAACTTGAGGTAGACTCAGAGGATGGCTGGGTCTCCCAGAGAGTTTAATGAATAGCCTGTATAGAGGACTGAAGGGTCTGCAGTGACTTGAGAAAGGAATGGTTAGAGTTTTGTCAACTTTAGGGCTCTGAGGCAAGTAAACAGTAGGGAAGGTCTTCCAAGCACAATCTCCTAGAAGAGTAATTCCCTCCCTACATGAGGTGTAGCAGGTCAAAGTGAAACAAAGGGAGGAGACCTATGCACACTTCCTTGAACTCTACTAAGAGTTTCCTTAGTTTGCTTTTGGTTTTTGGTTTTTGGTTTGTTTTTTTTTGTTTTTTTTTTTTTAACCTGTCCAGGACTCAGGGGTGTGTCTGCACAATGAAGTTTTCAATTTGTGTCTAAAACTTTAGCTATTAATTGAGGAGGTCTTAGCCATGAAGGCCACTGTCAGACTCCATTGTTAGTGGGAGGCCAAATCAGGGGACCAGTCGGGAGAGGAGCTTTTTAGCTACTGTTTGACCAGTTTCTGTCTGGATAAAGAACACGCCTATTCTTTCAGAAGTGGTATCAATAAAAACTAGCAAGTACTGTATTCTTCCCCAGCAGGACAATCTCAATGAAGTCAGTCTCCCAGTGTTCACTGGGGTGTTGGTCTCATCCCTTCCTGGGTAAGGGCTTTCTGTTTTAGAGTCACTTGAGCACAATCCTGGCATCTGGCTGGGACATCCCACTCTAGACTGCCTAATCTAGGTATAACATACCTTGGTCTGAGCAGCTGAGGCCCCAGATGAGCATCCTGGAGAATGTTCATTACCGGAGTCCTGTCTGTTGTTTCTGGGAGACCTTTGCTTCTGACGTCTCCACCCACCTGTGGGTTTGAGCTGTCCACGTTTTCATTTTGCATCTCCTATTTCTTCTTGTACCATGGAGTCTCAGACAATACCAAGTCAAGGTATGTTCTCAGAATATCAATAGGCCCCATTGATCTTAGGGCATTTGTCGGGCAGCCAGGTCAGTGACTCAGTTATCTTCCCTCAGTGACATTATCATTTTTATATCCTCAGAGTGGAGCAGTAAAGGATAACAATTCATAGGGGAAGCCAAATACCCCTAGGAGGAGAAGGACGTTCTCTTTGTTTTTAATGTTTGTTCCCCAGTGAGGAGACACCCTTTTGCTCATTCCATGGACATGTGTAGTAGGAAGAGCATACCAACTGATGGTCTGTGTATATGGTGGTGGACTTGGGTCTTCCCCATCTGAGAGTCAGTTCTGCTCTCTGGGCTGAAGAACCTGGCTTGGGCCCAAATCTTTTTGGTTAAAGTAACTACTGTATCTCCTACATACCTGGTTTCATCTTTCATCTCATGACAGTCATGGATGAGCGCCTATAGGTCCTAAGAAGGCAAGAGAGTAGCAAGATTAATGGTGGTGGGTTTCTTAAGCTGGACTCAAGGGTAGTCTAGGAGTAGAGACAGATACTGGGTTACACAGGCCTTAGCCAGGCAGCGTTCTGGGGAGGGCCTCAATGGTATGGGGTGCTATGAATATAAGATCTTGACTAGAATTGATATTTTTGTTGCCCCCCAACCCCACCCTCACCTCCACACAGGGACCCAGATCTACCATGGAATGGGACAGGTATAGGGTTTGTAGGCTTTTCTGGGTGACCTGTGAGAGCCAAAAAGATTCAAGTCCCCATCCAGAGTCACAGTTCATAATCTAGGGTGGAGGTGAGGGGCTCTCATATCAGAGGAAGCCACTGGTCAACACAAGAAAACAGAGCTGTTAGAAACACACAGTAAAGACAACCAGGGTTGTCCACCACACATTCATACACCTGAAACAGACAGGTGGAATCCAATGACATTTCACACAGATCCTAGGCACTGGATGAAAAGCCATGTCTGACCTCTCTTACCTGCCCAAACAGAAGATGGCCAAACCAGACTTATCCAGAGGCGACAGACCAGGTGACTTTTTTTTTTTTTAATTCACTTTACATCCTGATTGCTGTCCCTTCTCCTGGTCCCCTCCTCATATAGTTCTTCCCCCATCTTCTATCTCCTTCTCCTCTGAGAGGGTGGAAATCCCCCCCCGGGTATTCCCCCTACCCTGGCATATGAAGTCTTTGCAGGGCTAGGCACATCTTTCTCCCACTGAGGCCAGACAAGGCAGCCCAGTTAGGGGAGCATATTCCACACACAACAGCTTTAGGGATAGCCCCCACACCACTTCAGTTGTTGAGGGAGCCACATGAAGAACAAGCTGCATGTCTTCTACATATATGTAGGGGGTCCTAAGTCCAGCACCCTGTGTATGCTCTTTGGTTGGTGGTTCTGTCTCTGAGAGCTCCCAAGGGTCCAGATTAGTTGACTCTGTTAGTCTTCCTATAGAGTTCCTATCCCCTTTGAGGTCCTCAATTCTTCCCCCAACTCTTCCACAAGAGTCCCTGAGCTCCATCCAGTGTTTGACTGTAGGTATCAGCATCTGTTTTAGGCTCCTACCTGCAAGCATAACAGAGTATCATTAATAGTGTCAGGGACTGGTACTTACCCATAGGATGGGTCTCAAGCTGGGCCAGTCATTGGCTGGCTGTTATTTCTGTTTCTGTTCCATCTTTATCCCTGAATTTCTTGTAGACGGGATAAGTTTTGGGTTGAAAGTTTTGTGGATGGGTTGGTATCCTTATCATTCCAATGAGGTTCCTGCCCACCTACAGAAGGTGGCCTTTTTAGGTTCCATGTCCCCACTGCTGTGAGTCTCAGCTAAGGTTACCCCCATTGATTCCTTGGGAGTCTCCCTATTCCCAGGTCTCTGGCATGTCCTAGAGATGCCTTCAAGGTGACTTTTTAATGTTCCCTTTTGTTAGACAGTGGTTGATCAAAGGGAGTCTTGGGAACCTGGAACATCTCAGGTTGTGCACCCCCTAGGAGCCCCCTGACCACCACATTCTTCCTCACTTCAAAGGGACTCTGAGACTCCCAGTGTCTCTAGGTCTAGTCTCTGGCGATCTCAGTAGGACCTCCAGAACTGCTGTGGGCTATTCACCAGAGAAGACTACTAGTTAAACATAGATGTAAGCCAATAAATAGACAGTGTTATGACTGCACCACCAGCCAATATAAAAACAAAGACCAAATCCATCAAAGTCCACAGATATGGAAAAGTCTCTACATGTGCTAACCTTGCTTTTTGTCTTCTATAGTTTTGCTTCTGGCTAACTGCTCTTGATAACTGAAGTATGTCAACCCAAGATATTTGTGTGAGTGTGTGTGTGTGTGTGTGTGTGTGTGTGTGTGTGTGTGCGCGCGCGCGCGCGCACATGCAAGCATGCATGTGTTTAAATGCTCACCCTGAGAAAGGCTTGATGCTACACTAGGATCCTGAAAACCCAACATAGCCACCAGTGGGCTAATAAAGACTTTACATTGGCTTACATCCATGTCTGAGGAGTCTTCTCTGATAGACACCCCACAACAGTAAGTAAGGCCTCATTGTGCAGACTGCTGACCCTTCAGTGGAGAGCACCCTTCCCTCTGCAAGCTGGAATCCTTCTGTGTCCTCTCTTTGGTACTTTCTCTATCAGAAATGCTGTTTGTTTGTTTCCCTAACAACTCCAAACAACAGACAGTCACCTCTCACAGTGACAAGTTCCACTACAGGGACAAATGGCTGTGCCCGTATCTCCTCCTCTTGCTTGTCCCCAGCTGTTTCCCTGCCCGCTCTTACATCTCTCTGTGTGCCATTAATAAAATGTTCCTGCCATGGGTGACATAGAGTATGGAAGCCCTAATGGTGTTGAAGGCTTGGCTCCCAGCTGTGGGCACTATTGAGAGTCCATTGGATCACAAGTGTGATAACCAAAGGGATGGGTGAGTCTGCTGGTGAATTCATAGCTCCACTGGCTATTAGCAAGTGGGACCTGGTTGGAGAAATGTTGGTAGATAGATGTTACTAAAGCTGTACAATGGAGAGAAGGGAAGAGAGAAGGCCTGGGAAGAGTGTAGAAAAGTTGAGAAGGGGAAGCTCAGGTAACTCTCTAATAACAATTTCTTTCTTTTGTAACTTTTAAAATTTTTATTTATTTATTTATTTATTTATTTATTTATTTATTTATTATACACTGTTCTGTATGCACATATGCCTGCATACCAGAAAAGGGCCCCAGATTTCATTATAGATAGTTATGAGCCACCATGTGGTTGCTGGGAATTGAACTCAGGACCTCTGGAAGAGCAGCCTCTGAGCCTCTGAGCCATCTCTCCAGCCTCATCTTTTGTAATTTTTTTTGTTTGTGTGTCTATATGTGAATATGTGCATATGTGTGGAGGTACCCACAGAGGCCAGGATAAGGTGTCAGACCCTTGGAGCTGGAGTTACAGGCATTTATGAGCTTCTTGACATGGGTCTTGAAATCTGACTTCAGTCCTCACAACATAGTGAGGGCTCTTAACCAGTCAGTCATCTCTTCAGTGCCAACATCCACTCCCAGTATAGAAATGGTGGAATCTGGTCATTGGAGGACAGCAGATGCTCTCTCTTCTGTTGCCAAGTCCACATGCTCCATCCAGCTACTCTCTGCCCACCAACTCTCTGGCAGGACTAGTACTCCCAAGTTCCCTTTGCTGTCACACCAGCCCCACACAACGACTGTCTACCCCACGGCCAGCCACTACAACACCCAGCAGCCCGATAGAAAGAAAACTCTAGAAGCTTATAATTAACAAGTCAGAACTATATATCAATAAATTCTCAATTCACAAGATGCCCACACAATAATTTCAGGGCCAGTTGATAATGGTACAAGCTGCCCACCTAGATTAGACAAGTTATTCCAATTATTCTCTCCTTTATGAAATCATATCTACCTGTGGCTATTTAAAGCCATACTGTTTCAGGATCTTCTCGCTGTCTGTCCTCCATCTTGCTTTTTCCCCTCTTCTCTATCACTCTCTGCCCCTGTAAACCCCCTAGCTCTGCCTCCCTTTTCCCTGTCCAATCACAGGCCTCCTGCTGCACTAATATTTCAATGTAATTGGACAGGGAAAATCCTGCGACACTCTGCCTTACAGTCCTCAGCCTCAGCTCTTGTATCTTGTCAAAACATCCAGCATCCTTGTCTGGCAGCCTTGCTGCATGTGGGAGGCAAGAGCACAAGTCTTGATCAACAGGGCTTAGCACTTTTGCTGATCGAATTCACTCTTAATTTCTATTCCCATCTCACACCTTACCAGCTATTTTTTTTTTAAATCCTGACATTCCACATTATGCAAATGTAGTTTTTCCCCTCATAAAATAGTTGATGCATTTTCTGCTTTTGAGACTATCTGATTACAATTTAAAAAAAAAAAATCCATTCTGCCTTTCTCGGCTATGCCTCAGGGAAGTGAAGAGCAGTGAAGACTTGAGACCCACAGTGTCGCACAACTAGCTGTACCAGCAAGCCAAGCCCTGTCTCCCCCACTCCGTGGAGTCCTATTTATACCCTCCAAACATCACGTGGCCTCTATAACTCTTGCCTCAGCATGTACATCCAATCAGCCCAAGTCCGAGGAAGCCGCAAGAAACTCTAGCACACCACCAGAAGTTTTTTGACGCATTTCTCCTTATGGTATCCCGACAAATGCAGCTCAACTACACAATGTAAGGCAGACCAATACATGCAAGTCCCTAGCAAGGAATCCTTCATCACGTGTCCTTTCGTGTGCTTGCTTTAGCAGAACATCCTCTCTCCTGTGTCTGCTTCAGCGGCATATTCCTTCACAAGTTTGCCCCAGCAAAACACCACCCAACCGACTTCCCAAAGAACCCTTAAGTTTCCACTTCAGATATGTTGATGGTAAAAAGATCATTATCAGCCCAGTAGCCCCAAAACCAAGTTCTCAGCATGAAGGAAATTTGTGTACCCTAGAGGGACAGGGGACAAGGAATAAGAAACAAAGACAGGAGACAGAGGACTAGGGAGAAGGGGAAGGGAACAAGGGATAGAGAGCAGAGTATTTGTCTTGGAGGGGACAAAGGACTGCCTCTGGATACAGAGGAGACAGGCCTGGCACCATAGGAAATTGGTGGTTTTTAGAGGTAAGATGAGAGTGTTGGGATGAGGTGTTTAAGTTTACTTGGGCATGTTAATTGAGTGAGCCAAAGGGGCGCTTTTGATTGCTGGACTTCAATACTTTGATGGCTAGACCTTGGAAATCAGCCTCAGGAGGAGGAAGTGGCCAAATAAGGGAATAGATTTTCATGGCTAGCTTTAGGAATGTAACTCAACAGTTTTTAGCAAGGCAGAGGGGATAGGGGAGAAGGGTAAGGCCTGCCTGAGCCATGCTCACCATACCCAAGCTGGCCAGAGTCCCTTCAGGTGAAAACACCAGGCAAGTGGGTCACAGCAAACAGGGAGATGTGTCACAGCAAAGCAGGCAAGTGTGTTCCAGGTGGTCTCTGCCATTAGATGACATTCTCCGCCTATGGACTGGTAGAAGTTGGGAGTCTTCTTACATTCTAAAACGATTTATGTAAAAGTCAGGAAGATGTTATCGCAAACACAGAAGTAGACATTTTTAGCCAGGGCTCTGGATCCACAGCCATGGAAACTCTTAACAGTCACTCAGCTCTGTAGGTAGACTCTATACACAAGTGTGTACCCCACCCCCTTCCCTAGGCCCTGGAACTTTACATCTGAGAAACTACTCAACTGAACTGAAGACCAAGAGGACTGGGTGAAACACTGGGATGTCCCAGAAGTAAGGACACATAGATAACCCCAAAAGAAAAACCTACTCCTTCACAGAGCTGAGCACACCCAGGCCCAGGTTGCCAACACACAATGGGAGGGGTCAGCTACAGTTGTGGGTTCAGCCACTGCCAAACATCAACTAGGTGATCCAAGAGGTGAGATGTGAACCCACGGGGAAATCACTACACACACAGCCACACCACCATGTTCTGCTCTGTTTTGGTCTTCTGTGTGAAAAACAATAAGACCCCCTTGATAGGCTTTTTCTCTCCCTCAGTGATGCAGATACAGGCCAGATTAGGACAGATTAAAAGAATATAAAGGCAGGCTTATTAGGTGCTGCTCCCGCAAGGGTTCATCAGTCTCAAAGAATGGGGAAGAGGAAGTCACACAACCAGTGAAGTTTTATATATATATAGGCGAAGGGTGATGACATGTAAGCCATAAACTAGGTTGTTTGTGCTCAAGTATGGTCAAGAGCAGAGCACTTAAGCAGGGACTTGGGTAGCTGGCAGCATGTGTGGGGAGGGGGTGCAGCAGCTACCAAGAATGCAGAACTAGGCTCTTGGTACCTTTCCTTTGTTCGGAGGTTTCCCAGTGTGGGCAGGGTTGGGCAGAAAAAGAGGGCAAACGGCCTAGCGTGTGCCCAGGGTGTTCCAGCCCTCACTTCTGCCTTCCATGATTTAGCAATATGTGCTGTGCGTGTGTGACCTTGGAACTCGGGAGGGAAGAGAATCTGGCAAAAAATGACTGTAGCAGCTCAGCTGACACAATACAGATCCACCATGGTTAAGGAGGGATAAGGAGAGTCTGGGAAATGCAATTAATTTTCAACACGATGGTCAAGGAAACATTTACTACTAAGGTGACATTTTAGCCAGGCGTGGTAGCCCACACCTGGAACCCCAGACCCAGGGAAGCAGCAGCCAGGTGGTCAAAAGTTCAAGGTCATACTTGACTACACAGTGAACACCAAGCCAAGCTGGACTGCATGACATGAAACCTTGTCTTGCCTGGCGGCTGCCCCTGCCAGTGCCACACAAGTAGCCCCAATTTACCTCAGTGGTGACAGATCCGTCCTCAGTTGTGGCTGAATACAGTTTGCACTTTCTCTGGGGCTCGCCAAGGCCCCTGCAGAGACACTAGCCTCAACTACACCTCCCCCTCCACCTTAACATTTGCTTTAGTACCGCTTCTTTTAGTTGTTTCCTCTTCGATACCTTCCACTTGATACGTAGTTAGAAAATTATTTTTATTAAACTCTGTCCTTGTAAATATCAACAGCAAAGATGACTTTTGAATATTGGAAGGGAAGTTGGGATGCAAACACTGGAGACTTTACAGCCAGAGGAATAGAGAGAGGCGTGCATGGTGGCTCTGCAGAGAGCATGCTCCGAGAATAGTAAAGATGGTAGGTCACTGTAGAGTTTGAACAAGATGGCAGCAGGAGGGGCTGAGCGAATGGGTGAGGAGAGGACACGGCCAAGGCTTTGACTTCTACTCAGTGGCATAAGCACCCACTGAACGATCTTGAACAGAGAGCAACAAACAAGTTTCATCAGGACTTTTCTGGATGCTGTATTGGAAACTACTCTGAGAGCTCTACAAATGGAGATAATTCAGTTATTGTAAAAATCTCCAGGAGAGCTGGTTCACACCAAGGGAGTAGCCATGAAGGTGGTGCAAAGAGGATCCTGGAATATGGTTTTTTTGAGATCTATTCATTTTATGTAAATGAGTGCACTGTAGCTGTACCAGAAGAGAGCATTGGATCCCATTACAGATGGTTGTGAGCTAGGGATTGAACTCAGTGCTCTGGAAGCCATCTCTCCAGCCCCCTGGGAATATTTTATAAGTGGAGTCAATGGAGCTTGGACAGGACATGAGATATGAGCAAAGAGAAATCAAAGGTGAGGACTGATTTTGGATCATTGAATTATTATTGGTTAAATTTTGAAAACACCTGAAGGACACATGGTTTGGAAAAGATGAAAGGAAATAGGGGTTCGATTTAGACAGAGCAAGGTTATGTTATTATGTTGATACAGTGATAGTTCATCTTCATTGTAAATGTAATTTGAAATCACCTAGGAGACACATCTTTTGGCATGCCTGTGGGATTGTTTTCACAGAGGACTAAGTAGGGAAGACTCACCCTAAAGGTAGGCAGAATCTCACCAGCTGGGATCCCAGACTAAATAAAATGGGAATGAAGAAGAAAGCAAGCTGAACATGCAGTTCTCTGCATCTTGGTTGCAGATACAATGTACGGACACCTACATTGCCATGCTTTCCTTCTCTCCTGTGATTGACTGTAACCCCTCAAAGCATGAGCCAAAGGCAACCTTTCCTTTGTTGAGTTGATTTTGTCAGAGGTGTTTCAGACTCCCTTAACTACAGAGATTCCATCTTGTATATAGTCTCCATTCTCTTCTAAGCTAAATCCCCAGAAATGGCTTCTGACTCAAATGTCCCAGATGCTCCAAGTCACAATATCATACTCTATGCTTCAATGGTTAACACCCAGCTGGAACAGAGACCACAGGTACAAAAAGAGCTCTGATTGGCTGGCCTCAATTCAGGCCAAGCTCTCAAGGAAGCTGCTTGAGATACGTAATACATAGGAAGCCATTTAAAATACCAGGCATGAAATACTTGATATATGTATGAACCTGATTGGATGCCCCTATCCCACCTAATCTGTGGTGTTTTTTTTTTTTCTTAAAAAGTTGTTCTGGGCTGGGCGATGGTGGCACATGCCTTTAATCCCAGCACTTGGGGGACAGAGGCAGATGGATTTCTGAGTTCGAGGCCAGCCTGGTCTACAGAGTGAGTTTCAGGACAGCCAGGGTTATACAGAGAAACCCTGTCTCAAAAAAACAAACAAAAAAGTTGTTCTGGGCTGGAGAGATAGCTCAGAGGTTAAGAGCACTGACTTCTCTTCCAGAGGTCCTGAGTTCAAATCCCAGCAACCACATGGTGGCTCACAACCATCTGTAATGAGATCTGATGCCCTCTTCTGGTGTGTCTGAGGACAGCTACAGTGTACTTTCATATAATAATAATAAAAAAAAATCTTTAAAAAAAAAGTTCTGTTCTGCCCTCGGGTGACACGGTTTGGATCCCAAACCCAGTGGCCTCCCTGGTATATATCAGCTTTTGAATAGAGATACTTTCTGCTGGATAGAACTTGGTTTTCATAGTGGATTATTCCCAAATTGTTGGACCCTAACAGAGGTTTGTCACAGTAGTGAGAAAAGTAGCTAACAAAGTGACATAAGAAGCTGTAAGGTTGCATGCATGCATTGCGTCTCTGAGGACTCCTTGCAAAACCGTTCCTCGGTTGTCTTAATACCACCATGTCACCTCTACAGCCTTCATCTCTTGGTTTATGCCACCTCCTCCAAGGAGCATGCCTGACTTCCATTCTGAGCCAAAGCCTTGACCCAGGGCTACCAACACATCTCTCAGTACTCAGCCTGTGAAAGTGCTTAACAATTTGGTTGATATTAGTTAGATGAACTATATCTGATTAAACTATATTTGATGATATCTTGAAGTCCTTTCTAGTATTGTGATACCCATGGCAGGTGAGAGTTTTTTTCCTGATAGCTGTGACATTAAGATATAATTATGCTGGGCGGTATTACCACACACTTTAATCCCAGTACTTGAGAGGCAGACACAGGTGAGTTTGAAGCCAGCCTGGTCTACAGAGTGAGTTGTAGGACAGCCAAGGCTATGCAAAAGAAAACATATAATTTATATGCTATATAATTCACTCTAAATGTGCAATGTACGATAACTCAGTATACTCACAAATTTGTAGCCATAGCCCAGATACATTTTAGAATTTTCATTACCCACCTCCCAAAGTAACCCTATCTATTTCATCACCATGTCCCCAGAGCTATATACCCCAAACCTCCTGTCTGTTTCTGTGGAGTTCCTACTATGAGCATTTTGTATAAATGGAATCATGTGATATGTGCTATCTTGTATCTGGATTATTTCCATTATTGTGTTTTTAATACCCATCCATGCTGTCAGATATACCAATACTTCATTTCTCTCTATTGACAAATAACATTACTTTACACAGAGTTTTCTAAAGAACTTTATTAGTTAATGGGATTTGAATAATAGGCTATGAGATTTTGGGTTGTTGGTTGGTTTTGTTTTGTTCTGGTGTTTTGGTTTTTTGGTTGGTTGGTTTTGTTTTGTTTAGTTTTTTTGAGACAGATTCTGTGTAGCCCACTCTGGTCTCAAACTTACAAGCATCTACCTCAACCTCCTGAATGCTGGAGTTCAAGGCTTCCACCACCATACCTACTTTATGGATTTTTTGGTACAAGTTTTTATGTGGATATTTGCTTATATTTCTCAGAATCTACCTTGGAGTATAATGCTGGGTTACATGGTAGTGTTGTGGTTAACCTTATGAATGAACTGACTATGACAGGTATTTATTTTCATTACCCTGATAAAAGTGTTTCTCAGTGTGGAAGACTGAACCCAGGATCTTGAGTACAGTAAACAAATACTCTACTGGAACCTTCCTCCAACCCCCATCCTATAGAACACCTCTACACTTGTCTTTATTATGCAGGGGTTAGATGGAGATCCTAATGAAAGAATGTTATATTTGGGTTGTCTGATCCTTTAAAGGGTCAGGTTGTACAGCAAACATTGCCCAGTTGACACACCAAGGGCTACAGTAACACTCCAGCCAGCAAGATAGCTTAGCAGGGAAAGGCACTTGCCACCAAGCTTTGATCCCTGAGCCCCACATGGTGGAAGGAGAGAACATAACTCCCTAAGAAGCAGCACTCTACACTGGGTATTTAAGGTGGGTTGGAATCTGACTTCTGCATGACATCATTAGCATTTTCAACTTCTCTCACCATATTCACCATATTTTAAAATTATGCACTTAAAAAAGATTTAGTAAAATTTTCAAACATATTTAGCCATTCAGTCTTAAGTATGTGATCAATTTACTGTCTATATTTATATACACATGGTAGCTGCAGGTAGTATTTTATGGTGTTTAGATTATTCATAAGATAACATTTTATTCCAGGCAGTGGTGGTACATGCCTTTAATCCCAGCACTTGGGAGGCAGAGGCAGGCAGATTTCTGAGTTCAAGGCCAGCCTGGTCTACAGAGTGAGTTCCAGGACAGCCAGGGCTATACAGAGAAACCATGTCTCGAAAAAACAAAAAACAAAACAAAAAAAAGATAACATTTTATGTATTTATTTATTTGGAATGTATGCATGAAGAGCAGAGATACACTTGTGCCATAGCATGAATGTGGGAAGGAAGGAGGGAAGAAGAAAACTTGTACTATCAGTTTTCTCTTTTTATCAAGTGTGCCCAGAGAACTGTACTCAGATTGTCAGGCTATTTTGCCGACATTTTCCTTCCTTCCTTCCTTCCTTCCTTCCTTCCTTCTTCCCTTCCTTCCTTCCTTCCTTCTCTTTCTTTCTTGTTCCTCCTCTTCCTCTTCTTCCTTCTCCTCCTTCTCCTCTTCCTCCTCCCGTCTCATGTAACCTGAAGCTGGTCTCAAACTCTGTAACTGAGGATTACCTTGAATTTCTGATTCTCCTGCCTCTACCTCTTGAATACTGAGACCACAGGCTTATACCTCTATCCCCAGTTTGAGTGCCACTTGGGATCAAATGCAGGACTTTGCACATAGTAGACCAACTACCAACTTAGCCATATCTATCATCAATGTTAACTGCCAACTTGACAGACTATAGAATTAATTGGAAGAGGAGCCTACAATCACACCTTTGGGGGATTATCTTGATTATACTAATTGAAGTGAGAAGACCTGCCCACTATGGGTGGCATCATTCCCTAGCTAGGATCCAGAACTTTATAAATGGAGAAAAAGAACTGAGTGACAGCATGCTTATGCCTTTCTGTTTCCTGATTGTGGGTGTGATACAACCAGCTACTTCATTCTCCTGCTGACTTAAGTCCCTACCATAATAGACTCTGCTCTTCAACTGTGAGCCAGAATAAATCACTTCTCCCTTGCTTTTGTCAGTGTATGATCATAGCAACAGAAAGAGACTAAAATATCCTAGATGATTTTTTTCTACATATTTTTGGTGATTCTTTGGAAATTTGACACTATGTACCCTGATCACAATTCCCAGTCCATCCATGTCCACCCCTACCCCCCCAAAAAAATTTTAAAATAAAAAAAAATTTAAAAATAGAAAAAAAAAAACAGGTTCAACTTGTGTTGTCTATACTCACTAGATCATGGTCAAACTCACAGTGCCCTTGTCCCTTAAATAGATCTGAGTCCTTCCCTTCCTGCGCCCCTGCCAGAAGCCATAAACGATAGAGAGCTAACTTCTGCATCCTTAGCGCATTTTTAAAAAAGTTCTCTTCCATAGTTTCCTGTCTGGGCTATTATTTTTTTTGGGGGGGGATGGGGTGGAGTTGGGGGTTGTCACAGAAGCCTTCTGTGTCCCTCTTTATCAAGTGTGCATCTACAGTCATCCATATCATTGCAAAGGTAGCCTCCTTGTTCTTTACAATCAGTGGGAGCACGGGGCTGGAGCCTCCACAGTGAGCTTCCCCAGCCCACCTCTTGGATGACTTTTTAAATAAAATTTATTTATTTATTTATTTATTTATTTATTTATTTATTTAATGGATGTGAGTACACTGTAGCTGTCCTCAAACACACCAGAAGAGGGCATTGGATCCCATTACAGATGGTTGTGAGCCACCATGTGGTTGCTAGAAATTGAACTCAGGACCTCTGGAAGAGCAGTCAGTGCTCTTAACCACCGAGACATCTCTCCAGCCACTTTTGGATGATTTTTTTTTAAACAAAATATTGTTTCTAATCTTATGTGGATCACTATACTCTGCATATCTCCAGAGTTTATACTACCCAGGTCACTGCCTCAATTGAAGACCTTTTCTGCCAAGGTAAATGATGCACCATCTTGGGCTTGCCTCCTAGGTATCTTCAGATTGCACCATCTGTATCTCCAAATCTCCCTCCACACCCCCTATGAACATCTGCTCCACTCACCTTCTTCCTGAATCTGTCTCCTGGCCCCAGATTCCAGGCTTACTTCATCCCTCTATTATCATCTGGATAAGCTTCTCCTGCCAGTGTCCAGATCAGTGCCAACCCAGTCTATAACGGCTTTGTCCCTGAGATTCCATAGCATTTACCTTTGCCATTCGGTGGGATGTGTAGCTGGAGACTCGTCTTATCTCCTGATTAATGTACAAACCTAGAAGTATAGACCTGCAATTCCAGTCCTGGGGAAGTAGAGGCAAGAGGATCCCATCGAGAGCTCTGGATCCTTCTTGGAGGCATAGAGTAGCTGTTGCCAGCCTCCATGAGACCACTGTCTCATACGAATAAATGAATACTAATAAAAAGCTGGCAAAAGGACCGTGAGTTCTGTGTCGTAGGTTTCTTCTAAGAAGGGGGCAGGATCCCGGTGTGTTATTTTTCTTCCCTTTCCCCTTTTTGTGACCTCCACATCATGCTGAATTTTCACTCTAGTACCAACTCCACATCTCCCATTTTCAGATCCCTTTTCTCCATCTCCCTTTAGTCCAGTCAGCCAACATCTATTGAGCACCTACTGTGTGTTAGTCATGATGGAAAGCACTGGTTCCCTGACTTCTCAATGGAGGGTGTGTGTTGTTAGGAATTACTGATAAATCTCCAAAACTGCACATCTCTGAAGTTTGATAGCAAGTATCTCAGGTGAAGCCTGGAAGGTTAGCTAGCCTGTACAAGCTTATCAGATAGGTTTGCAGAGAGCAAGGCTTTGAGTGTATTGTGTGTCTGATAACACACTGTTCCACAGGGGGGGCAATGTGAGATGAGTGTAGCAAGTACACAAACTGTAGTCTTTCCTCCCTTCTCCACTGACTGTAGAATGGCCAGATTCTAAAACTGCTGCTTCTTTAAATACCCTGTCATGCCATAGTTCTAAGCTGCCATCTAGTGGCTCCTCCACGTCTGTTCTATTTTTCTCTCTCTCTCTTTTAGATTCATTTATTTATTTTGTGTATATGAGTACACTGTCGCTGTACAGATGGTTGAGCCTTCGTGTGACTGCTGGGAATTGAATTTTAGGACCTCTACTCGCTCTAGTCGACTCCGTTCACTCCTGCCCAAAGATTTACTTACACTGGACCTGTCTTCAGACGTGCCAGAAGAGGGCATCAGGTCTCATTACAGGCAGTTGTGAGTCACCATGTGGTTGCTGCGATTTGAACTCAGGACCTTTGGAAGAGTGCTCTTACCCGCTGAGCCATCTTATCAACCCCCTACATGTCTGTTCTAACCAGTCTGTGATGGGAAACTTGATTTCAGTCTGATGCCACATCCCTGTTGCCCTCTACTGCTCCTTCTACACTCCCTGAAATCTAGGAGCAATGTGTCTCATATACGACCAAAGAAACAGATGCTCTCTTCTGCAGCATCACTAGATTTCCTGTAAGAATCATGAAAATGGCCGGGCGGTGGTGGCGCACGCCTTTAATCCCAGCACTTGGGAGGCAGAGGCAGGCGGATTTCTGAGTTCGAGGCCAGCCTGGTCTACAGAGTGAGTTCCAGGACAGCCAAGGCTACACAGAGAAACCCTGTCTCGAAAAAAAAAAAAAAAAAAAAAAAAAAAAAAAAAAAAAAGAATCATGAAAATGGGCTGTGATGCTTCATATCTTTCAAGAAAACAAATTTCCCAAGGCTTCCCAAGCCAAGGCAGAGGTACACATACTTACAACTTCCCAATTACCATTGAATTTGTACTTAAAAGGCTCATTATTTCACAGGCAATGCCATGTGCAGTTATCGAGCAGCTAGCTGTGAGTCAACCTCACTTTGAGACCATGTGACAAGTATGATCATAGAGTAGTGTGTCTTCTACAAACATCCAGGCTGAGGCTCAAACCAGAAAGTCAATAGGCCAATGATGGGAGTAGGGTAGGTCTTCAGGGAGAAGGGAAAGTTGAACTACTTTGGTTAAAAAGCAG
>NW_022196895.1:17433653-17434131 GCF_008632895.1 Mastomys coucha | reverse complement strand
CTCTCTCCTGGAACTTGGCCCAAGCTCCACAAATCCATGCTATTTCAGGAGTGCATTTTAATGTTCTTAGGGGAATCACCTTTGCTCTTATTTTCTTCAAAACAAAATCCTCTACTGGAACTGGGGAGATGGTTCAGTAGTTAACTTGCTGCTCTTTCAGAGGATCCAAGTTTGGGTCCTGGTACTCACATCACCTGGCTGACACCCATCTGTAACTCCAACTCTAGTGACATCTAATGACTTTTTCTGGCTTCTCCAGGAACCCGCACTCATGTGGACATTACCACCCTCCCTACATACATATAAATTTAAAACATCTTTTATATATACATATATATGCTTCTTTAAATATATATATTCTTAAATAGATATATATAGATATATTACATATAATATATAAATATTCTTAAAATATATAGCATATATATTATATATATGCTTCTTTAAATATATATATTCTTTTTTTAAACTTTTATTG
>NW_022196895.1:17429678-17430094 GCF_008632895.1 Mastomys coucha | reverse complement strand
AGCTGACTCTGTGATCCTGTGATTCTGGGATCCTGGGATCCTGGGCTTGTTAAATCACCTGGGAGTGAAGCTTCCTCTGGGTGTTGTGGGACTGGCTGCAGAGCATGTACCCAAGGTCTACTCTGGACCCCAGCCCAGAAAGACTGGAAGGAACCCGAGTCACTGGGCTGGCAGAGTTCCTGTGTGCCTGGTCCCACTGGTGCCAGTTACTCCCAGTGTTGGGACAGATGTTGGTTCCTGCTTACCTCTGATCCTGGGTGTGTCAGAGCACCTGGGAGTGGAGCTTCCTCCATATATTCTTTAAATAGATATGTATAGATATATATTATATATATAATATATATAAATATTCTTTAAATATATATATAGCACATATATGTTATATATGTGTGTGTGCATATATATATATATATATA
>NW_022196895.1:17427539-17429668 GCF_008632895.1 Mastomys coucha | reverse complement strand
TATATATATATATAAATCTTGAGGCTAGAGAAGTAGCTTGGTGGTTAAGAGCACTGCTACTTCTGCAGAGGTCCCAGGTTCAATTCCCAGCTGCCACAGTGCAGCTCACATTCAACTTTATAACTCCAGCTCTGGGAGATCCAATGCATTTGGCCTCCTCCAAATCTGTACTCGTGTTCACATACCCACAGGCAGATACACAAAGCCCTCCATAACTAAAAATAATAAAAACAAAACTTAAAAAAAAAACCTATATTAACCCACAAGGGATTTTGGGGGTTAAGCTTGATCAATGGCAGAATTGTCCAACTTTGGTTTTCTTTAATACAGTTCTTCCGTTTCAAAATTGCTAGTTCTTTTCATTATTAAGTTTTGGTTGTTTTTGAAAAGGGAACGTGTCTCGAGCCAGTCTCGATTACTGTATATCCAGGATAACCTTGAATTTTTCCCTTACACTCACATGCCCACCTCACTCAGCTGTATTCTGGGGTGAACTTCAACCCTGGGCCTCTAGTGTATTAAGCCAAGAGTCTATCAACTGAGGCACATCCCCAGCCTTCAAAATCACTAATTCTAAAGTAACATAATGTTTTTTATAGTTCACCTGTCCCTGAAGCTGGAGTGAACGTAGCTACAGCGATAGCTCCAAGCAGCTCTTGGAGTGCATGTCTAGTGCCTCACAGGGAAGGCAGAAGGAGAGAAGGAAAGGGTCCTATTTTCTCCCATTCTGATTACATGCCCACAACCTAGCTCAGAGAAGTCATTTCTAGATCATTCCTGGAGAACTTGAATAGCCCAAGAGAACATGATGCTGATCATACCATCGCAGGTAGGTATTATGTCTGTAATCATTAATAAATGACACTCCACAAAGCAATGTTTTTGATGCATCTAAATTGTAGATTTGGTTTATTGTAAATCCATTCAGTCTTGTCTGATTTATAAAATCATATATTTGTCAATCCTTAAAAATGGCCTACATAGTCCTGGGAGTATAGTTGAGTGGAAGAGTGGTCTAGTTCGCAAGCTCAGTGATACAACACACGCTTTGCATGGATGAGCTCCTGGGTATAATCCCAGGGGACAAAAATTAAAAATAAAATAGTTCTAGGCTGGTGAGATAGCTCAGTGGGTAAATAAGCACTTGCCATGCAAGAATGAGGACCTGAGTTTGAATCTCCAGAACTCATGGAAAAGCCACATGCAGTGGAGGCACATCTGTAATTCCAATGGCCCTACAGTGAGATGGAAGGTGGAAGCAGAATCCCCAGAACCCCAAAGGTTAACAACCCTGGCATCGATAGTACAGTGGTGTTGTGTAACATTTTCCCCTGAAATTGAAATAGTCCATCCTTCAGTGAAAGCTTTTTAGGCAAGAAGGTCAGCAAACCAAAAATAGCTCTAGGAAGTCCCTGAAACTGATCAGATTGACTATGCCGCTGTGAGTCCCGGAGACTAGTAGGCCACAGAAACAAACATTCTCGGGCAAAAAGCTACAAAGAGACTCTGAGCCCAGACTAGCTGTCTAGAAGCAGCAAAACCGCTTTTTCCAGCCTCCGTCTCATACCCTGCAGCCACCCCATGTTGATGCCTAAGAAGAATCGGATTGCTATCTATTAACTCCTTTTTAATGAAGATGTGATGGTCGCCAGAAAGGACGTCCACATGCCCAAACACTCCGAGCTGGCGGACAAGAATGTGCCCAGCCTTCGTGTAATGAAGGCCATGCAGTCTCTCAAGTCTCGAGGCTACGTGGAGGAGTAGTTTGCTTGGAGACTTTTCTACTGGGACCTTACGAATGAAGGCATCCACTATCTCTGAGATTACCTGCACCTACCTCCGGAGATCGTGCCTCCACCCTGCACTGCCGCCATCCCGAGACTGGCAGGCCTCGACCAAAAGGTCCAGAGGGTGAGCGGCCTGCAAGATTCACAAGAGGGTAGGACGACAAAGAGACATACAGAGGGAGCGCTGTGCCCCCTGGAGCTGACAAGAAAGCTGAGTCTGGGGCTGGTTCAGCAACTGAATTCCAATTTAGAGGCAGCTTCGGTCGTGGGCATGGTCAGCCACCTCAGTGAAGCTGGAGACTGTGTTCTATTGAATAAATGAAAAAAAGAAAAAAAAAAAAA
>NW_022196895.1:17409037-17427306 GCF_008632895.1 Mastomys coucha | reverse complement strand
AGGAGGAGGAGGAATCAGTTAGAATCTTAGAATCTCTTGGAAAGGACACTCTCCAACCTGTTGAGCTGCAGGCTGTGCAGTGTGCTTTAGGTTCCCAGCTTTGTGAGCTGACACCAACGCTGGGGTGAACCTTGGTAATGCAGATGTCCTTGAGCCAGTTGTGCTCCTTAAGTGACCCCAATAAATCTCATTGGTTCACCAAGTTAGGCTTTCGTAGTATCCACACTTTGGTCTGTTGTGAGTTCCCTATCTGGGGTGAGCAGACATGTTGTTTACCCAAGAAATTTTTGTCACAAGAGATGAACAATAGCCAGGCAGTGGTGGCGTATGCCTTTAATCCCAGCACTTGGGAGGCAGAGGCAGAGGCAGGTGGATTTCTGAGTTCAAGGCCAGCCTAGTCTACAGAGTGAGTTCCAGGGAAAAAAAATTCACTTTATCTCACACATACTCCAGAGAACACAGCAAAGAACTAATACATCTTAACCAGAGTGCCTGAAGCAGTGCACTGGAAACTAGAAACACTTATGTGAGATTCTTGTGGCTTGCAGGAAACCAAGACAGGAAGGTAAGGAAACATGCCTTTTCATTTCTCCTCAGCCTGGCTGGGTCCAGACTTCTGATGGATTAAAAAAAAAAAAAAAAAAGCTTAAAAAACCCAATTAATTGTAATACAGTAGCAAACAATTTGCACAGATTTCCGTTACTTTCACAAACCTCTCAGTTATAGGGACTTCATGTGGATGTATCGCCGGCAATACCGTGGATTCATTTTTTATTATTTCCCACAACAGGTGGCAAACCAAACTGTTGGGCAAGAACCCACTAGAAATTTACGATTATTAGCCTTTGTATTAGTCAGGGTTCTCTACAGTCACAGAACTTATGGTAGTCTCTATGTAGTAAAGGAATTTATTGATGACTTAGTCTGTAGTCCAACTCCCAACAAAGGTCAGCAGCAGCTATGAATGGAAGTCCGAGGATCCAGCAGTTGCTCAGTCCCACAAGGCAAGCAAGCGAAGCAGAGCAAGCCTTCCTTCTTCCAATGTCCTTATATAGGTCTCCAGCAGTGTGGCCCAGATTAAAGGTGTGTGCCACCAAACCTTTAATCCCAGATGGCCTTGAACTCGTAGATCTTCCTATCTTAATCTGAGATTCATAGTCACTATGCCTCAAAATCTCCATGCCAAGATTCAGGTTGGAAATTTGTATCTCTCAGGCTCCAGATTAGGGCCACAGGTGAGCCTTCTAATTCTGGATTGTAGTTCATTTCAAATATAGTCAAGTTGACAACCAGAAATAGCCACTACAGCCTGAGAGTTAGAGTTTTATTTTCTAAGTGAGAGAAAGGTGGTGCTAGGATGACTCACATTGACTAAAGCTCGGAAACCTTGAAACAAAGAAAGGGCTCTGAGGTTCCCTGCTGTGGGAAGAGATAAGATGGCTGCTCTAAGTCAGAGAGCCAGAAAATGGAAGCTGCCTACATCTTGGGGCAGATATTGATTTAACTGTGAATTTATAAAATTGGAATTATTTGCTTTTAGGATAGTTTTTTATACAGAATTTGTCTGAATTAAATGTGAAATTTCACCCGTGGTTCAGAACTAGGATAGGGAAAATTAGTTACTGATTTTAAGTAGAAAAGACAGTGATTATTGCCTGCTATGAACAGGTACTGATAAATGTCTTCAAAGGTGTCAGAAGTCCACAGAATATGACGTTTATGGGCATTTCTTTTTTAAAGATCATTTGACTAGAGACCTATCTGCTCCTGACAGCCCCCCTTTCCTGGATTCAAAGAAGAAATTGAGCATCAATGGAGTTGCTCCAGCTGTGGTGAGACAGCGACTAGACCAGAATTGCTTCAATTCATCTACAGACAAAAATACTGTCCAGAAAAAGGACACACTATGCAGAATAGTTGACTGATAATCTCTGCCAAAACAGGGTAATCAGCCCTTCAAAATGCTACATTACAAAGGTCTGTCAAATGATCCTGGGCCAGAAGGCTGAAGACTAATGATGCTCCAACATTTTGAAGTATAGGGACTGTCCAGGTGATCAACCGTCTCTATAAATTGGCTAAGTTTTGGAAGCTATGTTTTGTGCTTCTCATATTTTCAGGTAATATTAGTTGTTCTTGGATTTCTGATGGGGTTGAAGACTGATAATCTCATATACAACCCAAACTGTTTAGAATTGGGAAAGATGATATAGATTTGAGAGGATGGTTTTCAGACAGCATACAATCTAAAGCCAAGACATAAGTCAGGTGTAGAATTATGTCATTTTAGTTAGATGACAGTGTTCTATTTAATTGACAAAAAACGATGGAGTGGATGTTAGATCTATCTTGTACTTTATAAATTACAAAATGGTAATAGTTGTGCTCAATAAAAGAATCGTTTAAGTGGGTAGAAAGGGGAAAGTGTTGTGGATGGCCCTGGTGCTGTTTGTATTTTGATGATAATTCTGCTTTCCCAGGAGAGGTTGTCTGGAACAGGGAAAGAGTCACATGCTTAGGCAACTTCTTTTAAATAAAAGAACCAACACTGGTTTGGACTGAAGAGAGGAGGCAGGAGAGAGGGCTTTTGGACAAGGATGAGAGGACAAGATATAGTTGTCTCCCAGTTTAGATGGTGAATCCACCAGGACTTGCCACCAGAGGATTTAGATTGAATATGGCTTACAATATTAGGGTTCTAGTTGATGTGCCCAGCATTGATTCTGAACTAAGTTTGTGTGTTTTCCTTCACACAGCAGCTCGACTGGGTTCCACAGAGAAAGGTATAGAGCAAAGAGTGGGTTTGCCAGAAGTGCACCACAAAAGGCCAGTGGAGTTTTGAAGCATGGGGCTGGTGTGCTAGTGACCCCACCAGTGGGAATTTAGTAAGTTGGGTGGAGAGATTTCAGTGCTCTGAGTCAGAGTCTCCACAAAATGAGAACAGGCCGGCCAGCCCACTGGTGTCTTTCTGGCAATAGCATGGATTCATTTTTTTTTTTTTTTTTTAACTTCCCACAATGGCTATGCAGCTGCCATAAGCTTCTGAGACTCAATGTCATCTCAAAACACCAAATGCCAGAAAGCATCCAACCTTGGGGTATTGGGGTCCAAGAATCTCTGAAGAAAGAACCCAGACTCAAATAGTAATACAAAGGCAAAGAGTGTTTATTCTGCAGAAGTTACTAGCATGTGGAGTCAGCCATTCATCAAAACGGCAATAGATCAAGGGGCTCATAGGCCCCCTTTTATGCAGGGGAATTTTACAGAAGCGTTAGGTAACCTTTATCAGTGATATTAGTATAATTTTGATTGACTGCTATTAGTTCTACTATATTTGGTGAGACCTTGAAGAATTTTGGAAACCAGCTCAGTTCTGACCTTGTTATCTCGTCTGGCCAGGTGTTTCAGAAGCTGACTCTACCCTGGAGCTACCCTCCCTAGTTCAGAATCATCACTGACTAAAGAACCATTGTCAGTGGTTCCCTTTAAGACCAACTTCCTTCCCAGGGAATTTATTCCCAAGGTTTCCTGACAGCTCATAGAGCTAAAAGGCCACAATACAGGGCTGGGAGAGGTGGCTCAGTGGTTAGGAGCACTGACTGCTAATCTAGAGGTCCTGAGTTCAATTCCCAACAACCACATGATGGCTCACAACCATCCGTGATGGGGTATGATACCCTCTTCTGGTTTGTCTGAAGAGAGCAACAGGGCACTCACATAAAATTAAGAGAGCCACAATGCAGTCCCATTCTTAAGACTCTTTCATTTCACTATAAGGCAGCGCCTCACCCCCAACTACTCAAAACACAGGCCCAGTAAAAATTGAGGCCCTGGCTCAGAAAGACAAACACAGCATGTTCTATTTCCACACATGGAACTTATCTTCTCGTTTATGTGTGTTTGTGTGGAAGTGAATTAAATACCAAGGAACCAAAAAAAGGGGTATAGAGGGAGAAAGGGGTAAAGAGGTTTTAAGTAAAACACACATGAAAAGGGGTATACTAGTGGTGGAAGAGTGAGGAAGAGGGGAGAAGTTAGTCTAAAAAGTATGTGTGAAAATGAAAATAGCTGAAAGACCTTTTGTTCCCACTGAGGTTGAGTGACATTAATAGTTTGTTCTACAACTTACTTTTAGGCTTAATATTCATACAGCTTTATTAAATATGTAAAACAAAACAAAACCAGGAAACAAGAGGACTCAAGCCACACCTATCATGGTTTGAAGACTTAAGACTTGTTACCAAGATGTCTCAGCTGGTAGAAAGCGCTTGTCTTGCAAGCCTGGTAACCTGAAATTTGATCCATGAAACTCACAGTGGAAGGACTCTTGAAAGTTGTCCTCTACCCTTAAGATCCACAGCACTCACATTTCCAGTCTATCTCCCCCTCCTCCCTCCCAATTTCTCTTACACACACACACACACACATTTTGTTGAAGACGTGAACAAGGCTAGAAACACCAGAGCATTGTCAAGCCATTTACACCTTTCTTCAACCAGCTGGTTTTTGGTTTTTCATTATATACATCATCCCTAAAGCTAAGAGACTGCCTGTGCAATAAAATGTCCATAAACACCAACACTTTAGTTAGGTTTTATGGAATGTGCCTACAACCCCAGTATTCAAGAGGCTGAGACAGGATTCAAGTTCTAGGCAGCCTGGGCTACACAGGAAGATCCTGTGAAGAACATGAAACTGTAAGACTCCACATTTCTAATCTGAGCAAAAGACAAGTTATTACGGGGAGATACATGAACACACACATGCCAACACACAGAGACACACACACACAACTGCAAAACAAAAAAAAAAGCCAAAAAACTTTCTGTGAATGTCACT
Organism: Mastomys coucha; assembly: GCF_008632895.1. Lineage (NCBI taxonomy): Eukaryota > Metazoa > Chordata > Mammalia > Rodentia > Muridae > Mastomys > Mastomys coucha. The sequence goes on along the minus strand of NW_022196895.1, from coordinate 17,422,466 downwards.
TATGCTTTTGTTCACTTTGTGGAAACTGGTCATGTCCATCAATGCCCATGGATAGACCTGTAATTTCCTTGCTCACACCTAGTGTCTCTTGCTACATCCCCTTCCATTTAATAGAAATTCAACTAATCATGTGTCTTGTACCCACACTCACTTCCTTGCCTTATACTCTACTCATCTTCCACTACATAGTGTCTTTTCTCTGCCTCATATAGATAAAGAAGGCCTAGGTCCTCATGTCTCCATCCTTCAACTGCTACCATAACTATTATTTTTAAAAGACTTTTTACTTGTGCATGGAGACTGCACCATATTCATGTCTGATACCTGCTAAGGCGAGCGGGAACATCAGATGCCCTGAAACTAGAGTTACAGGTGACTGTTAGCTGACATGTGGGTGTCGGGAATTGAACCCTGATCTTCTGGAAAAGCAGCCATCTGTCCACACACAAGCACATGCAGTTTTTAAAAACTAGACTGGCTTCAAACTCCTAATCCTCCTGCCTCTTCTTTCCAAGTGCTGATTTTTTTAAAGACAGGATCTTGAGAACAGGATGGTCTCCACCTCCCCAGCAATGGGATTAGACATGTACTACTATGACCAGAAAATATAGTCTAATATACTTAGGAAGAGGTTAAGATAGATCCAGCTGACATTGCAGCAATCCCTTGCCTGAGCTTCCCCAGAACTCATTACCACTCTCTTAAGGATCCCTTATACAGGATTTGAAAGTATACCCTAGCTGTAAAGCATGTGCTTCAGTGTGTCCAGAACAAAATAGATCAGAAATATACTGGTTTGTATCTTAGCAGGATTGGAATACACACAAGTATCTTTTACTAGCGAGGATAAGTATGGATGGCCTCTCTCAAGCCCATAGCAGGCAAGTGCTGTTCATTCCCTTTTCACAAGGCCCTTGTATCTGTCATTATATATACATATGTATGTATGTATGTATGTATGTATGTATGTATGTATGTATGTATGTATATAATGGGGTGTCCGCTTGCCACACTACTGTGGAGGTCAGGGAACAACTTTGTGGAAGTTAATTCTTTCCTTCTTAGTATATGGTCCCAGGGATCAAACTCTAGTTGCAAAGCTTTGTCAGCAAGTACTATGTAACTACCCACTGAGTCACATCCCTGACCCTCTATCCCCCTTTTACTCTCTAATATATGACCTTTTAAAATAGACTTGTATGTGTGTTTTGCCTGCATGTATACTTGTACAGATGCCCTGGAACTAGAGTTATAGAAGGATATGAACTACTTAGTCCTGAGAATCAAACCCAAGTCCCCTACAAGAGCAAGTGCTCTTAGCTACTGAGCCACCTCTCCAGCTCTCGATATACAACCTATTACGCTTTGTTTCCATTCTCCTTTCCCCAATTATGTACCGTAGAACTGAGACTATAGAATATCCACCTCCACTATAAATTGTACATGGATCTTCCTATAGAAGGAATGGTTCACTGAAGACAGCAATACTCACCAAAAGCAACCCAACACACACATGCTATGTATGCAAAATATCCTTAGAGCCCTATCTTGACTATAGCTGATTTCTCCACATTAAAGGTGTCAACTAGCTGACTGAGTTTTTGGTTGAATGTTAACAGGACTTGAAATATCTTGCTGAATGGACACTTTATGAAAAGGCTTTATACAGATGTTTAACACTGGAAATAACATAAAAACAAAATCTTATACCCAATGTGTGTGTGTGTGTATATGTATATATATACACACATACATATGCATGTGTGTGTATATATATATATATGGCATATATATATACACACATATATATATATACCCAATGTATATTTTAACCCAATGTACAGTAGTATTATCAGCACTTAACAGCCTGACAACTTTTTCAAGTGAAAATAATGGAAAATCTCCTACATGTTTTGTAGGGTCTCATGAGACCTAAAAATGTTTGTCTGAGGATAAATTTTAATTAATACACACAAGTAGGAGAAAGCCATTTTTAATTGAAAAACAAAGCAATACATCTCAATTAACACTGTATTGATGGACATAAACTAAACTGAGTTGAAGGAAAAGTGGCTTTCCTAACTGGTACTGTGAAACTGATGTATCAGCATATTGCTATAGCTTCTCTCCTTTATCCTGAACAAGACTATTGAGGGTTCCCCCATTCCATGAATTAAATTGTAAAGTCAATCTTTGTTCTTAATCCACTGACAAAAGAATTTAAAAGTTCTTTCCATACTCAAGTTAATGCAAAAAATAATAATTCTCATGAAAAAGCTATTAATATATTAATATAACTCATCCACAAGACTTCAAAACAGGATTCCAAAATGATCTCTAATACAAGTTTCCCTTTAAGTTTGTACATCCCTGGATGATTTAGGAACAGACTGGCTAAATAAAACTTTAAAAGTATACTTTAAAAGTATCCAAATTAAAGCAGAGAACTGTGGACAGACGTCTATTTTTAAAGATTCATTATATAGATGTTCCTAGAATTACACTCTTGTATGTTAACTCAAAGTGCTAAAGAACACAGTAAACATCACACTCAAGAATGACAGAAAAAAGGCATCAAGATGTATGGCTTCTTGTGAGTCTATATTATTGAACATAAATAAAGTCATTACTGTTTAACTGAAAAAGGTTTTTACAAAACTGCACATCCAAAATTAACATTTTTATTAAATCAAGTTAAAAAACATTCATTGTAGAAAAGTCAGCAAGGGTATTAAGAAAATCAAAATATACCTTTTTTTACAATATATGTATATATTAGCAGCAAACTACTTCAGAGATTTTCTTTTGCGTTTAGTTATTTTAAAGAAAGCATAACAGTGTTACGTTAGCGTGGAATGTCAGAATTCCCCCCTTCACCCTTTACTGTGGCTTGACCTTCTCTACAATCTTTTATACCAAAGATTAAGAACAAACTTTGTTTTGACTAAAATGTAGTAAAACAGTAGCTGGTAAAATCTCTCACCACAAATCAGCTATGCATCATTTCAAACCTAACAAGTGAGCACCATTTGACATTTTTCGGGTGTAATAACAGCCAACTGTACCACATAGTATTTGGCTTACTGTTTTAAAAACTTGGTAACATACAAAATTTTTAACAAAGGAGATAAATACTTCCATCCTATATTGCTTGTCCATTATTAAAACTCTTTAATAGAAATTCTATACATAACCTGACAAACTCTAGGCAAAGATATATATGTGTATATATACATGCAAAAGTCTATGTACATATCCACATACATATGCAACTTTGGATTTTTAAAAAACTAACTGAATGTATCATTCACTGGCTGAAAAGTTTCATCAGCTAGTGAGAAATACTGACTACAAAGAACTGTGGTGTAACATTTAGGCTTACAAATTACTCAACCTAGATTGAAATAACATACTAACCACCAAAGAAAACTTTTTCTCTTCTCTTGATGTTCCTTGATGTACGCTTTCAAAGTAAAAATTATTAAAGAAATCTCACTAATCTTCAAAAATACTAAACATTATATAAATACAATTTTCTTATTGTTGAATTCCTCAGCTAGAATCTACACTTTTAAAAAATCCCTTTGGATTATCCCTCTTAGCACTTCAAGATTCCATTCTGCAGTTCTAACAAATGGCTCAGGTTTATTAGTTTTATAAGAATCACATTGTTCAGAATTTGCTGTTATCTCTGTACTAAATAGAAGGAACTATATCAAATACCAAAAACAACTTAATGAAACATTCAGAATATGTAAGACAAGGAAGAAAAAGACAAGAGATTCCCTTTTCACCATACAAGTGAAACACAACCCTTCCATGTTGTTAAAGTAACTGTCTAGAGAATGGAACTAGGGTGGCCCACCTTTACTTTCAATTAAAAACCTAATATAGTAGACTGAATTATTATTTTTATTAATATGCACAGCAAATTACTGAAGACGGTGACTTTGTCTTCTCCTTAAAGATGGCACTTGTAGGTTGCAAGGAGGCAGATGTCTATACACATCACAAGTTTACTTGAAAAGACTCTTCCACAGCAGTTTGATATTGGGTCTCCTCATCTAGCTGAAGATTCTTAAAAAAAAAAAGTAACGTGTCAACAAGAAAGTCATCAACTATTCAATTTATCTAATGCACTGCACATCTTCATATACATTTGCATACAAGGGAATTTATGTACAGTATACTATAAAATGCAAGACTGAACACCATGGTATGTGTCATATTCTCAGCCACTCAGGAACCTGAGGCAGGAGGATACCTTGAGCCCAGCAATTTGAAACCAGCATAGACATAATGGGACCCCATCTCAAAAATTAATGTAACAAAATATAAGATTTCAATACAGCTATAATTACTTAGTAATAACTAATAACTGTTCTGCTCAGCAGAGCATACTTTATGCTATCCAAAATTATACTTAATTAAAACTAATAATATGGTAAGTATGTACCACTTCTACAAAACATTTCTTTGTAGAAGGGAAAGTAAGCTTAAGAAAAATAAACATGTAATAAATTATCAGTTGAATAACAGCTTCTTAACCACAGCATAGACCTAAGCATGGAACTCAGCTTAGTGACTCCTTAGGACTTTGGGTTTAGTACCTCAGTGTAGAACAACTGTTTAGAATGTACTGAGTCTGAGTCCAAACCTCAGCACCAAAACAAACCCACAAGGCAAAACAACAGTAACAACCAAAAACCTTATTTTTCTTTGTTTGTTTTTCGAGACAGGGTTTCTCTGTGTAGTCCTGGCTGTCCTGGAACTCACTCTGTAGACCAGGCTGGCCTCGAACTCAGAAACCTGCCTGCCTCTGCCTCCCAAGGGCGGGGATAAAAGGCATGAGCCACCACTGGCTGGCAAAAACCTTATCTTTAAAAAACATTATTTGCTGTTTATTTTATGTCACATGGGTTAGCTTTAAAAGATATCAAGACTTTCACTTGACGACTGAAATATAGTTTTCTATAGCAAGATAAAACAAAAAAATAGATTAAAATTGGTTGAAAAAAACTATTTTGCTCTTCTAAATATAGCCCTCCAGACACAATAACTGCTCCTAAACTGGAAACTTAATAGTAAAATACAATTACTTCCTAAAAATCACTAAAGTGGCACACGTAAATTTTACAAACATTTAAATTATTCCAAAATAGTAGACTAAAACAGCAAATTCCATAAAAATAAAAATTACGCATGCCTGTGTTTACCTGAACAGGCATCAGTTATTCTTTTCTAGAATTAATCATTTATTAAATAAGTCCTTAACTACACATAAGCCAAATAAAGTACAATTTTACAACTAATAATGGAAAATTTTTCATGAGTATGAGAAGAAACTGGCCCATTTTGTTCTAAGGGCCCTTGTTGCCCTTCCTAAATGGACAATCTGAGTTTTGATGGGTTTCTTTGGTTTGGTTTGCAATTGTGCCTCATGTGCTTGCTCTATTTTACTCTATATTTGAAACACATCTTCCCACACAGTTTATACCAATTTTACTTTTCAAGAAGGTATAATTTCTTTTATTTCTAAATAATTTTTACTTAAACCTTCATTTTGCACTAAGGGGTTTATTTTTCCAGTAATTATCTCTCTAGTATAAACAATAAATTCAACTCTCAGAACTTCCACAAAGCTTAACAATGTTACTACTAAAAATACAGCAACTTGCTCTTTATCCAAGCAGTCTGATTCCACAACTTGCCTGAAAACTCAAATCCAGATTGAAAGAGTTAAATTAACTTTCTTAATCTTGAAGAACTCACTTACCACAAATTCTCCATAATCAAACTGATGTCTTTGATTTAGATGACTAACGAAATTTCTAGTAATCTGGCTAGGATCTCCCCAAGGAAGAGACACACAAATAGGACATGTCTATGAGAAACAGATTGTTTTAAATAAAAAAATAACAAAAATAATGAAACATTATATAATTACTGAGAGCATTAAATACAAGCTCATGTTACTGAAAACATCAGGTATACTTTATTGTGCTTCAGTTTGCTGCATTTTGCAGATATTACATTTCTTTAAAAATTGAAAATTCGTATCTACACAGTGTCTATTTGACACCATTGTTCCAATCGCACAAATAACCATTAATACTATTTAGCATTTGATTCAGATAATATATATACTTTAGACATAATACTACTGCATACTTAACAGACAGTATATACAGATTAATCGTAACATTTATATTCACTAAAAACTCAAAAAAAAAGTATAGTTAAATTCACACCGATTTTTTTACTTTATTTTTTGGCATTTTGAGACAGGGTCTTTCATGTAGTTCCAGCTATCCTGGAGCTTGCTATCTAGACCAAGCTGGCTCAAACTCACTGAGATCCTTCTGCCTCTGCCTTCGACGTGCTGGAATTAAAGGTATTCACCACCACACCTGGCCTTCATTAATAATTCTTTTTTTTAATGTACTTATTATATGTAAGTACACTGTAGCTGTCAATAATTACTTTAATACTGTGATCTGTACTCAAACCTACAATGTCTCTAAGGTATGACTGAAATCAGAAAGCAATGGATGGTATACAGAGATTGGAACAGGGTCTTATTATAGAGCCCAGGCTGGCCTTGGACTTGTGATCCCAAGCAAATTACCATAGAAAATGACACTAATAAGAGAGACCATGGACATTCTATTACTTAAATCTCTATAGTTATAAGACTAAAAAATATATGTAGCCTATACTAACATCAATGTAATGAGTTTTTATTAACTACCATATGTATAACACATATTATTTGATCTAATTAGTAACCATTACAGAATTATTACTAGCTTGATTTCATTTACATGAAAAATAAAAATGAGGCAAATTATAAAGTTTAAACTATACTCAAAGCTTTTTTTTTTCTTTTTTTTTTCAAGACAGGGTTTCTCTGTATAGCTCTGGCTGTCCTGAAACTCACTCTGTAAACCAGGCTGGCCTCGAACTCAGAAATCCGCCTGCCTCTGCCTCCCAAGTGCTAGGATTAAAGACGTGCGCCACCACTGCCCGGCTATACTCAAAGTTTTAATGAAGTACATTTTTAAAAGTGACTAGATGACAGAATTAAAATGATATAAAACTTTAATAATTGGATTCTAATCAAAGCTGACAATACAGAGGATGTTATGCAGGAAAAAAAACCCTGCAAATTACATAAGCAAGATGTCTTAAATATGAAGACTTCCCATATACTTCTTTGATAGTATATTTGTTTATTTAACCCCTTCTATTCTAATGAATGGTTACAGAAATTGAAAAAAATCCAGTAGTTATCTGGGCATTTTTTTCATGTATTTTTCTAGTATATTCACTAAAAAGAGGAATGGCTAATACTGTTAATATATTTTACTCCTTATTTTTAAAGAAGCTGGTTGTTATTGCACAAACCTGTAATCCCTAGCTCTATTGTAGACTGGTCTACCTTACCTTTACTTCACAATATTATTTCCCTTTATATGAGGTAATAAAAATTTAATGTCTTATTTTGTCATCAATCATTAGCAAAAATATATTGTATTAATAACTTAAATCCAAATTTTAATTAACAACCTTTCTCTGTATACATGTAAAGAAATATATAGAACCACTTCTTCCTGAGGCTGAGGCAGGAAGAATAATACAACTGCAAGGTCTGCTTGGGCAACTAAGTAAGACTTCATCACAAATATTTATCAGAAAAAAACTTGAAAGGGCTGGAGATGGGGGGCGCTGGAGAGTTAGATGGTCAGAGGTTAAGAGCACTGACTGCAGGGTGGGGAGATACCCTCTCAGAGGAAAGGGGGAGGGAGGAGGATGGGAAAAGGATTGGGAAGAGGTGACATGGGGCGGGGCAATGAGCGTGATATAAAGTGAATAAATAAGATTATTAACCATAAAAAAGAAAAATAAAAAAATTTAAAAATTAAAAAAAGAATGCTGGCTGTTCTTCTAGAGGTCCTGATTTCAATTCTCAGCAACCACATGGTGGCTTATAACCATGAATCTCTGATGCCCTCTTCTGGACTATAGGCATCTATGCATACTGTATACATAATAAATAAATCTTTAAAGGGGACTGAGCTGAAGATGTGTTTTAGTAATAGGATGCTTCTGGGGCAAGTGCAAGGGAAAGGAAATAAAAGAAAATTTCCAGCTTAATATCTTCTCTTTTACTGTCTAGAGTTAAAAAAATCACTTATCTATAAAAAATATACTTAAAATGATTTCTTTGGGACCATAATGTTAGAACCCTGCAGTCTACATAGATCTACCCTAAAAATGACATAAGTATGCATCAAGATAAAAACTCTGACTTCTTGCTTTAAACATTCATGTAAAAGATTCTCCAAAGATACAACTAAAACTATACTGGTTTTAATCTACTCTTTGGTTTTTGAGACAAAGTCTCAATGTGTAGCTCTGGTTGGCCTGGAACTAACTGGAGATCAGGCTGGTGTCAACTACCTGTCTCCCCAGTGCTGGGATTAAATGCATGTGCCACCATGCCCAGCCCAACTTTCTTATACTTATACACATACATTGTCTTGTGCAGCAGATTCGCATGAATGGATTCAGTCCTCTGCATCCAGCAGAACAAAGTACCCAACAGCATTGGTTCTGCCACAACATAACAATGACTATCACTTTTCGATCTTTCCTAGACTAGTCTACATTACCTCACAATAATTATCTTGATTACATGAGGTAATCAAATTTTAAATCTCATTATTGTATTACAATCAATTATTAGCAAAAATGCCCCATGTTCATCATTTAAATACAAGAGAAACACATGGAACCACATGCTTTAAGCAAAAGATTCTTTTGAATGTATGTACTCACCACAGGAACTATCTGAAATAGGTGGTTACTATTACAGTGATCCAATAGACGTTGTCTGGTGAAATTTGACTCTTGACATAAGGGACACTTAAAGGTGGGATGCCCAGAAGAACTAAAAAGCAATTCAAATGAGACATTGAAATTCAAAACCATCACACACACACACACACACACACACACACACACACACACACGCACAAGGTATTCCTGTTTTTAACCTATTGTTTACAACTCACTGTTGTATTGTTGTGCTTTAAAACAGTCATAATTATAAAATTATTCAACATGTGATTCAGAGTAGAATCTCTTATAGTCTCACTTTATACAGTACTAGTATTTATAGTTTCAGTCCATATCCCCCCCCCCCCCCCCCCCCCCCCCCCCCCCCCCCCCCCACCTAGAACCAAGGGAGGGAAAAAGCTGGGTATGATAGCCCATGCCTATAATTCTCATTATTCAGAGGCTGAAGCTGTTGGGATAACCCAGACATTTCATCAACAGAATAGACAGTGTATTTGTGTGTTCTCAATTGTTAATTGCTGGGTGGGTGGTGCAGGAAATGCAAATATTTGCTGCTTCTTCAATGGTCCAAAAAGAAAGACCAAGTCACCTCTGAGGCCAACAGAAGAATAAGAGGTGTGGTTTTTGCATAATAAAGAACCGGTGGCTGGTGCTGGGACAGAAGGACCAAGCTAAGAGGCAGACCTGGGAAGAGGAAGGTAGAACAAACAGAGCAAGGTGTGTGACAGAGACACAGTGGAAGAAGCCAGATTAAGTTTAGATAGGCTAGCTGAAGAACTGCCCCAGCAAAGAGGTCAACAGCCTTATACTATATAGATGTCTCCATGTCTTTATTAAGGTCCCACAAAAGACCCTGCAATATAATATGAAGCAGCATGATCATGAGTTCAAGATCAGCCTTACCTACCTAATGAAACCTATCTCCAAACAATTACAAACAAAATACAGGACCATGTTTAAGAAGTTAATTCCAGGGCTGGTGAGATAGCTCGGTGGTTAAGAACACTGACTGCTTTTCCGAAGGTCCTGAGTTCAAATCCCAGCAACCACATGGTGGCTTACAACCACCTGTAATGAGATCAACTGAAAACGGCTACAGTGTACTTATTTATAATAATAAATAAATCTTTGGGCTTGAGCGAGCAGGGTTGACCAGAGCAAGAATTCCTAAAATTCAATTCCCAACAACCAAATAAAGGCTCACAACTATCTGTACAGCTACAGTGTGAACTCATATGCATAAAATAGATAAGTCTTTAAAAAAAAAGTTAAATCTAAATTTAACTGTAATCATTCATGTGATGCCAAGTCACTGGTACCCATTCAAGTTTCTAACTGTCCTATAACATTTTAGAAAGTTCCTATGAAAAGGGGCTGGAGAGATGATAGTTAAGAGCACTGGCTGCTCTTCTGGAGGTACTCTAAATTCAATTCCTAGCACCCACATGGTGGTTCACAACTATCTGTAATGAGATTTGATGCCCTCTTCTGCGTGCAGGCATTAACACTGGACACACAGACATCTAGATAAGGTATCTAGACAGACAGATCTTTAAAAAAATAATTCTTAAAAAAAAAAAAAAAAAAAAAAAAGAGTTTACAGACTCCACAGACCACTGAGAAGGCTGAATAAATAAAGGGACAAGTAGTTATCTGACCTGAACAAATGCATAGTAGAATGTGCTTTACTTCCCTCCCCAAAGCACACAAAATAATATAGCTTAAAAAGGATTTCCATCAAATTCTAACTTTGATCTACTTCAGATTAACAACCTAAAACAAAAGTCACTTAAAAAGCAAAAGAAAAAACCCAAAGATACTGATAGCAAGAATGCAGTGGTTTAAATAACAAGGCTCCCGTTCCTGTTTGTTACTAATGTTTGGAAAGAATGTGTAAGTGTTGCCTTGTTCAAAGGGTGTCTTTGGGCAGAGTTTGAGCTTCAGAAGATTGATAATGTGCTTTCTTTCTACTTCTTCCTTGTGTATCAAAATGAGAGCTACTCTAGCTGTCAATAGTCAGTATTCATTACACCACTTCAGGCTCTAATCCTCTAGAAATAAACTCTATCTTCTTTTTCTTTTTTTTTAGATTCATTTACTTTATGTATGTGAGCACACTGTTGCTCTCTGCAGACACACCAGAAGGCATCAGATCCCATTCATTACAAATGGTTGTGAGTCACCATGTGGTTGCTGGGAATTGAACTCTGGACCTCTGAAAGAACAGTCAGTGCTTTTTGTTGTTGTTGTTGTTTTGTTTTGTTTTTCGAGACAGGGTTTCTCTGTGTATTCCTGGCTGTCCTGGAACTCACTCTGTAGACCAGGCTGGCCTCGAACTCAGAAATCCGCCTGCCTCTGCCTCCCAAGTGCTGGGATTAAAGGCGTGGGCCACCACTGCCTGGCCAGTCAGTGCTCTTAACCACTAAGCCATCTCTCCAGAAACTCTATCTTAAGATGCATCTGGGGCTGGCGAGATGGCTCAGCGGGTAAGAGCACTGACTGCTCTTCCAAAGGTCCTGAGTTCAGATCCCAGCAACCACATGGTGGCTCACAACATCCGTAATGAGATCTGACGCGCTTTTCTGGTGTGTCTGAAGACAGCTACAGTGTATTACGCTGGAGCAAGCGGGCCATCCTGAGTTCAATTCCCATCAGCCACATGATGGCTCAGGGCCATCTGTACAGCTACAGTGTACTCATACACATAAAATAAGTAAATAAATCTTAAAAAAAAAAAGTTAAAAAGATGCATCTGTCATGGTGTTTTATCATAACAATAGAAACCCTAAGACAAGAGTATTTTGAAATAATCCAAGAATCAAGCACCACTGGATTTAATACCTCTAAATGTCAAGCAAGAACAGTTCAATATTGACACCTTTGCCTGAATCATGCATGGGAAAAAAATCTGACCAAGAAAATAGGTAAGTTCTTATATGTTTTTGTTTGTTTGTTTGTTTTGTTTTTTCGAGACAGGGTTTCTCTGTTTAGCCCTGGCTGTCCTGGAATTCACTCTGTAGACCAAGCTGGCCTTGAACTCAGAAATCCATCTGCCTCTGCCTCCCAAGTGCTGGGATTAAAGGCATATGCCACCACTACCCGGCTCTTATATGTTCCTGAAGTCAACAACTGGGCTAGTAAGATGGCACTGACTGTGCTTCTGAAGGTCCTGAGTTCAAATCCCAGCAGCCACATGGCGGCTCACAACATCCGTAATGAGATCTGACAGCCTCTTCTGGTGTATCTAAGGACAGCTACAGTGTACTTACATGTAATAATAAATGAATCATTAAAAAGAAAAAAGAAAAAGAAAGCAATAACTATTTAAGCTCTGTTGACTTCTGAAGCATTAACTTCTAGCACTACAGTCAGTGATTTAACTGAGTGTTTGTTTTAAAAATACAGTACCTGGGCTAGATAGAGAGGTAGCTCAGCAGCCAATGACATTTGCCACCTGAGTTCAGTCACCAGGACCAACATGGTGGAAAAAGAACCAATTCCAGCAAGCTATCCTCTAGATCTCTATGTGTGTTTATTATACACATACACACACATGCACACACACAAACACAAATCACACAATGAATTTTTTAAAATGTTTAAATAAAAATCTAATAGCTAATCTAGTATTATACAGGCCTGAAACTCCAAGCACTCTGAAAGCTTAGGCAAGAGTATCATGAGTTTAAGGCCGGCCTAAGAAGTACAGCAAAACCCTGTCTCAGAGCAATCTATTATGAGGATTCAAGGTTATAGCTCATAGGCATAGTGAATGCTCAATATAGAATACATGCTCAATCCTGAGTTAAATTCTTAACCACCACAAATTAAAAAATCTGTATTATTCAACAATATTACTTATTGAAGTAGAATTTTAAAAATTTTACCTTGTATCCTCTTGATAAGTTTCCATGTTATCAGATGCAGATGTTTCACTCCTATTACTTATGAAACACAGGGGGGGAAATAATAATAAATAATACATAAGAGTCATTAATGTGATCTGCATAATAAAAATGACCAGCCTGAACTTCAAGGGCTGGAAATAGCTGAGCACTTAAGAATATTTGCTGCTCTTGCAGAGGATCCAGGTTCAGTTACCAGCACACAACCATTTTTACTGCCAGTTTGAAGATACCTTTTGGTCTCTTTAGACATCAGGTACACATTTGGGTACACATACAGGAAAAACACACATCCATATTTTTAAAAAAAGTCTAAATTTCAAGTAGTCATAAAATACTAAATATCCATGGCACTGTTTTCCAAATCAAGTAAAACAGTTTGAATTCCTATTCATTCATGTTTTTTAAAATCGATTATAGCAGGGCAGGAGGCTGAGGCAGGAAGGTTTGAGGCCAGACTAAACTACAGAGAATTCCAGGCCAGCCACTACCTCACAGTGAATCCTTATCCCAAAAACAAAAACCCTGGGCTGGTGAAATGGCTCAGCAGGTAAGAGTTGGGCTGGTGAAATGGCTCAGCAAGTAAGAGCCCCTACTGCTCTTCCGAAGGTCCTGAGTTCAAATCCCAGCAACCATATGGTGGCTCACAACCACCCGTAATG
>NW_022196895.1:17406535-17409010 GCF_008632895.1 Mastomys coucha | reverse complement strand
TTTCTCTGTGTAGCCCTGGCCATCCTGGAACTCACTCTGTAGACCAGGCTGGCCTCAAACTCAGAAATTCGCTAGCCTCTGCCTCCCAAGTGCTGGGATTAAAGGCATGCACCACCACTGCCCAATCAGGATACTTATAATAAATAAATCTGTGGGCCGGAACAAGGTTGACTGGAGTGAGCAGAGGTCCTAAAAGTCAATTCCCAACAACCAGATGAAGGCTCACAACTATCTGTTCAGCTACAGTGTGAACTCATATACATAAAATAAACCTTAAAAAAATGCAAAAACACAAACTTCTAAAATATTCAGGTACAAAAGTGCAAATTAGAAAACAGAATTTTAATTACATAAGATCTTTTTTCACAGTGATGTTCTTTTGGGCATGATGAGGGGAAATGAGGGCTAGGATAGGGTCTAGAAATAGTGCTCCTGACATATGCTATCATACTTGCCTCTTGCTAATTTTTAAAAAAATGTGTGTTGGTGTTTTGCCTGCATTAAAGTCTATGCAGTGCATGCAAGTAGTGCAGAGGCCAAGAAAAGGTGTGGTATCCACTGATTCTGAAGTTACAAATGGTTGTAATCCCTCTTGTAGGTACTGAGATTCAAACCTAGGTCCTGTAGAAGCACAAGGCAGTGCTCTTAACTACTAAGCCACCTCTCCAGCTCTCCTTGTTAAGTTCTTAACCTGGGATTGAAGTAAAATATACGTGAACTTTTTGTCATGTAGCTAGGATAGGGTCAAGACTGTGCTTCCAAAGCTGAGGTTTCACAAAATGAACTTTTTTAAACTCTGATTATTCCTTAAAAAGAAAAAAAAACAAAACTAGGCTTCGTTAGCACACTACTCTACTACAGACTATCCTGACATATTTACTTGTACCCTATGCCAGAAAGTCAGTAGCATATGGAATATTAGAAGGAGCACTGCATACAGAAAACATAACTAACATGCCACAGAATTTAGTAAATATTGTCAATGTCATAAAAACAAGCACTTGACCAGGCGGTGGTGGCGCACGCCTTTAATCCCAGCGCTTGGGAGGCAGAGGCAGGCGGATCTCTGAGTTCGAGGCCAGCCTGGTCTACAGAGTGAGTTCCAGGACAGCCAGGGCTACACAGAGAAACCCTGTCTGAAGGAAAAAAAAAAATGGATAGACGGATGGATAAAGGGGAGCTATCAGGAGTTTGTTCTCTGATAAATAAAAGGTCTACCAGCTGCGGTGGTTAAGAGTACTGACTGCACCAGGCGGTGGTAGCACGAGCCCTTAATCCCAGCACTTGGGGTGGCAGAGGCAGGCGGATTTCAAGGCCAGCCTGGTCTACAGAGTGAGCTCCAGGACAGCCAGGGCTATACAGAGAAACCCTGTCTTGAAAAACCAAAAAAAAAAAAAAAAAAAAAAAAAAAAAAAAAAAAAAGAGTACTGACTGCTCTTCTAGAGGATCTAGGTTCAGTTCTCAGCACATACATGGCAGCTCAAACACCAATCCACATAAAACAAAGATACTTCAAAATTTTGCTTGTCAGGAGTGGAGAGGCCTGGAGGTAGGGGATGGGGATGAGGAATGGAGTGAAGAGCTGTAGAAGGGAGGACCAAGAGGTGGGCAATGACTGGACTGTAAAAAAAAAAAATTAAAAGATTTTTATGTTGGTCATGATAGTGTTGCCTGCACACCTTTATGAGGGGGGCAGAGGTAAGTGGATCTCTGAGTTCAAGGTCAGCCTGGTATACAAAGCAAATTCCAGGACAGCCAGGGCTAAGATACAGTGTTGAGATTAACTGGGGAGGTTGCTTGTAAGAGAACAACAAGGAGTGAGACTGAATGCTTTGCTTGATGTTTGTAACTCTTGTATCAAGTTGGAAGAAGAGGACTTTATAAGTTACTCTTTCTCTGAGATGAATGCTTTTCCAAATTACCACAGCTAATGAACCAAATTCTTACCCTCACCTAATGTCTGTGCCACCTTCCAAGCAGAACCATTGTTCATTGAAACAATTGGTGAATGACGTTATGAATAGACCATCTTAATACCTACACCATTTCTTAAATGAATGTAACCTGTTCTCTGTGTGCTGAGAATAAATTCACTCACTCAAGTCAAATAGCTTTGACCATAGCAGGAAGTCTGTACCCAAGAATCAAGCCTACAATTCATTTCTTGGTGCAGCAGAATTATCAACTCTCAGTTTAGCTACGATGGAGGTAAAATCCTTTGGTGATGTGAGGGTCATTGAAATACAGCCTTATTACAATGAAATCCAATGTCTAAAAATTGTTCTTATTTGGGCTTGTAAGAGTCAAGATTTTAAACTCTATTAAATACAAAACAAACAAAAAGACTTTATATATTTATGTTCATTTAAGAAACTACTAGTAGTGATGTATTTTGAAGTATATAGTCAATATGTTTGGAGTTATTTAAAATTTATATTGAGAAAAACGTATTTTCAGTATTGCTGTAGACAAGCA
>NW_022196895.1:17389756-17405074 GCF_008632895.1 Mastomys coucha | reverse complement strand
TTATTTAAAAAAAAAAAAAAGGCCTAATAACCTGAATTTAATCACTAGGTCTCATATGGAAGAAAAAAACTAACCCCTCCAAGTTATCCTCTGACCTTTAAAGGTACACAAGGCAACAGTGTACAAACACACACACACACACACACACACACACACACACACACACACAAATGTAATAAATATTTTTAAATGTTAAAAAAAAAAAAAAAGCCATATACCAGTGCCAGGTTTGGGACTGCCCATTTGTAAGCCAAGTGCCCAAGAGAATCAGGAGTTCAAAACCATCATGAGCTAAGTTCAAAACCACCTTTGGATACATTATACCCAGTCTCAAAATAGTAGCAGCAGTAGTAGAATAGATCTGAGAAAAGACACAAAAAGCCTTAAAAAAATTGTAAGGCCAGGTGGTGGTGGCGCACGCCTTTAATCCCAGCACTTGGGGGGTAGAGGCAGGTGGATTTCTGAGTTCGAGGCCAGCCTGGTCTACAGAGTGAGTTCCAGGACAGCCAAGGTTACACAGAGAAACTCTGTCTCAAAAAAAAAAAAAAAAAAAAAAAAAAAAAAAAAAATTGTAGCTAAAAAAGAACTAAAATGTTATCAGAACTGCCTTCAAATACTAAGCCTACTCCTTAGAGAGCAATAAAAAATTCCAATATTTAAATACATTTTTTAAACTGATTTTTGCCTAACTTCCAAATTCTTTCATCAGAAAATCAGTTAAGGCAGACAGTGGTGGTGCACGCCTTTAATCCCAGCACTTGGGGGGCAGAGGCAGGCGGATTTCTGAGTTCGGGGCCAGCCTGGTCTACAGAATGAATTCCAGGACAGCCAGGGCTATAAAGAGAGACCCTGTCTTGAAAAAAAAAAAAAAAAAAAAAAAAAAAAGAAAGAAAGAAAGAAAGAGAGAAAGGAAGAAAATAAATCAGTTAAGTCTTCAACAACTCCCAGTTATACTTTTTGTTCCCCAACAAAAATTTTTTTGTTACAAGAAATGATCTGGGTAAGATAAGCTTAGATATATCATGAAGTTAGTCTCCAAGACACAATACTGTATATATCTAATAAATTTTAAAGACAAATTCTGTTAGGTTACTAAATGTAATTTATTAAACATATACACATCATATAATTCCCCAAACAATTCTCATTTCAATAATTAAAATTTTGCTTTTAGAATAAATAAGGCTTACCTGCTCCTTTCTGAATCTTGAGAAATCTTAAAGTTTGGAATGACAGAAGAAACACCATATTCATCCTGATACTTCTTACAAGATTTGTAATGATGTCTCATGCGATAGAATTTAATCTGTAAATTATTGGTTAAAATATAATCTTTAAAACAATACAAAAAATTTGAGATACTGTCAATAATAGGAAAAAAAGATAAAGATAGGTAACTAAATATTTAAGTTCAAAAGTTTTCTATTAGCCGGGCAGTGGTAGCTCACACCTTTAATCCCAGCACTTGGGAGGCCGAGGCAGGCAGATTTCTGAGTTGGAGGCCAGCCTGGTCTACAGAGTGAGTTCCAGGACAGCCAGGGCTATACAGAAAAACCCTGTCTCGAAAAAAACCAAAGAATATCAGACAGGGTAACACACACCTTTAACCCCAACACTTAGAGATCAGTTTCTTAGAGGTCAAAGGCAATCTGGTCTACACAATCAGATCAGCCAGGGCTACACTGGGAGAACTTGTCTCCAAGAAAAAAAAAACAAAACCAAAAACCAAAAAAAAGTAATTACAGGTAAAACATCGTCTTTCATCAGATCCACAGAATACAGATTCCATTAACTCTTTTGGAGGGTGGGGGGGCAGTTAACAAGTAATTTTTCTTTTGAAATGATAAGACTAAAGAGAAAAAGGTAGGCAACAGTGGCGCTTGTTTATTAGTCTTAGCATTTGGGAAGCAGAATCAAAAAAGTTGTTCAAGATCACCCACAGCTACATCATGAGGTCAACACCCATATGAGCTACCAGACACCTTATCTAAGCAAATCAAATGCAAAAGAATAAGTATTTAAGAGGCTGCTCTCGGGCTGGAGAGATGGCTCAGTGTAACCACTGAGCACTGACTACTCTTCCAGAGGTCCTGAGTTCAACTCCCAGCAACTACATGGTGGCTCATAATCATCTGTAATGGGATCTTCTGGTGTGTCTAAAGACAGTGTACTCATACATAAAATAAATTAAAAAAAAAAAAAAAAAAAGAGGCTGCCTCATGGTGCTAGGCATGTTAGAAGTAGAAAAAAGGGGCTGGAGAGATGGCTCAGAGGTTAAGAACACTCACTGCTCTTCCAGAGGTCCTGAGTTCAATTACCAGCAACCACATGGTTGCTTACAACCATCTCTAATGAGGATCTGATGCCCTCTTCTGGTGTGTCTGAAGATAGCTAGCGTGTACTCATATATAGAATAAACAAACAAACAAACAAAAAGTAGAAAAAAAATGATGTTCCCATGTTAACATTGGGAACATTATTTTTTTGATTTCTCTCTGAGAAGTGAAACCAGAATACCACTGTTTTCAGCTTCATTTCACTTTCTTTTAAGTTCAACACTTTCTTCAGAGATAGAAGCAGATCTAACTTGGGTAAATGCTCAATAAACAAAAAGATATATTCAAGGTCTAACCACTCTTCACCCATTTAGCATTCTTCAAATAGAATAAAATCCAAATTAGACAATGTTATCAATACCTGACTACCCCATATACTTAAAACTTAAATCAGTCTTCTGTGAAGTATTTCATGATTTCTTAGATACTTAAGTAAATACTTAAGTGGGCAGCCAGGGACTTCTTTCAGTACATAAATCTATTTAAATTATTAACATTTGAAAGTTAGGTAGAACTTTTTTTTTTTAGGTTTTTTTTTTTGAGACAGGGTTTCTCTTTATAGCTCCGGCTGTCCTGGAAATTATTCTGTAGAAGAGGCTGGCCTCACACTCAGAAATCCACCTGCCTCTGCCCTCCCAAATACTGGGATTAAAGGCATGTACTACCACTGTCTGGCCTAGGTATAACTTTTTAAAAGAGTTCTATATATAGATCTTAAAAGACTGTGAGCTTATTAAAAACAAATAAAATTTTATTCTTAAAGATAAAACTCTAAATTCAACAAAGTTTTTGATATATAAAACTTTCTGGTCTTTTCTACATAATTCTCAACCAAAATAACATCTTGTTTATTGTTTTTGAGACTCTCAATTTGTAGCACAAGCTAGCTGTGAACTTGCAACCCTCCTGAGTAGAGATTATAGGTGTATAACATAATGCTCTGAAAATGTCTTTCTTCTCAAAGCCATGTTCACCAGGAAAATTAAAACAATTACATAATATAACCCTACCTTTTTTGAACAGCATCTGCAGCTACCAGAAAACCTCCTCATGATATTTTCAAGATCTAAGGCCCGTTCAGGACATGCTCTTTCTCTTCTAGTCACACTTCCACGACATAGGGGACAATGTATTCCACTTTCTCTCATTGCAGTCAGGAAACATTTTCTACAGAAACTAAGTCAAACATTTGTGACATGTTAATTACAGGAAAAAAATATGAAACACAAACAAGTGATTATCGATTCGTAGTTGAGCTATTCAAAATGTACAGCTCAGTTTTAAAAGTTATATATGTTTTCTGTGGCAATAAGACTAATAACTGGCTTAGACAGTAACAAAATGAAACTACATATCCATTTTACAGTTTTCTTTTTTTTAAAGAAAGGGTTCAAGTTTAGGCTCAAACATAGCAATCCTACTTTAACCTCCTGAGTGCTAGGAACCACAGGTACAGGTCGCCAAACTCAGCTACATTTGTGTTTGAAAACTAAAACAAAGACAGGCTTGTTAGCACATACCTTTAATCCCAGCATTCAGGAGGGTGAGGCAGAAGGATCTCTGTGAGCTCAAAAAGAGCAAGAACTACATTTAAAAAAAAAAAAAAAAAAAATCCTGATTCAAACAAACACCCAATAAATAAATATACTTTATTTCCAATCTTACTGTTCCTTCTAAACCACAAGCATGCCTCTTCAGATATAAATTTATTATCTCCTTTTTACTAGACTAGATAAATCTGCTAAGCATAACTTATTTCAAAAGAAAACCTAATTGAAAGAGAAGAAAAAGGTGCACACCAAGAAATTGCTAAACTAGCCAGGCAGTGGTGGTGCAAGCCTTTAATCCCAGCGCCTGGGAGGCAGAGGCAGGTGAATTTCTGAGTTTGAGGCTAGTCTGGTCTACAGAGTGAGTTCCCGGACAGCCAGGGCTACACAGAGAAACCTGTCTCAGAGAAAAAAAAAAAAAAATTACTAAAGTATTTCAACATATCAAAATAACCTACAATTTCAGAACAGTACATATAGAAAGGGAATTTGTTGGTAAGAGATTTGGAGGGACAGAGAGGGTAATTGAAGATGAAAATGAACTAATTATATGTACTGGACTGTCAACAAATAAGTTTTTCAAAAATCATAGTGAGTTCCCAATAAGCTAGAGCTATATAGCTCAAACTTCATCTCAAAAATAGAAAAGAAAAGCCTGGTATTTTGGTACATGTGCTTTCCATCTTAGAATTTGAAACAGGAAAATCAGAATTCACAGTCTTAGTCATATAAGGAGTTCAAGGCCAGCCTTGGCTATATAAAGTTGAGTCTCAAAGGAAGGAAACTAATGTTTCCCAGAATTGTTACTAAATGTAAATTTTTATTTGGATTAGAACTAACTTCTAGCAGTGTACAAATATTAGTTGACATTTTACTAATCACCTGACATAACACAAAATCACCTGAGTAGAAAAAGTCAATTGAGGTATTGCCTAGATTAGGTTAGTTGGATCTGTGGGTATATTTTAGGATTGTCTTGATAGTTATTGATGTTGGAAGATCCAGATCATTTTAGACAGCAACATTCTCTGGTTTCCAGCCCTGAACTAAACACCTGGCAAACAAATTTTTATAATCAGCTAGCTGAGAAGCAAGCAAGATTCTGTGCACTTATGCCTCTGCTCTTGACTGTGGATGCAATGCTTTGAATTCCTGCCTTGAAGTCTCCAAAATAAAAGACTGTAATTGGGGGTTGGCAAGATGGCTCAGTGGGTAAGAGCACTGACTGTTCTTCCGAAGATCCTGAGTTCAAATCCCAGCAACCACATGGTGGCTCACAACCACCCGTTATGAGATCTGACGCCCTCTTCTGGTGTATCTGAAGACAGATACAGTGAATTTGGGCCGGAGCAAGTGGGGCAGGCAGAGGTCCTGAGTTCAATTCCCAGCAACCACACACGATGGCTCACGGCCATCTGTACAACTAATGTGTACTCATATACATAAAATAAAATAAATCTTTAAAAAAAAAAAGACTGTAATTGTAAATCAAATAAACCCCCTTTCTCTGTTACTTTCTGTCAAAATATTATCAACAGAACAAAAATAAAAAAGAAAGTAAAAATTTTAAGATTGCAAAGTAAGAGAAATGACCTTATCAATAACCACTATTTTCTCCTGAAATGTTTTCTGGATACTTGTCTCATATAAACACACAATTTATGAACTTTTCAGAAACAGTATTGCTATGTGGCCCATACTGGCTTCAAATTCATGGCAGTCCTCCTACCTAACCTTTCAAGCGCTGTTTGTATAGATGTGCCACTATACCTGGCTCAACGTTAATAATCTTGGGGGAGAGGGTTTAACAGAACTCACTTTGGCTAGATAATTATGTTAATACTGGGCTATTATATATCCTCAGTTCATTTGGGTGCTTTGAGGCATATCTCAGTTGCAATAGCCTAGCCTTGAAATTCCAACTATCCTTTCTCTGTCTTCCCAGATGCTATTGCAGGCCTGTACCACCCAAGGCCTATTTTGTTTTTCAGTGCTGGGGATTGTACCCAGGCCCCTGTGTATGCTAGACAAGCACTTTAGCACTAATACCCTCATCCCTCACTTTGTTTCTACTTATTTTTAAAAGCATTATATCTGACTACTTTCTTTTTTTTTTTTTTGGCTTTTTCAAGACAGGGTTTTTCTCTGTATAGCCCTGGCTGTCCTGGAACTCACTCTGTAGACCAGGCTGGCCTTGAACTCAGAAATCCACCTGCCTCTGCCTCTGCCTCCCAAGGGCTGGGATTAAAGACCACCACTGCCCAACTTATATCTGACTACTCTTTTTTTTTTTTTTTGGTTGCTGGGACCCAAACTCAGAACCTTCGGAAGAGCAGTCAGTGCTCTTACCGCTGACCCATCTTGCCCTACATCTGACTGCTCTTAAGGTCACTGCTGTGGTTTGGACGTTTTGTTGCTGCTTTGCTTGTTTTTGTTGTTGCTTGGCTTGTTCCTGTCGTTGCTTTGCTTGTTTTTTGTATTGCTTGGTTTTTCTCCTATCCTGTCTACTCCCTCTCAGGGTACAGCTCTCTCTACTTCTAGTTATGTAAGTATTTGCCAGCACTTGGGTCTAAGACCTATTATTCTCTTCTTGCTTTCAGTTACATACTTTCCTTGATGAATACACACACAAAACAACTTTATCTCCATTTATTCCAGATCTATATGCAGTATAAACATTTAACTTCTGGATATGCACCATCAAATCTTATACAAAATCCGTATAATGTCAGAGGTCTCTTCTCTGCATTATCACTATTAGTTTAAGGTTCTAATCATTTTCTTCCCTGACATTCAACATTACTAGTCTCAACTAACAACCTGAAACTTGACACTAATATAAACTTTCTAAAAGTGAAAGAAACCTCAACATGCTGCTCCCCTACCAAAATAAGTAAATCTCTAATTTCTAGGAAAACATTCAATGGCTTTGCCCAGTAAGTTCCTACCAATATACTAAAACTCCAGTTCCACTACACATATTCTTTGGCTTCTAAACCTCTCCTTACCACTTATGAAGGTATATATCACCATGCCCAAAATACAAATTCAGACCAGTAATTTCATCAAGGAAATCAGCATTTATGCTTATATTCCTTTAGGTTTTTGTTTAGTTTTGTTTTGTTTTTGAGACAGGGTTTCTCAGAAATCCAAGTGGGGCAGGCAGAGGTCCTGAGTTCAATTCCCAGCAACCACACACATGATGGCTCACAGCCATCTGTACAGCTACAGTATACTCATACACATAAATTAAAAAAAAAGAAAGAAAGAAAACTGTTAAAAAGTGTGATACATACAGGAGCTGGGCTGTGGTGGCGCACACCTTAAATCTCAGCACTTAAGGGCAGAGGCAGGTGGATTTCTGAGTTCCGAGGCCAGTCTGGTCTATAGAGTGAGTTCCAGGACAGCCAGGGCTACACAGAAAAACCCTATCTGGAAAAACCAAAAAAAAATATATATATATGGTGGCAGTATGGGAGGGGAAAGACTCACTCAGTTGTTATTTAAAGGCGGGCCATTTAAGAGTTAGACCATGCTTCAGTGAATATATGAATAACATAAATTGGACTTGATTTTCTTTTGATTTTGTTTTTACTTTTCGCGGGAGGGTGGGGAGGGTCAGTCCACAAGGGTTGTGGGCAAACATGGAAGGTATGGGCAGTGAGTATGATTTGGGGTGCATGATGTGAAACTCCCAGAGAATCAATAAAAATGCTATGTTTAAAAAAGGGGAGGGGGCAGGTGAGAGGGGAACCATCATCAGAATATATATTGTATAAATTTTTTAAAATTAAGATTATCAATGTCAAAAAAATTACTTTTGATTAAGGCCCAAAATTCTAGCCACCACTCCTTTTCCTTTTTTTTTCTTTTTTTAAATTCTGAAAGAGAGATTGTCGGAATATTGGTAGTGTTGGTTGATTTATGTTTTGAGACAAGATCTTGCTTGGTGTGTAGTCCAGAGTGGACTGGAAGTTATTAGGTAACCAGGCTAGCCTCAAAGTCAAAATCTGTCTGAGGCTCCCAAGTACCACCTTACCTGGCTTCTACCTGTGCCCCATCTCTTAAAAGCATGTGTGTGAGTCTGGGGTCTGGCCTGTGGGAGGGGCAGCAGTACAGGCCTTTACTCCCAGGCTAGCCCTGGTCTACAGAGCTAGTGCTAGGATACCCAAGGCCACACAAAGGAAGGCTGTCTTGAAAAAAAAACAAAACAAAAACCAACCAAACAAACAAAAACAGTGGAAGGAGGCCCTTATCTAGAAATTTGAATACTTTTCAGCTGCTTGAATATACAGAACTTTTTCAGGCCCCCACCTGCCAAAAAATTCATTTCCAAGTTTGGAATGGAGCCTAGGAACTGGCTACCTATAAAGAGCCCCTCAGGGGAGCCTGGCTTGCTGGCCCTAAGCCTTCAATCCCAGAGGCAGGTGGATCACTGGGAACTGAAAACAGTCCGAGCTACAGGAGACCTTGTCGCGCACACTGAGAGAAAAAGTTCCTCATGGGCTCTGATCATTACCCAGGTCTGTCAGCATACTTCCTCAAGGTCTGTTCCCAACTCCCATTGACCCTGGATGTCTAGAAAACGGCCGAAAGCCTTCCCATGCCAAATAAAGCCTACCTCAAGTCAAGTCACCTTGCCCAGCCGGGCGCCTTTGTGCTCCATCTACCCCATCCCTGGAGTATAAACACTTGTAACTGAATGGCATCTTCCCTCCATTCTCGCTACACCCCAGCAGTAATACACATAACGACAGCACAAAAGGAGCCAGCTCGAGCCCCGGAAATCCTGCCCGTCCCGAGTGGGAGAGGGCGAGCTACCTCATTCTCAGACCGTTTTATCCCTGAAATGTTTAAAACACGCTCCAAGGATGGTGTTGAGGGAGCGTTGGGAGGGCTCGACGGGAGGCGGAGACGCCGGTTCTCGCCCGGATAGGGCGAGGGGCTAAAAAAAAAAAAGAAAAGAAAAGAAAAGAAAAGAAAGAAAAGCCCGGAAAACGCGGCAGGTAGCCAAGCCGGCCCATACACCTCTGCGAGGCCCAGGCCGAGAGCTCTCAACGCCTCGGCCTCCACAAGGGTTGCTAGGAAACAAAAAGGCTCCACGTTCTCTGCGATTCCTCTCAGGCCCGGCGAGCACGGCAAGGGACGCCACCGAGAGGGCCCGAACACCGCCCCCGCCCCCGCCCCCGGGGTGCGGAGAGCGGGCGAGCGAGCGGGCGAGCGAGCAGGACGAGGCCGGGCGGCGAGGGGCGCCTCGGGGTCCGGTGCGCCGCGCGAGGGAAGGGGCGTCTCACTCACACGTGCTGACAGGCCGCGGTCCGCACCGGCGTCTTGAGCACCTCCTGACAGACGGGGCAGTAGAAATCGTCTTCCGTGTAGGACGTGGCCTCCGAGAGCTCCTCGGACATGGCGAGGTGTGGGCGGGAGAGACGACGGCGCCGGCACGAGCCGAGGTGGCGGTGGCGGCCCTGAGCCCGACGCCCCGAGAGAGCCCTGAGGGGGGATGGAATCGAGTCAGGAAGCGGCTCGCTCGGGAAGCGGCCTGCGTCAGGAAGGGGGCGGGGCTCGGGGGCGGAGCGGAACGCCGAGACAAGGCAGCAGCACGAGCAGGCCCCGCCCATCCTCCGGCCGAGGATGGGACCAAGCGTGAAGGCGGGGCTCGACGGGACGTGAGGTACAAAAGGCGCGCTCATTGGTTACGCCGCCGCTTCCATCGACGGCGCGCGCCGAAGCCCCGCCCCTCCCGGGGCGCCATGGAGCTGCCGACCCCGCCCCCGGAGGCTCGGCCTCCCCGCGGTACGGTCGGTCCAGCGCTGGCCGGCGAGCCCGTCCTCCTCCGCCGCTCGCGCGGGCGCTCTCGGGCTTCCCACGCCCTCCCTGGCCCGCCCCTCGGCGTCTTGTGCTCAGCCCGCCGGCCCTCACCGCAGACGTCCCGAGCCCTGCCGCCGCGCCTCACGCTCCGTCTCCGTCACGGGCCGGCAGAGCGGTGGCTTCGGTCCCGGGATGCGCAGGCCTTCGTGGGACTAGGCCGGAGTGAGGCTCGTGGGGCACGGTGAAGCCCTCACCCCCGGAGCGGCAACCCCGCGGCATTGCGCGGCTCTCTGCCCGCCCGCGGGTCACCGCACACGGCACCGCACGGCGGGGGAGGTGGTGGCCACCCTGGCCCCTATAGCAACCCGAGCCGGCGCGGCGGCGGATTGTGACGAAAGCAATGGGCGGTGGTCTCCGCTAGACTCCAAAGCTGCCCCGCTGGATGGATTCCGTTTCTTGTCCCTCTTTCTGCAGAGATTTTTCTTCCGTACAATTTCTTTTTTCTTCTTTTTCTCCTTTTCTTGTGGTTTGGTTTTGGAGTTTTGGAGGGGGGGGACTTGGGTTTTTTTGGGTTGTTTTAGGTTTTGTATTTTTTTGTTAAGACAGTTTTTCTGTAGCCTTGGTTATCCTGGAACTAGCTCTGGAGTTTAGACCAGGCTCGCCTGCCGCACCATCCCATTAGACTCTGTAATGTATGTACTCGGGGAGAGCAAGGCAGGAGGATCTCGTATTCAAAGGTCAGCCTGAGCTGCTGTGGAGTTTGAATTTTCATTTTAAACAAAGTGACAGATGTAGTCTTCTACTAAGGAAAACGAGAATGCTAGATTTGAAGAAGAATGAAGTAGAAGCATGTACTGTGCATTCTATCTAAGTCACTAATTGATATTTTTGCACTCGTTGCGGAAACAATAAATATATTCTTGAATGGAACCTTAATTCCTACTAAAGCCACATGAAATAGAAATGAAAGTTTGTGGGAAACGGAAGGTTAGGAAAATCCAAAGTGTATTAAGGTATCTTCAATTAACGTTGGAGAAAAGTTCCAATTTGGTAAAACCCTTAAACATAATTAACTATAAACAGATGGCATTTAGGACACTAATTAGGGGGCTTAGGAGATGACCTGGTGGTTATGAGCACTAGCTGCTCTTCAAGCGGACCCAAATTCAGTTCTTAGCACCCACGTGACAGCTCACAGCCATCTGCAAATCCAGTTCTAGATAATCTGACTTCCTCTTCTGGCCTCCTTGGGCACAGGCATCCATACAGGCAAAACACGTTCAAAAGAAAAATAGAACTGAAAAAAAAAATTAAAAAAAAAAGACTCTAGCCGGGCGGTGGTGGCACACGCCTTTAATCCCAGCACTTGGGAGGCAGAGGCAGGCGGATTTCTGAGTTGGAGGCCAGCCTGGTCTACAGAGTGAGTTCCAGGACAGCCAGGGCTATACAGAGAAACCCTGTCTCGAAAAAACCAAAATAAATAAATAAATAAATAAAAGACTCTAGCCAAGGGGGCAGGATCTCTTGAATTCCTGGCTAGTCTGGTCTACAGACTTCCTGAACAGCCAGGAATACACAGTGAAACCTTGTCTTGAAAACAAACACTCAAAAAGCCACTAGTTGGGATTCTTGTGCAGTTTATCACATTCATGGTTCTTGGCACTGTTAAGTAGAAACATTGATACTTGGCGTACCAGGCTAGACTAACATGGACACCTTCAAAGTCCTATGCCATCAAACTTGAAATTAAGTTATCTACTCTTGGTGAGAATCAGGAGGAAAAGTGAGAAGTAGCCAGATTCTCATATAACCCAGTTTTTAGCCAATATAGGGAAGTCTCCTGCACTTTAACCTTAGCAAAGAGAATGTCTCAGCAGACGATGTCCTCCTAGTTCTAATTCTGCTCTTTCAACCCCTTCTGGCTATGAGGGCAAAAGCTTCTACTCAACAACAACACAGGTTTACTTTATGGAATGAGATGTTGCAGATCTCACAAATTGCAAGTAAAAGCTAATTGAGATTTTAAAATTTGTGATTTTTCTAGTTATACTATATTAGGTATTTTGCAGATGTCATGAGTTTTACTAACTAATTTTACTCATAGCTATCAAAATGATGGTCCAAAAACAAACTGGAGGAGCAAAGCATGGTATGTAATGAAGTGTTAAATTTCACCTTAATAGTGACTGTGAGGTTAGAAAATGGAGTGATCAGAGCCATAGGTTTAGAGAAAACCTTGAGGAGAGGAGTCTCAATGTGCATGATCATCCAGGGAGGCGCTCCCAAAGTCAGCATTCCAGAGGCTGAAGGAGAATGGAGAGTTCAAGGCCAACCCAGACTACAGGCAAGACCTGTCTTAAGGGGTGGGTTGTTAGAATACTTGATTCCTCTACCAGGTATAAGCATTTGCATTCCTATTCTCTTTGCTCCATAACAAGGAGTACAATGGAAGGGGAAGCCGGCCGGAAAGCGAGTATTAGCTTTAGATTTCCTGGGAGGGGAAAGCTCCTGAGGAGCACAGGCTAGCTTCTCAAATTCCCATTGAAGATGTTTTTCAGATTCCCAGTGTCACTGTTTTGATTGTATTTTTAACTCATTCCTATGTAGTATACAATATAGAAACTACATTGTCTATATGATACTGTTTTCTATTTAAAATACATACAATATATTCTGGTCATATTTCCCCCTCCCAGATCTCCTCCCTACCTCCCCACATACCTAATTCTAAACCTCTCTATTTACAAAACAAACAAGAAAAGAAAGGAGGAAGAGAAAAGTAAAAAGAGGGCTAGATATTTAAGTGCTCACCGGTTAAGAGCATTTGCTGCTTTTACAGAGGACTCAGGTTCAATTCCAGCACCTACATGGTGGCTCACAACCATTTGTACCTACAATTTCAGGAGATCCAATGCTATCCTCTCACTTTCGAGAGCATCAGGCACACTTGACAGTGCACAGATATACATACAGGCAAAATATAAAGTAGCAAGGTTATTGTTTTTTGTTGAGTCAGGGTCTATCTGGAATTTGCTCTGTAGAACAAGCTGGCCTCAAACTCAGAGATCTGTCTGCCTCTGCCCCCTGGGTTTTGGAATTAAAGACCTGCCATTATTTTAAAAAAGAAAAAAATGCATTAAAAAAAAACAAACAAAACAAACAAAAAAAAAACAAGAAACATACATGAATTAAAAAAAAGAATAAAAGGATAAGACATGACTGCTCCTACATAAATAGTGGAGGGGCAGACACATCTGGGTGATTCCTGAGTGTTCATGACCCTGAAACCATGTAGGGAGCGGGTTTGGAGAAATAGGGGAGCCAAGTACAACCACCAAGAGGCCAAAGGTGCAAAGTCAGAGAGGCAGGTAACCAACAGGCCTGGATTGAATAGGGAAGAGCCTCTTGAGGAAAGGGCGACCCAGCCCCTAGGCAGTAAAGTTCAGGATCGAGAGGGGCAATGGGAGATGCCAGAGGTGCCTTGTAATAGTAGGAGCTGTGGGATGCTGGGAGAACCTGGAGCCAGTCCACTTTGATATGTTAAATAAGCACCTCAGATGCTTGTCCAGAGTACGAACTTATTGAGCCAGTCTATCAGCATGGGCTGGCTGGTTTTTAAAATCATTCCTAAGAATACTGAACAGTGAAGCTGATTATATGACTTTAATTTTGTTTGCAACCCTAACTTTCCACATGTCTATTACAGATATATTTATACTATTCCCTCCTATAGTCCAAATCGTTTGGTGTAGCTGAAACATGTATAAATCTAACAACAAACTGGTTGTAAGAGCTAGGTATGGTGGAACTAACTTGTAATCTCAACACTGCAGGTAAAAAAAGGATGTTCAATGCCAGCCTCAGCTACAAAATGAGCTCCTCGTGAGACCTCGACTCAGAAATTAAACTAATAAGACAAATTTTTTTCTTGATGGAACCTAGCTTCGTCACATTACAGAACTTCAAAAGTCTGTTTTGTTGGTTAAAATGATTGCCTTAGAGGAAGCAACTGGAAAACTACAAGAATGAGAGAGAGGTTCAGGTTCCACCTTTTGTTTGTTCCAGGACCTTAGGCTAATACTTTAAAATGTCTACTGTCTCCTTAAATTGAACTTGCTCAGAAATGAACTCCTTAGTTGAGTGTGTGTGTGTGTGTGTGTGTATGCCTCTGAAGAAAACCCCCATGATTCCTTTGTAAAAGGAGGCATCACACACACACACACACACACACACACACAACCTAGCTCAAGCATCCTGCTGCAGAGGTAAGACACCTCTCTCCCTCTGCTACTTCCTGGCTGTGCTTATATTTTACTTTTGCACTCACTGAAGTGAACTGCCAGTTTCATCTTAGGGAAACTTTCAAAATGCAAACACCAAAAACTTTGTTAGGCCAGCAAGACTGCTGAATTGAAGAGCCAGGGCTGAGGCTGGGAAAGTGGGGCCTGGTGGTAGAGCACTTTGCAGGCAGGCATGGGTAAGGTCCTGAGACTCCCAGGGAGGCAGACTGATAGGGAGATGGGCCATGGCCAGGTAATAAAGATGACCAACTTCCAAGGTGGCCTGGCTTCCTCACCTTGTTGGGCTGAGACAAAAACCCTTAAAACAAAGGCTTTGTCTCCAACCAGCCAGCCCATGCTGAAGGACTGGCTCAACAAGTTCATAGCTAGGACAGGGCGTGTTTATACAACACGTGTGGGCCAATCAGCCATGCAGTCTTTAAACTGATCAACTCTAAATGAGGGAAGGAAAACTATTTAAAGACCTTAAAACTTCCAGCCCTCCAGAAAATACTAGGTTTCTTGCATTCCAAAGTGGCCCCTCATATAGGAAAAATATCAGCTCAGGACCCAAGACCAAGTTCTCAGCACAGAGGAGATTTGCCTCAGAGGGTAGGGGATAAAAGACAAAGACAGGAAACAGAGGACTAGGGAGAAGGGGGAAAGTAACAGGGGGAGAGGGCAGGATATTTGTCCCCTAAGGGACAAAGGACTGCCTCTGGATAGATAGGAGACAGACCTGGAACATAGGAGAATGGGGGCTTTTTAGGGGTAAAACGGAGTGTTGGGATGTGGTGTTTAAGTTTACTCGGGCATGTTAGCTGGGTGAGCTGGAAGGGGGCTTTTGATTGCTGGACTTAAGTACTTTGACAGCTGGACCTTGGTAGTCTCAGGAAGGGGAAGTGGTCAAATAAGGGAATATATCTTGGGGGCTAGCTTTAGGAATGTAACCCAACAGTTTTTAGCAAGGCCGAGGGGGTGGGAAAGAAGGGCAAGGCCTGCCTGAGCCATGCCCATCATACCCAAGCTGGCCAGAGTCGTCTGACCCCTGCAAATGAAAGATGTTCTTTTTTAAACTATTATTTTATCCAGGTATGGTTGAATATACCATTAATCCTTGTTCTCAGGAGGCAAAGGCAGTCAGATTTCTGACTCATGGGGCAGCTATAGCTATTTATTAAGATTCGGTTTCAAAAACAACAAAAACTCAAGATGTATTATTTTTTGGCTTGAGAGTTGGTCCATTGGTTAAAAAGCACTGACATCTCTTGGAACCCAAGCCCCACCCCCAATCATACCTTCAGGCACACACACAAACTTGATTTTTTTTTTTTTTTTTTTTTT
>NW_022196895.1:17378318-17389692 GCF_008632895.1 Mastomys coucha | reverse complement strand
TGGGAATTGAACTCAGGACCTCTGGAAGAGCAGTCAGTGCTCTTAACCACCGAGCTATCTCTCCAGCCAGTACAAGTTTATTTTTAATGTGTTTTCTGAAATATAAGACTTGGAGTATATTTTGTGGGTCAAGCTGACCTTAAATCAATACAGCCAAGGATTACCTTGAACATCTGATCCCCCAGCTTGCACCTCCTCAGTGCTGAGATTTCAGGGAAATGTAAGCACACCTATTTCATTTGGTGCTAAGGCTTGAACCTACATTTATCACACAAGTTTTCATTTATAGTTCTCAACTAAAGAGTCTTATATCCCAGCAGATGTTGTCATTGTCTAGAGAGATTCTTGGTTGTCCTAACTGGGAAGAGTATGAGATTGGCTTGTAAGCTACACAGAAACTAAAGATATTCAATATTCTACACCATAGAAGATAGCCCCTCTAAATAAAGAAAATATCTAGTAAAAAAAAGTTCAAAAAAAGTTAAAAAAAAAAAAAGGCTTGCCCCTCCTCGCTAACACTGAAAATATCCATAACAACACCTGGGATTCTGATTTGTTACTGTTGACTGTCAGCAAGGGGCTCCACTACACCTGAAAAAGTAAACTGGAGGTATTAACAAGCCCTGGGTTCATTCCCCAACACTGCAAGGAAGTGGGGAGGGGCTTCTCCTAACCTACTTAGCCAGGATAGTAGTACATGGCTACAACCATAGCACTTTGCGGGGCAGATATAGAAGAATCACAAGTTCAAGGCCAGCCTGGACTACATAAGCAAAATCCAGGCCAGCAAAGCTATGTGGTGAAACCCTGTCTCAAAACAACAAAAACTGTGACTCGTGTCTGTAATCAATCCCAGCTACTTGAGTTCAAGGGCAGCCTAGGCAACTAATTTCCATCTGTTAAAAAGGAAGCAGACTAGGGATGCAGCTTGGCTCTACAATGCTTGACCAGCATGTGTGAGGTCTTAGGTTCCATACCCAGTACCACAAAAACAAAACAAAATAGACACAGTGGATATTTTAATGGAAGCAATGGTCCTGCCATTCTTTATTTCTCATAATACAGTTTTCAAAAGAAGAAGAATTATATACTTTCAATTCTGATCAGTTCTTTTTACATTTGAACAAAAGAATGAATCTCTTAGTACTTCAAAAAAAACCTTCAATGTGTAAGCATACAAATTATCATATGATAAACATTCAAAAACTTGAGTAGGCTCACTTTGAAATGAAACACACCAGTAACCAGTAACAGCAGGAATCGACATTATCAGAGTCAGGGGTTCTTAGGAGATCCAACTCTTTACCACTGATCCACAGTCAACCCGTTTTTCCACCAACAGTTTAGGAGAACTCAGTTTTAAAATAACAATAATAAAATAATAAAATAATTTTCCCCCCGGTCAAGTTGTTTCATTAGGCAGTATTTACAAAAAGCACATGAAAGTTTCTTACTGATAATCAACAACTTTGAACACTGGTTTTTACTTTTTAAAGCAATGAATCAAATTCCTTTTTATAAGAAGATAAACACACAGTGAAATTATATCTTCCTCTCATTTTCAAAACACAGCAATTCAGAATACAAAATAACTCAGGTGGCCAGCACCTAATTTATCCTATAGGTGGTAAAACTAAAAAACAAACAAAAAAAGCCTTGAGTAGGATTCTGAGTCAGTTCATGCACTTGAACCTAGTACTCAGAACACAGGGTTTTGGTGTTTTTGAACAAGAGTCACATGTAACCCCAGGCCAGCCCCAAACTTGCTATGTAGCTGAGGCTGGCCTTAAGCTCCTCCTAATCATTGTGCCCCTACCTCCCAAGTGCTGGAATTAGAGGCTTTAGTCACCATGCCCAATTTAGAACACAGTTGTTGGGCTTCTTAATTATTTTTATTATTTTATTATTTTTAAGTATTTGTGAGCATGTGCATGTGTTCCCAAGTACCAGTGGAAGCCAGATGAGAACTGCTGGCATAAGCTGTTCTACACGGGGCTGAGACCTCGGTCCTCGTGGGTAGTAAGGACCCTAACTGCTGACTCAACATCTCTCTGCCCCATCCCTGCCTCCCCCCCCCCATCATCTCTCCATCCCCCACATCCCCTTTATTCTTTTTGTGTGAATTCAGACACGAGCATGTGCAGATCTGAAAGGACAAACTTTATGGTTCAGTTCTCCTCCAGTTCAGTTTATTGGGGGGTCAGACAAACTTGGGTGCCAACCTTGCTCAGAGGGCATTTTACCCACTGAGCTATCCCGATTATCCAGAATGCTTTTCTTTTTTTGTTTTTTAGTTTTGTCAATGTTTATTTCATGTGTACTGGTGTTTTGCCTGCACATGTCTTGTGTTGGGGTGTCAGATCCCCTGGAACTGGAGTCACTGGCAGGTGTGTCATGTGGGTGCTGGAACTTGAACCCAGGTCCTCTAGAAGAGCAGCCAGTACTCTTAAGTGCTGAGCCATTGCTCCAGCCCCTCAGTAGGTTTTTAAACTTACTCATGACTTTCTTATTGCTCTAAATTAACCTAGATTGACTGGCATGGCAGTGGTTACCAATAATCAGAACTGTGTGTATTTTCCAGGCTGATGATCACTTCTAAAAACCAACTTCTTTTATTGTATCATTCACCCAGACTGGAGACAGAAAGGTTGCAAGAGTCTGTTACTTGTTAGCAGCCATGAAAAGCAAGTTTGAAGTCAGTAGGGAAAGCAACAATGTGACTGTGCTCCAGGACTGGGGTAGGCACAACTGTTCCTGGGTCTGACACACACCTAAAGCTAAGTGAGGGAATGCAATGGCTGCCCTGAAGCCCTTTCCCTCCCAGGCTTTATATCTTCCTGGTGACCTTGTAATGAGGAGAAAACTGTAGCAACATCAAAGCAGTTATGGAAAATTCACTAGGGGAATTTTAGAAGCCAGTGACCACATCTAAGTCCCAGCACGAGGAGGTAGAAGCAGGAAGATCACCTGAAGTTCCAGGCCAGCCTGCTTTACACAGTGAGTTCCAGGCTAGCCAGGCACACAGTTGAGAACCTGTCTCAAAAAGGGGGGGAGGAATCATGGCACTGTGATTATGACAATGTTTATGTGCAACAAATGATGCTTATACATTATTACAATATAAACTGTATTATGCTTACTTGTGTGTGTGATGGGGAAGTACATTATGTTTGCACTTGTGAGAGTTAGCTCTCCTTCCCAAATGTGGTCACGGGGATCAAACTCTGACTCTCAGGCTTGGCAGTAAGCACCTTTACCTACTGAGCCATATTGCCAGCCCTTTACAGAAGGTATTTTAAAGTCAAGTAACATTTCACCCTCAGGAGTTGATGTCTATAGTCTTTGTTACTTTTTCTTAATTCTAAGAGGGAAATCCTAGTTAGTGTCCTGAATGGAACATTAAAGAATCACACGTGAAAAATGCCAGTAATAATAAATGCACATTACTTGACGAACTGGCAGATAGAAGGGAGAGAGTAGAGCATAATAAAAAGGTCGGCACCATCCAACTGTTCTTGAGAAAAGGAAACTGCAGGCATGGCAGCACACACCTGTACCCTGATACACAGGAGGCTGAAGCAAGAGGGTCTCTAGTTACCAGCCACCCTGGACTGCCATGGCCACTGTGCCTGGCCATTTTCATCTTGACAACAAGCATACAGCTGTTTCCTGGCTCTCCCCTTGAAACAATGGCTGCCTCAATGGCAGTCATTGACCTTAGAGGTTTTTCTTCTGGAATGAAAGGGGGGGGAGCAGGTTGAGACAGGGTCTGTGTAGCCTAGACTGTCCTTGTTCTTGCATTGTAGCTGAGGAAGACCTTGAACAACAGATCCTCTTTACAGGCATGAGCTATCATCCCCAGCTTCCAACTGTAGTTTGAAATACCATTCCCTACAGAAAGAACCCAGGCTTCTTAGAAAGTTGCTGATCTCAGGTCCATAGAAGACAAATTCCACAGGGAAGACCTTGCTGTGGGAGACAGCAAGGAAAGTAAAAAAGTGTTAAGAAGACTCAGCCAGCCTTCAAGGAATGGCCAAAGAGAACTGAAGTTAAACCTCAATAAGGTGACATTTGTAATGATGGAAGTCCATTCATAGATGTCTAAATACATGAATTCATAATGCTTTTGTTTCTTTGGGTTTGAGACACAGTCTTACACTATAGCCCAGGCAGGCCTGCAACTATGTAGTCCAGGCTGGCTTTGAACTATAATACTGCCCAGCCTCCTAGGCATACACTCATAACCATCCATGAACAATGTTTCTTATAACATGTTAAGCTATGCATTTTGTACCTAACTTTTAGAATGTGTGCTTTATTTTATACTTTTTAAGATGTTAAAGTGTAAAACATAACTGGGGAGTTCCCCTCAAAATCACCAATGTGAAAACTACCATGAATAGCCACAGATGGGCCTTAGAAATCACCTACATTATACAATAATTCCAAGTAATAAGCTATGAATATTTGAAAAATATTCTATCAAATATTTATATGTGCAAAAATACTATGTCAATAGTTAAGTTCACATATTTTTTTCCTTTTTATGTTTTTAAATGCTTTTTGATGGTCTCATTAGTCAGCTCATTAGCCAAGGCTGCCCTTGCACTCCTGGCCCTACTATACTCACCTCCTGAACACTTGGATTACAGGCATGCTCCCCCCACGCCTGGCTAAGAATACACTTCAAACAGAGAATTCATTGTAGCATTAAGTACTATAATTTGGTTAAATTGCATTTTGGTGACCTGAAATTCTTTCCTTTCCTCCTTCTCATAAGATTATTCACGTTCTTTAATGGAGATTATAGCAGGAGAATTTGAATTTCAGATTTCCTTTAATGTCCATATTTTGTTCCTTTCTCCATCTTTTAACATAGAACAGAGATTGGTTTTCTTGCTTAACCATGATCATAGTTGGGAATATGTAGCGTTATACACAGCATCACTAATGTACACATGAAGCTGCTCCATTACATAGCCAGCCTGTGCTGTGTCTCTTCCATCTGTTAATGGCTGATGGAGGCTGCTTCTTGGGTTAAATGTCTAATAAACTCAAGAATGTAAAGGCAGATCTAAACCAGAATGAAAACAGTTTTTGAATGCAACGTAACAAAAGGCAAGCGTATAACACTGTGGTACATATTTCTCCATCAAACACTGACAATTCCGCTCTGGTCCTTCAAGCAGCATCTTAAATGGTGAACAGTCCCCTTCCTATTCATAAAATTATGTGGTGTTTGACTGATTCACATATTCAAGAAGTGAGCGGTCTAGCACTCTGCGAATAATGGCTTCCTCAATTATATCAAAATCCTACAATACAGAAAAATGATTAGAAACAGTCAGTAGTGTTTCAGAACTGGGAGGAACAGCACAAAGCAATGTTCATTTTTCAGAAAATAAATTCTCTCAGTTACATTTTGGCCTGTCCACCTTTTCCGGAAGCTTGTCATAGATCCAGAACTGACTTTGAGGTTACTGTTTCCTGTTTGACTTCCGTGGCCTTTCAACTACTACTATCAGGTCTTAATGAATAATTTATAGTAAATTAGAAATATGGCTCAGTGGCTAACACCACATACTGCTCTTCCAGGGGACCCTAGCTCATTTCCTAGCACCCACTGTGACGGCTAAAAAACTCCATTCTGTGCTAGGCATCATGTTGGTACCTAATAGCTATTTGTCTCTTACTGAAGTTCCTGGAAGACAAGTTCTTGGCAACCCTGACTCCTTGACCCCCACTCAGAAGTGTACAGTTGTGACCATCTTGTTATACTATGACTAACTGCTGATTCTGGCTTCTGGGATCTGCTTGTGCAGACATTCAAGGACTCCTTGACCATATGACCTTGGCAGAGCAGAGCTCTTGTGGTTCACACCTTTAAAAGCCCTTTCTGTATCTTGCTTCTGTGCGTGCTTGCATGCGGTGCAGTCAGGTTAGAGACTGTAGGTCTTGCTTGTAGCCTTAATACATGTGCTTAATTATAATCTTAGTTGAGTCTGGGGTCTTTTCCCAGTGGTCATGAACTCTACAATAGCACATAACCACCAGGGAATCCAATGCCTGCTGCTGACTGCCTTGGGCACCCCTCCCCCCACCACATACACATATACATATAAGTAAAAAGTACATTAGAAAGTAAAAGAAAGAAATTCTGGTCAGGATGATTATCTGTATTTCACACATATATGGAATGAAGTTTACACATTCCTGCTAGTTTTCTCAGGGACAGAGTTGAATAACTAGCATTTTCCCTAGCAGTGGGGGTGAAAATAAGGCCACCTCTAGGATTCTGAATGCTAACAGTGGGCTGGAGAGATGGTGCAGTGGTTAAGAACACTGGCTGGACTTCCAGAGTTCCTGAGTTCGATTCCCAGCAACCACATAGTGGCTCACAACCATCTGTCATGGGGTCAGATGCCCTCTTCTGGTGTGTCAGAAGATAGCAACAAGTGTACTCATAAAAAGAATGCTAATGATTTTATTTATTTTTGATTTATGGACAGAAAATGTAAGCAATGCTTCACTTTATTTTTCAAAGTGAAATATAGGCTTCATATCAGCCCTTCTATAAGCAAAACACAAAGTAGCCCCCCTCGCTTCCATGAAAACAAAAGGTAAAATCTCAATTGGAAGTCCATCCTATTATTTGTTTGTTGAGACAGTGTCTGATCATGAGGCCCTGGCTGACCTGGAGCTAACTATTTGAACTCAGAGCTCTACCTATATCTGCTTCTCAAGCACTGGGATCAAAGGTGTGCACCCACTGCAGCTGATTAAAGATTGACTACTTCAATATTAATAGTCAATTTTTAAAAAATATTATTTATTTTTATTTATATGAGTACACTGTAGCTGTCTTCAGACACACATCAGAAGAGTGCCTCAGATCCCATTACAGATGGCTGTGAGGCACCATGTGGTTGCTGGGAACTGAAGTCAGGACCTCTGGAAGAGCAGTCAGTGCTCTTAACCGCCGAGCCATCTCTCCAGCACATTAGTAGTCAGTTTTACAAAGCACTTTGCCCGTCATGACTTTTCTCCTTAATGCTAATACTTAACGCTACCTACATGCTCAATTTACTCATGGGGATTATAAAGAGCAAGCTTAATACAGACATCACAAAAATACAATGTAAAAGGTAGAAATATACTTACTATGAAATCATCATAAAACAAAGTATGGCTGACTTGCAAATGTCTAATTAAACTGCCATTGAAGGTCCTTGAGCTTTCATTAGGTCGTGAATGGCAAAGCGGACAGAACTGGAAAGAAAAATAGTTCAAGAACACATTTTAGATAACCAGTAATGCCAGATTTGTTTAAAAGGAAGACACTATACAATATGAATCTTAGCTATGAATCTATTGGCCACACATCAACAGTGTTGGTTTAGTTTCATGGTGTGTGTGATGTGTACATGTGTTCATGTATTGGTGTGCATATGTACAGGGCCATGTCTATGCATGTTCCTGTGAAGGCCGGAGGCCAGTGTCAGATGCTCTCTCTTCAACTGTTCTCCACCTTGTGTTTTTAATTTATTTTTATTTTTCATTTCCACTTCATGTATTTAAGTTGCCATACTTTTTTTTTAAAGGATTTTATTTTATTTAAAATTATTTACTGACTTTTATTTTTACGTTTATGAGTGTTTGCTTGTATGTATGATATGTGTGCCTCATCCATGCCTGGGTCCCATGAACCCCCGTAGAGAACATCAGATACCCTGAAACTAGAGATAAAGATTGCTGCAGGCTACCACATAGGTGCTGGGCCCTGGAACTCTGGTCCTCTGTAAGAGCAGCAAGTGTTCTTAAAAACTAACCCAGCTCTTCAGCCCCTCTCCCAATTTATTTTTTGAGCCAGAGCTTCAAAATGAACCTGAAGCTAAGCATTTAGTCTAGGCTAACTGGCTGGCCAGCAAGTTCTAGGAATCTACCTTCTCTGTACTCCTAGTTCTGGGACTACAGATGGATCACACACAGGTTTTAAGGGAGCACTGGGGATCAGAACTTAGGTCTTCCTATTTATGCAAGCATTCTAGTGACTAAGACATTTCCCCAACACTGTTTTGTTTCTCACGTAGCTCAAGCTAGCTTTGACTTTTCTGTGGCTAAAGCTGTCTACTACTATGCTTGGCTTCAAATCTTAATATGGAAGATCTCTCTGAGTTCAAGGCCAATCTGGTCTATAAAGAAAGTTGTTCAAGGTCAGCCAGGGCTACACAGCTAGATCCTAACATTTTGGAGTCAGGGTTTCTCTGTGTAGCCCTCAATGTCCTGGAACTTACTCTGTAGACCAGGCTGGCCTCAAACTCAGAAATCCACCTGCCTCTACCTCCCAAGTGCTGGGATTAGTGGCATGTGTCATCACTGCCTGGCTAACTTTTTCTTTCTTTTAACTTTTTTCCCAAAGATTTATTTATTGATTATATGTAAGTACACTGTAGCTGTCTTCAGCCGCACCAGAAGAGGGCATCGGATCTCATTACAGATGGTTGTGAGTCACCATGTGGTTGCTGGGATTTGAACTCAGGACCTTTGGAAGAGCAGTCAGTGCTCTTAACCGCTAAGCCATCTCACCAGCCCAATCTCTTTCTTAAGAATTAAAACAAAAACAAAAACAAAAACAAAATAACAATGTATGGGGTCTCACTGTTGTAGACCTACCCTGCCCTGAAAATCGCTATTGTAGTCCAGGCTAGTCTTAAACTCACAAGGGTCCACATGCTTTTCCTTCCAATGGCATGTACCATCATGCCCAGCTACATAATATTAAAGAGAGTTTCTTGGAGCTGGTGAAAAGATCAGAGGGATGCCAGTGGTGCCAAAAGTTCCCTCATCCCTACATATGAACTGTATGCGATAAATAAATGTAGTAACTTTA
This sequence comes from Mastomys coucha, assembly GCF_008632895.1. Lineage (NCBI taxonomy): Eukaryota > Metazoa > Chordata > Mammalia > Rodentia > Muridae > Mastomys > Mastomys coucha. The sequence continues at coordinate 17,380,802 of NW_022196895.1, read as the reverse complement.
AAAACTAGGAAATAAGTAAGTGGGGTTTCTAATGAACCATTTCTTTGTGAGGAGGAACAGATATAGTTCTAATTCTGAAACCTAAGCTGGCATAGAACTCTGTTTAGCACAGGTTGGCCTCAAACCTACAGCATCTATCCTTCATCACCTCTCAAGCACTGAGATTGCAGGCATGAGCCATGGTGTCGTTTCTAATGTATCTTAAATTCAGACACTGTATATAGACAGACAGACAGACAGTAGATAAGAATCATTACCACAGGCCTCCTTTCTGATCTGTGGTGGATAATGCAGTGATCGAGCAAACAGTCTTCATCCAGTTCCCTCTGACAAAATGGACATACACATCTGGAAATAGCACAGAATTACAACCACTTAATAGTGGCCAGCCAGTGGGGCCTCCTAATTGGAAATTTCAAGAAGGAAAACAGTTGTATAGACCATAGCTAAGTTATTTCCTTTTTTGTGAGGGGGTAGGTTCTCAATACGTAGCCCACACTTGCCTTGGTTCTCCTGCTTCTCGTCCTAAGTGCCAGGATTATGGTTGTGCACCATCACACCTGACTTGCTTTTCTGACTGTTTTAAGACAACAGTCTTGCTACGTAACTCAGGCTTTCCCCAAGCTCACAGCAATCCATCTGCTTCAGCCTCCTGGAATGTTGTGATAATAGGCATATGTCACCGTGGGACTTTGTTTTAATCTCCTTCTGTCCAACTGTCCTCAGACTAGCTTTGTACTGGTAATCCTCTACCTTGCTTTCCTGCATATTGGAATTATACTCATGTGCTACAAGGCTTAGCTTTAAAATTCTTTGTTATAATTTTAACTAGCAAAAGAAATTAGAGTTTAAATCAGTTTCTATATATTTTAAATTTTTCATAAACTCCATCAACACACAAATATTAAAAAAAAAAATAAAGATAAGAGTTGGGTACTGAAATCACCCACTATTCAAAAAGAGATTCCAATTTTGAGTGGTTTCACTCTGTAGCCCAGGATGGCTGCAGAGTCACAACTCCTGCCTTAACTTCCCAAGTGCTTAAATTCTTCACAGACACACTGAATTTAGTTAGGCATTCTACTGCATTCAAACAAACCTTGCTGTGGTCTCGCCAAGTTCTTGCAGTGGGCCATATTTATCGATGTACTTCTCACATGTTCTTATATGCGCTCTCATGTCACTGAGGCAAACCTACACAAAGCAAATTCAAGATAAAACTCCTGTTGGCAAGAACCTTTATATAACCCAGCTTCACAATTTTCAGATCAGGTTACACCGGGACAGTTAATAAATTGGATTTTTTTTTTCACAAAGTAGTCATAAAATACAGGCCTTATCAAAAATAATGCCTGTACTTTGGTGGTGGCCCATACTGTTAATCCCAGCATTCAAGGCAGAAGCAGACAGATCTCTAAGATTGAGTCCAGACATGTCTACAAATCATGTTTCAGGACAGCCAGAGCCACCCAGAAAAACCCTGCCTTGAAAAACCGAAAAGTAGTAGTAGTAGTAGTAATAATAATAATAATAATAATAATAATAATAATAATAACAATATAATGATATTGTGCTTAAAATCTCCTAACACACACACACACATACACACACACTCTCCTAACACTTCAGAAACTGAATGTTGAGCTTCTAAATTTGTTCCTTCTGAAAAGCATGCAGTTTTCTAAAAAAAAGGCCAAAAGATGTATAGTAGCAAAGACTGTTTTGCATACTGCTATGCAAATTGGTTTTGTGGGAAAGAGACAAATCTAGGTGAAGACAAAGAGTAAGAACAAGAAAAGAAGAAAAGCATTACAAAAGATAAAAAAAAGAAGGAGATGAAAATTGAATACACATTTTGCAAGTGTCCATCATAAACTAAAGGAAACCTCTCACACATTAAGTAATAAATGTCATTGATGTGTGACATGACCAGCATTGTTGTATGAGTTCACAACACACAGCATACTTAATAGGACCATCACAGCTAAGACTTGTCCACATGCACACTCCAAGGGCTCTCTCTGTTGACAGCGCAGCACACACACTCAGCTCAGAGAGGCTGGTAAGAGCTGCTGGAGGAAACTTCTCGAAGCTGCAGCTAGGTGGCAGCCCACAGCCAGCCTACGCCAGACTGCGTTGTCTCATTCTGCCCAAACCACCATTGGAAGTTCAACTTCAAAAACTACTAAAGGCAGTGGTGGTGCATGCCTTTAATCCCAGCACTTGGGAGACAGAGGCAAAAGCAGGCAGATCTGTAGCCTGGTCTACAGAGTGAGTTCAGGACAGCCAGAGCTACACAAGAGAAACCCTGTCCTGAAAAACCAAAGAGAAAAAAACAAAAACAAGACTACCACACGTGATGGAAATAGCCATGAACATTATGGTGTACTTCTTTAACCCCAGCACTTGAAAGACAGACTCTGCCAACTTGAACTACATAGTGAGTTCCAGGGTAAGACCATCTCAAAAAAAGTGGGTGTTGGG
>NW_022196895.1:17360472-17378308 GCF_008632895.1 Mastomys coucha | reverse complement strand
TGGAGGGAGAAAGAAAGACTTAGCTGTAAAGTGGTACACACATAATTTTCAGTACCTGGGATCCTGAAGCAGGAGGATCACAAGTGCCAGCCTAGAATAGGGCTAAGACTGTTAAAAAAAAAATGCATTCCTTGTTCAAGAAAAATAAGATTTCCTTAGAAAAATCACCAACCCAGGGACTGTACATTGACAAATTGACAAATGTATAGTCTAGACATACATACATTATGTAAGGTACTGTTGCAGAGATGGTGGACAACGAGTCTCTTGCCTATTCTAATGCTGCAGATAATTCAATAGAGGAACCAAAACGTGAGGACAGGTAGCTAAGAAGTTCCTCTGAGAGGAACTCAGAGTAAGGCCAGGCTGCAAGGAGGAGACGTGCCAGCCTGGACAGTGAAAGATGACAAGCTGCAACTTGTTTCAGGAACAGGCAGCATTGCCGGACAGAAGGGAAGCCTAGAAAGCAAGAGGCTGGCACAGAGTTCCTCAAACAATCAAAATCCCATGACTCGATCAGACAGCAGAGAAGAGAGTCTGATGGGGGAGAGAATGCTGTTTTGGATAGACAACCATTGTAAAGCTGTCCATGTGTGCCCCACAACACACAAAATAAATCATTAAAAATAAACAAATAACTTGTGCCAAATCAGAAACAGGAAGAGAGAGAATTAGTGTCGGATATCAGGATGCTTGTCCCCAAAGCTTATGTACAAATTCTGTCCAGGTAGCCATGATAGATTATCCTTACATGTATAAATATTTGTAAATGCACCCAAGCCTTTGTGGAGAACATTACAGGAGATGCCATGCTCCTGTGTGTCCTTGCCTCAAAGGCCCTGACAGGGGCTGACATAGGAGGGTGTGTCCATTCAGATCACTGGGAGGGACGGTAACAGGAAAGGAGCCTGACAGGAGAAAAGGACCCTGGCAAGAGGAGGTTCCCAGAAAGCCAATCAGATCAGTCCCTGGGCAGGGATGGGGGGGGGGGGGGGGGGGGGGGGGGGGCGAGAAGCTGAGAGCCACTTAAGCAACTTCCTGCTACCTCAGTCAGAAATAATTCCTTGAGGGCCAGGGGTAAGGGGGACAATATCCAGTTGGGTTTCCAGGTTCTGAGGCAAAGGGAGACAGAGAGTAACCATGTCGGGACTGACTTTTTGTTTAGGGTATTTGTTGTTGTTCTGCAACAGTGTATTGCTATACAGTCCTGGCTGGTCCGGAACTTACCAGCCTTGAACATGCAGTAGACCCTCTAGCGTGCTGAGATTAAAGGAATGAGCTAACACACATGGGGTTTTGTATGTTTTCTTTTTCTTTTTTAAATTCTACATTAAAAATGTTATTTTCCCAGCTCTGGATAGTGGTAGGAAAATAGATGAATGAAGTAAGACTTCCAAGTTTCAAAAAGGATGTTTAAAAGGCTGGTGGGGCTACAGAATAGGTTCATAGCTAGACCAGGAAACTTAATGACTGGAAAAACAATTCGTGGGCTGGGGCTCGGGTTCGCTGGTACAGCGCCCCCCTAGCACGCAGGAAGTCCTGAGTTCCATCCCCAACGATGCATACACACAAATACGAGAAAGGTGCTGGTGTGGTGGGGGATGCATGCAATCCTGACTCCTCCAAAGCAGAGGCAGGAGACAGCAAGTTGAAGTCCACCCTGGGCTACAGAACAAGACCCTGTCCCCAAAGCAGGGGAGCTGGAGAGCTGGAGAAGGCAGAATGCTACCTATACTGGAAACCTTTGCTTGTGATCATGAACACGGGGCTACTCACCAGAGTTCCACACTCGGCACAGTTCCGGTACTCTGACTTCATCCTCTTGGCTATGTCGGTAGCAGGCACTCCCTCTGAAGGAAGGTATGCTCGGCAGTATGGGCACGTCCATTTATTATTGTTCTTTATACTGGTCGCAATGCAAGACCGGCAGAACCTACTCAAAAGAAACAGAGAATGCATCAGGAAATAGGGCTCAGCCCTTGAGTTCATAACTGTTCTTTTTTTTTTAGAGGACCCGGAGTTCCACTCCTAACTCCCATGTCTTCTGGCTGCCTAGAACACCTGTACTCATATGGGCACATATGGGCACATACTCACATATACACACATACACATAATTTAAAAATAGAAAAATGTATGGTAGTCCATGATTTTTAATTCTAACACTCAGAAAGCAGAGGCAGGTATATCTGCTGAGTTCAAAGCCAGCCTGGTTTATACTTAGCCAACAAGTCCCAGCACAGCCAGGGCTACACAGTAAGACACACTAAGATGTCTCAAAAAAGAAGAGCAAGGTATCTGGGCTTTGTTATGGTCCATTCAACCTCTCCTAGTAAAAAGACGGAATCTAAGTTCTACCCTGGCCCTGTGTGGAGACCCAAACCATTAATCAATCCAGTTGGGTCCGTCAATCACTTCAGGCGGGCCGATTTCTGAGGCCAGCCTGGTCTACAGAGTGAGTACCAGGACAGCCAGGGCTACACAGAGAAACCCTGTCTCAAAAAACAAAATAAAACAAAAAAAGGATGGGTGAAACAATTATCCCATTAATGAAATGATGTGCGATTAATACATTTTTCCGGGCTGGCGAGATGGCTCAGCAGGTAAGAGCATTGACTGCTCTTCCAAAGGTCCTGAGTTCAGATCCCAGCAACCGCATGGTGGCTCACAACCATCTGTGATAAAATCGGATGCCCTCTGAGACAGCTACAGTGAATTACACTGGAGCGAGTTGGGCCGGAGAGCAGCCACACACATGATGGCTTACGGCCATCTATTATACAGCTACAGTGTACTCATACACATAAAATAAATAAAATAAATCTTTCAAAATACATATATATTTTTTTCCCCTCTCAGAAACCCCACCTGGAATAGCCACTTATGAACTCAGCATTTTTCTGAATTACCCAGAAGAATGTAATGTCTTTCTTCTTTCCAAACTCTGGGCGTGCCCTCACTGATATTCTGGGCCTTCTCAGTCTGCTTCCATCATGTGTCTGCTTGCCGACCAACTCAAAAGGCCTGACTTTCTCCCCATCTCTAAAATCTTTTATGAATGAAACTAAGAATCCGAAGGGGGTGTATGTGTAGAGAGATGGCTCAGTTGGTCAAGGGCACTAGTTGTTCTGGCAGAGGACACAGGTTCAATGTCCAGCACCTACATGGTAGCTCATAACCACCTCTAACTCCATTTCCCAGAAATCTGATGCCTTCTTAGGACTTCCACAGGGACTGGGCAAGCAGGTGGCAAACCGATCTCATACAATCAAAATAAGTATATTTATCTAGCTGGGTAGTGTTGGCCTTAATCCAAGCACATGAGAGGGAGAAGTTCAAGGTCAGTCTGGTCTACAAAGTGAGTTTCAGGACAGCCAGGGATTCAAAGAGAAACCCCATCCTGAAAAAAAAGAAAGAAAAAAAAGAAGAAAGGAAGGAAGGAGGGAAGGAAGGAAGGGAAGAAGAAAGGAAGGAAGGAAACCTGAAAAGAGAATCTCAGTTTTCCCATTAACATCTTTACAACCTGTAATCTACCTGGGATTACAAGAATACATCACTAAGCCTGGCTGAAAGTATTTTCTCGTTTTGTTTGTTTGCTTTTTAGAAAGGGTCTCATTGTGTACTCTTGGTTTTCCTGAAACACACTACATAGATGAGGATGGCTTCAAACTCGGAGAATCTACCTGATTCTGCCCCCCAAGTGCTAGAATTAAAAGTATGGGCCATCAAGTTGTGATGATTTGAATATGCTTGGGCCATGATAAGTGGTGCCATTAGGAGGTGTGGCCTTGTTGGAAGAAGTATGTCACCGTGTGCCAGATCAGGCCGGCTGATCTGGGCCTCCCTCAACCCACAGGAGAAACGGGGTTCTAGTCAGGTCAACAAGGCGTAAGTGAAGAAATGATGGCAGAGACGACACATGAAGTACAGGATCTGAATGTATTTCTTAAAAATGGCATCAGACTTTTACAGTCATTGCAAAAGAGAGATGGTAAATCTGGCAGCTCAGCAGTTAAGGTACATCTGAGGCCATCTAAAACATACTGGGTCTAAAGCAGCAGCTATCTCCTCTGGACTGGTGCTGCATTCCCTGGGCCCAAGTGCTCTGGGTCCCGGGGGACTGCGGATTGCATGAATCTGAGTCCTAGCCCATCTAAGTTCTAGTGCGAGTCCTTTTGCGAGTCCATAGTGCTAGTCCTGCATGCAAGTCCAAGTCCTTGTGCACCAAGTGAAAAGCCAGCTTAAGTAGCATACAGCAAGCAAGGCAGATGACAAGAGTCACGTAGGCAAGTGACACATCAAGGTCAGTGATCTTACTGACCAAGATCGTGTATCCAGTTGTGAAGTGGGCGGAAGAGCAATGCTGCCCCTCTCTGCTGGGGCTAATTTGGTATTCCTATGCTAATTCTCTGGGTCCTGCTGGAGGCAATGACTAGGGAGTTCTGACCTAACACTTCTAGCTAATGTCCTTGAGTAGAAGCCCTTCATTACTCTCTAGTATGTAAAATATTTCTAACTATTGTGAACTATCTATTGCCCTAAGGAATGTGCTTGACCTCAGTTGCCAGCTCTGACGAGGCAGATTCCTTGAGAGAAATGCTAAGTTATGGACAGATTGGTATTAAACTAGGATAAGTTGGTAACATTGTGTTGGCCAGGAAACAATGCCCAATCTTAGCCATTTACGAATCATTTCTTGGGGTACCTTTATGCCTAAATATGAGGGCGTGTTGACGATTGGAAAGACTGATCTGGAACACGTCTGAGTTAGGAGATACCAGCGACTGTCTGAAATCCAGGAGGCACAGAACTCCTTTTGGATCCTTATTGCCTCTTATCCTTAACCAGGATTTTATTCCCGATATTTTGGATGTGACTGGAGTAGACGAGTGTGCATGGAAACCGTGGGGTGGGCTTTGAAGCTCCACTCAATGCAGAAGAGTCAGTCTTTTCATGTTTGCCTCTGGAACAAGATGTAGCTCTCAGCCCCTCCAGTGACAAATCTGCCTGTACCCTGCCATGTTTCTCACCATGATGATAATGGACTGAACTTCAGAACCAATAAGCCAGCCCCAATTAAATGTTATCATTTATAAGAGTTGTCTTGGTCATGGTGTCTCTTTACAGCAATAGAAACCCTAAGACACATGAAAACCTTGAAAGTATATTCTTTTAAGAGTATTTTTTTTTTTTTTTTGCCGGGCGGTGGTGGCGCACGCCTTTGATCCCAGCACTTGGGAGGCAGAGGCAGGCGGATTTCTGAGTTCAAGGCTAGCCTGGTCTATAGAGTGAGTTCCAGGACAGCCAGGGCTACACAGAGAAACCCTGTCTTGAAAAACCAAAAAAAAAAAAAAAGAGTATTTTTTATAAATGGCTCAAATGTTCAACTAAAAGAAAAAAATTAACATTCCAAATACATCAATGACTCCAACCTGAGTTCTCTGCTTACATGTCTTATGTAGGGGTAGATGACTCCTCACTCCACAGGACGCTGGACTCGAGACTGCAGAAGTCTGCAGTCTAGTAAGACCTGAGTTCTCTTTTTTATTTATTTATTTATTTATTTATTTATTTATTTATTTATATGAGTACACTGTGGCTATCTTCAGACATACCAGAATAGTGCATCGGACCCCATTACAGATGGTTGTGAGCCACCATGTGGTTGCTGGGAATTGAACTCAGGACCTCTGGAAGAACAGTTAGTGCTCTTAACCACTGAGCCATCTCTCCAGCCCCAGACCTGAGTTTTTTTTTTGGGGGGGGGGTGCATTTCGAGACAGGGTTTCTCTGTGTAGCCCTGGCTGTCCTGGAACTCACTCTATAAACCAGGCTGGCCTCAAACTCAGAAATCCGCCTGTCTCTGCCTCCCAAGTGCTGGGAAAAAGGCGTGCGCCACCACCGCCCGCTTCAGACCTGAGCACTTGGGAGGTGGAAGCACAGAAATCATGGTCGCCATCAGGTAAGCAGCTAGTTAAGTCTAGTTTAGCCTTCAAAAACAAACAAAAACAAACAAACCCACGCCGATGGGGGATAGGAAGTAGAGGAATGGGATAAAAATGGGTATATTCTTTGTCAAATTAGAGGGGAAAAAATTAAATCAGCATGGTCATATATCAGTCTAATCCCAGTACTTGGGATTTCAGTCAACCTGGGCTACATATAAAAGTTTTAGGATAGCCTGGGTTACAATACAACCTCTTTCCCAAAGTCAAACAGTGGTAAGCATACAAGGGAAAAGAACTGGGAGCACTCCTAATGGGAACAAAACCAAAAACTACAACAGCTAGGAACTGCACTAGGTTGATATTCAGAAAGGCATCCAGGAATCTCAAGGCATAATCGGAGCTGTGTTGAGAGAGATGAGTAGACAGAGGACCAAGCCTTAACTCAAGAAGATCACACAAGTTCAGGGCCAGCCTGGGTACTGATCCAGAGTACTACAAAAAAAGGCATTACTTTTAGTTGAACATTTGAAACACTTGCAATATGTACTCTTCAAGAATATACACTCTCAGCCCATGAGATCTCCTCAAAACATAAACCAGGACCAAGGCTAAGTAAGAGTCATAGGGAGGCATTCAGAATTAAGTAGGAGGTTTAACATATTATAGGTCACTTGAGTCCCTGCAAAAGAATGAGCCACCTCAAATACCTTTAAGTTTAATACTTCTATTCAATAAATTTTGGTGTCTTAAGCTGGGTGTGTGAGCACAAATTTGTAACCTGACACTTAGGAAATATAAGGAGGGTCAGAAGTCCAAAATGAGCCTGAACAAGTTCAAGAGTACCTGGAAGCATATGAGATCCTGTCTCTAAAAATCAACATTAGGGTAGGTCTATTTCAGCTGCCCTACACACATGCAGCCCTGGGTCTCAGCCCCACCACTGTATAAACTAGATAAGGTGGCACATGCCAGTATTCACAGAAGTCCAGAGATCCAAGGAGAAGGAGTACAGGGTCGTCTTAGTGACTTTGCTATATGAGACCCTGGCTCAAAAGGCCAGGACATATTGGGCCTTACAACAGCAAATGGCTACTGCTGGTGTCAAAGAGAAGAGATGGGCAAAATATAATCCATGTCCCTTCTGCAAGTCAAAGAGCTACTGGCTGCATGATCCCAAAGTTAATTCCAGAAGCAGATGGGGCTGACGGGGCTAGCCATAGGGACAGAAATTGACCGCAAAGGACAGCAGGCGATTTGTCAGTGTATAGGAACTAACTGTTCTAGATCTGGGTTGTGGTGGTGTTATAGGCTGTGAACAATTGCAGCAATTCATCAACCCACTCCACACTGCTTGAGTCAGAATGTATCACCTCACCAAAGCTGAGAAGCAAAACAAAAACACTCCTGTGAGGACAGGGAAGTTACAGTAGCACTGTGAGAAAGATCCTGGGCCACTTAGAACACAAAGTCCCTCCTACACAACACAGGCACAATAGCACATGGTCAGAAAGTTGACACAACAGTCAGTTAGGAGAAGTTGCCCAATAGAGACTTTTCTAGGAACTGCCAAAATTCCCATGAGTAAATCATACTGTGGTGTCCTAGCTATGGTGTCTCAATGCTCAGTTGATTAACAGTATTTGCATGTACTAAGTATTTGTTATGCTCATAGATGATAATATACACAAAGCCCTGGGTGCTGTAGTACATGCCTGTACCAGATGAAAGCAGGAGGGTCCATAGTTCAAGATCAACCCCAATGATGTAAGTGGTTGATGTGCCTAAAGTCTACATTAACTCCTTTCTCAAAATGTGTGCTGTCTTTCTGCCATGAAGACCCCAAGAGAGGGATATAGGGGAACAAAGACTAAGGAAAGGAGGTATTCAATTGTCAACCCTGACCACCCACCCTAGGAGGCTATGAAGCGGGAAATAACAAAAATAACAAAAAGATCAACACAAAGAGAATATAGTCAAGGATAAAAACTGATGTAACAATGGATGTAAATGGGATACCACTGAAGATCTCACTCCACCCCAGAGTGGTGGCATACTCCTTTGATCCCAGTACGCCAGAGGCAGAGGCTGGAGGATCTCTGTAAACAAAGGACCAGACTGGTCTACAGGCCTGTCGAGACTACAGAGCGAGCTCCTGTGTCTGGCTCCTTGTTTTCAAACCCCTGAACGTGGTCGGTGAAATCCCAAGTGGTAAGAAGCATCTACCCCAGGTTGCCCTCTGACCCCCACAGGGCACACCGCAGCACATGCACCCTTCCGTGTACACCCCACAGAAAACAAATAAATGTAATTTTAAATGAAAAAAAAAAAAAAAACCACCACCACCTCCAACATCAACAACAAAAAGCTTCTGAATACATCACCAGCCAGGGCTTCGGAATCAGATTTCAAAGCCAACCTCCTGGCTTTGCTGGTGTGACTTATATCCTACTAGCCTGGTATCACTCCAGTGCCATCTCTCAGAATGCTTGGGGTGAAGCCCTCTCTCTGGGACCCCATCCCCCGTGGTAGCACCGCAGGAGAAAACCAATAAGGAAATCCATAATGACTCAACCGGCTGGGAAACCAGCTGGAAACTTAATTACATCACTCCTATTTGTTATTTCATGGACCCATTCTATGTCTCTAAAGTAATTAGCCAAAATCCCCTGTAATGAAGAGGCCAGCAGAGTCCTGGAAGGAAACAGGAACACACAGCTAAGGAAGGACACTGGAGAGACGTATGTCCCCAGTCTCAAGCAAAACTAAACTAAATGAATTTAAACAGGAAAGGGAAGCCCTGGCTGGGGACTCTCTAGGGTTGAGGAGAGGGTTCTGGCGGGTAGTGGCGTTGGGGTGGGGGGTGGGGGGCAGATCTAGAAGAAGCTGTAGGTGGCAGGCCTAACCTTTTAAGTGATATACTCAACACAAAGCTTTACTAGGGATGTGCGGGCTAGGGTTAATAGTTCCCATCTGGGGCTGGAGAGATGGCTCAGCTGTTAAGAGCATTGACTGCTCTTCCGAAGGTCCTGAGTTCAAATCCCAGCAACCACACGGTGGCTCACAACCATCCCTAACAAGATCTTCTGGAGTGTCTGAAGAGAACTACAGTGTACTTACATATAATAAATCTTTAAAAAAGAAAAAAAGAGGCCGGGCGGTGGTGGCACACGCCTTTAATCCCAGCACTTGGGAGGTAGAGGCAGGCGGATTTCTGAGTTCAAGGCCAGCCTGGTCTACAGAGTGAGTTCCAGGACAGCCAAGGTTACACAGAGAAACTCTGTCTCAAAAAACCAACAAAACCAAAACTATGGCCTATAGGAAAGGGTTGAATAGAAGGTGGGACATCTGGAAGGCAGAAAGAATTTTGGGATAGAATGAAGCAGGAAGATATAAGGAGACGGAGATGTGGTACCTGAGCATAGGTAACTAGCCATAGGCAGGATGTAGAGTAAAATAAATGACTTTTTTTAAGTTATGATTCTAGTTCAAGAAGAGCCTAGCTATATGGCCAAGGCATCTGTAAATATATTATGAGTCTGAGTCTTATTTCTGAGAGCATGGGGCTAGGAGGAAAACCTGGGCCCTAACTTCTACACCAAAGCCTTGTGCACACTAGTAAGAACTCTGCCACTTCATCAGAACTGTGGTGGTTTGAAGATGTCCCCCACAGTTCTGGGCATTTGAATATTTGGTCCCCTGCTGGCTGCAGTGTTTCAGAAGGCTTAAGCGTTCTGGCCTTGGTGGAGGAAGTGTATCTCCTGAGGCAGACTGAGAAGTTAAAGGCTCTGGCCATTTTGAGTTCCTGTTCTCTGCTTCTTGCTCGTGTTCCAAGATGTAAGACCTCAGCTTCCAGGTGCCTTGGCTCCTCCTCTCTGCCATCATGGGAGCCATATGCTCAAACAAACTCGTGGTAAGTGGCCCTGGTCATGTAAAATAGCTACTATTTATTCCCCAGCTCCCTCAGCAGGTGTGTCTGTAACACTCACACAAGAGTTTATTTTTCTGGCACTGAACCTTGCACACATTAAGCAAGTGTTTTACCAATGAACAATATCCCCAGACCTGACTGTTCTCTTCAACAGTAAATTAGGTTCCTTTTTAGTTCAGTTCACAGTTTCCATTCAATAACTCTCTCTTTCCCCAGTTCTCTGACAATATTAAAGCATATTAAAGCAAATGTAGGAAGTCCTTTCCTTCTAATCTAATTTTACAACTATTTTTTGTGATATGAATAATCAAATCAAAATATAAAATGCTGGATGTCAGGCATGGTGGTGTACATCCAAGCACTTGGGAGGTAGGTAGATCTATGTGAGTTCACTCAGAGAGTCTTGTCTGTATGTCTACATAGTGAGTTCCAGACCAGCCTGGGATACAGAAGTCTCTCTCTCTCTCTCTCTCTCTCTCTCTCTCTCTCTCTCTCTCCAAGATATAAGATTCATTTTCCTTTTTCCTTTTTTTGAGAAATGGTTCTGACTTTGTAGAGCAAGATGGCCTTGAATTCCGGGATCTTCCTGCCAGGACAACCAGGGCTACACAGAGAAACACTGTCTCTGTCTGTCTCTCGCTCTCTCTCTCTCTCTCTAACACACACACACACACACACACACACACACACACAGAGAGAGAGAGAGAGAGAGAGAGAGAGAGAGAGAGAGAGAACCCACAAAGCAGAAGACAGAGGCTTGACCATCAGTAGTTCAAGGTCAGTGAGTTTAAAGCCAGCTTGAAGTACATGAGACCCTGTCTCAAGACATTTAAAGGCATCTACCACCATACCCGACTACTAGAACAAAACCTCCAAGACACACAAGGTAGGATTCCTAAAAGCTATCCTTTTGCCTCCACCTCATATCCTGGAAAGCATGTAGCATTGTGATGGTTTGTATATGCTTGGCCCAGGGAGTGGCACTATTAGGCAGTAGAGCCTTGTTAGAAGAAGCATGTCACTGTGGGTGTGGGCTTTAAGACCCTCACCCTAGCTGCCTGGAAGTCAGTCTTCTCCTAGCAGCCTTTAGATGAAGATGTAGAACTCTCAGCTCCTCCTGCACCATGCCTGCCTGGACGATGCCATGCTCCCACCTTGATAATGAACTAAACTTCTGAACCTGTAAGCCAGCCCCAACTAAATGTTGTCTTTATAAGGTATGCCTTGCCAGGCGGTGGTGGCGCACGCCTTTAATACCAGCACTTGGGAGGCAGAGGCAGGAGGATTTCTGAGTTGAGGCCAGCCTGGTGTACAAAGAGAGTTCCAGGACAGCCAAGGCTACACAGAGAAACCCTGACTCGAAAAACAAAACAAAACAAAACAAAACAAAAAATTATAAGGTATGCCTTGGTCATGGTGTCTGCTCGAAGCAGTAAAACCCTAAGACAATCAATCATCTTACCCAAATGAATTAATTGAAAACCCAGAAGTTCCATTAAAAAATAAACAAACAAACAAAAAACAAGTGTCAGGGTAGTGGTCACACAAAATTTTAATCCCAATACTCAAGAGGCAGAGAAGGGCAGATCTCTGAGTTCGAGGCCAGCCTGATGTACATACAGAGAAGGTTCCAGGACAACCAGGGCTACACAAAGAAACACTGTCTCAAAAACTAACAAACAGCCGGGTGATGGTGGCCCACGCCTTTAATCCCAGCACTTGAGAGGCAGAGGCAGGCAGATTTCTGAGTTCGAGGCCAGCCTGGTCTACAGAGTGAGTTCCAGGACAGCCAGGGCTATACAGAGAAACCCTGTCTCGAAAAACAAAAACAAAAACAAACCCAAATTAGGCAAAGACTGAGAATGAGAGAGTCAACAAATTGGTCACAAGAAGGCTGAATCCCAAACCCAGCTTGCAGTCAAGTGTTTGCACACTGTGTGTAAAGGTTCCCTATACGTTTATCCAGAACTGTTGTCATTTACTTGTTTGTAAACTAAAATCAAAAAACAGCCCAGTTTGCAATCTAACCTCGCTATGGGATAATGAAAACAGAGGACTTCACTTACAATTTTCTCATTTTCCAACTTAAGCTAGGCAGGAAAGAGTCATTCATTTAGAACGCACAATTGCTGTTAACAACAGTCTGCAGAGTGAAAGGACTCTGGTTAACATTTATAAAGTGGAAGGCGCCCAAGTTGGCTAAAAGGAAGAACATGGAAATTGTGCCCAGAGCCAGAACAATGGACATAGATTTGTCAAAACAAAGAACAGCTAAGGGAGGGAAGGCAATTCCTCCAGCCCTTGTTATGATATTTTATGACTATTTTTCCAGTGGCCAGTTTCCTATTCACTTTAACAAAGAGAAAAGATTAAACAGAAAGAAATGTAACATTTTGCAAGCTTATGGTCTCCTTTGGTAGAAACAAATAAAGTGTTCAAAATCCAACCCCTGAAAACAATCTGGAATCAGAGGACTCCAGTAGCAAAGCTGCTCCGGCAGAGCAGTGGACGGGGTTTTTTCAAACTTCCTGTTCATCTTTGGTTCCATTGTAAAGCTATGTAGTGAATTTGAGGCTAAACTACTTACTTTACATGAGACTCAAACTCAGCCCAAGCCTCCCAAAAGAAAACAGGTTTTGTTTTTTGGTTTTTTTCAAGACAGGGTTTCTCTATATAGCCCAGGCTGTCCTGGAACTCACTCTGTAGACCAGGCTGCCTCTGCCTCCCCAGTGCTGGGATTAAAGGCATGAACCACCACTGCCCAGGGAAAACGGAGTTTTTAAAAAATGTAATTCTCTTTAGGCTATTGTTCTGACCTAGTTGATATATTTCATAACATTACACAACAGGACCTTGGCTCTCACCCTGGCCTTTGGATGGTATGTCAAAGAACTATGTTGAGACAGCTAGGAAACACCACCACTAACTGGAAAAGACGTTAAAAACGTAAGCCTTGAATTTAAAGTACAAAGCTGAAGGAAACAGGTCCTGAGAATAACCACAAAGTAGCACCCAGAGCACTCAGGATTTAAACACTGTGTGGGCGGCAGACTCTCCTCCCTGACTCCCCCTGGGTACCAGAGCTTCCCGGTTCTCCTGTGTTTGTCAAACCTTCCTCAAGTGCTGTTAAAAACACAGTCGCCCATATATGTTTTTAATATACGGGGGTTTTGTTTTGTTGGTAAGCCACCAGCAAACGTGTTTTTGTTCTTGTGCTTTATCGAATTGTTTATCTCATCAGAGATGACGGTGGAGTGAGTGGGCTTTGCTTCCGATCTAAGCACGCAAGCACACAACTCACACCCATGTGACCACATTTAAAAAAAAAAAGCCTGAATAAACTAAACAGCCCTCTGCTTATTCAAACACCCCCTAAGAACATACCCTAATAGCATACGCCTGAGGCTTCTTTTTTAAAGCATTCTTAGAAACAACTACTGCTTGCTTTGCAACAGCAATGAATTTTCACTACATGCACGAGATTTTGAAGAAAACTGTCTACACGTTCGGTTTCGGGAGGAGCCGTGCCTACCAGCAGGTAGCTCACAACATCCAGCCACTTTGCAGCAGAGGTTTAAACGGGTGAATTTAGTGGTGTGAAGCAAACATCCGAGCTCCAAGCCCCACCCTATTCATTGGTCAAGCTAGTGACCTCAGAAAGCCTTTGGCATGCTCTAGTTGGCCTTGACGATTTTTGAGGGGTCGAGCTCTGCGTTGTGTTGAGAAAGGGACCGGTGTGGGAATTGAAAGTTTGCACAGGTCCTCTACAGCACAAGAGACCTGTCTCTGGAGGTTCTGGAGCATGTGCACATCTCCAAACAAAACAAAACAAAACAAAACCCACCTAGGTTCTCAGGAGAGTGAGAAGCACACCAGATCAGTCAAAACCAGCAGGACCAATGTGCATGTCGGAGGTCCCTGTTCTACCACCCTACACTTCCCTGGCTCTCACAATCTTCTGTAAACGCCCCCAACCACACACAAACACACACAAACACGTACCCTGGGTGTCTTCCCGGACCTGTCCAGGTGGACGTAGCTCTGCAGTAGTTCCCCCCAATACCCGCTGCTTCTACTCTCACCCACCTTGTGCCCTCGGTTTCCCCGGCATCCCTCCCCGCTGGGTGGGCGCACCACCGGACACTCACACGTGGCCACAGCGGGTCCGGACCGGCTGGTGTAGCACCTCCAGACACACGGAGCAGTCGAAAGAGGTGATGGGCAGCTCCGGGTCCCCGCTGCGCTCCAGAGTCCGTGGGGTAGTGGAGGCGGGCGCGGACTTGGAGCTGTCGCTGCTCAGCAGGGAGCCCATCGCTGCGCTCTAGCGTCCGCCGGCTGCCAGGAGCTCCGTGCGGGCTACGGGTGGTTCTGTAGTCCCACCCGGGAGGAAGGAAGTCCCGGCCCAGCCCGGATCGCCGCCTCCTGGCTCGGCCAGCCGCGCCGCGGGGCCTCTCGGTGGAGCGCAGGCGGAGCACGCGGCCGCTGCTTACAAACGTTCTTCCGCGAGCAACCAGGCACTGCAGAGGCTCGAGGTCCCCGGAGGGTGAAACCTGAACCCTCCACCCGGAGTCCGCACTCAGAGTTCTGCAAGAGTTCCGATAAGTGCAGTTTGAGAACACCCACTGGAGACAGAATGACTCTATCTGGTCTCCAAGTTGGAATCTTAATAAACCTCAGAGCCGACCTATGACCATTTAGGTGACTGACTCAATACTTCAATAGCGAGAGATAGCCCGGAACAACGGAAAGTTTTCATACCCTGATGTGAAGCTTAATTCAGAGCCCCACTTGGTGGCGTACAAATATAATGCCAGCAGTTAGACAGGAGGAAATGGCCGAGAGTTCGAGGCTAGCTGGGCTGTATTTGAACAAGACTGTGCTTCAAAAATAGATAAGCCAGGCGTTGTGGTGTATGCCTTATGTCTCAGCATTTAGGAGGCTGAAGGAAGATTGCCTTACCGTTTCAAGGCAGCCTGGGCCACACAGTGAGTTCAGGACATTCAGGGCTAGGGAATGGTACCATCTCAAGAAAACAACAGTTTTAGATGTCGCTCTGTGGTGGTGTGCTTGCCTAGCCTCTATGAGGCCTGGGTTTGTTCCTTAGTAATGTACCTGAGTAATGAAAAAGTAAAGAATAAAATAAAATTTGTAGAGCATGGGGCATTCTTTAATCACTACACTTGGGAGGTAGAAATAGGAGGGGAAAACAGGCTGAGAGAGCCATAGATCCATGCAGTTGTATGGACAAACACATAATACCCTGTGAGCTATATAGAATACTGCAAAATATGTAATGCATAAAAATCCCCTGAATACTACACAGAAAAACCCTATCTCGGAAAAAAAAAAAATCCCCCGAATACATGAGCGGTGGTTCACTCCTTTAATCCCAGCACTTGGGAAGCAGATGTAGGTGGATCTTTGAGCTCAAGGCCAGCCTGGTCTACAGAGTGAGGTCTAGGACAACCAGGAGTACATGGAGAAACACTGTTTCAAAAAAAGAAAACCAACAAACAACAACAACAAAACAATCCCCTGAACCTCACTTAGTTTCTCCAGTCTTTCGAGACAGGGTTCCTCTGTGTAGCCCTGGCTGTCCTGGAACTCACTCTGTAGACCAGGCTGGCCTTGAACTCAGAGATCCGCCTGCCTCTGCCTCCCAAGTGCTGGGATTAAAGATGTGTGCCACCACTGCCCGATCAGTTGACATTTTTAACTTAATCTTATATTGTTTAGTTTTATGATGCCAGGCCTTGTTTATTAGGCAAATACTCTATCACTAAGCTGTAACTCAGCTCCTGTTTTGCTTAGTTTTTATTTTTGCTTCTTGTTATTGTTTTTGAAAACAGATCTCATGATGTAGCTCTGGCTGTTCTGGAGCTCCATATGTAGACCGGACTGACTGTGAATTCCCAGAGATCTGCCTTTCTCTCCCTCCTGAATACTGGGATTAGAGGCAAGCACCACTATGCCCAGCCTAGCCATAGGCTAGTGAACAGGTTTACAGTATCAAGTGTGTATTCTCTTCTTTTGACCAGGCCTCACAACCAATCAGAAATCAATTGATTACCCCAGAACCATCATTCTGGTATTATACCAGTGATAATTTCTGTCAAAAGTAAAAGGGTGTAATGAATAGTGAAGTTCTTGTTCCTGGCCTACCATCAGGTGGTGTTGAACATATGTTCTGTCTCTGACTCTATTCATTCTGCATGCATTTAGTGAGGTAGCCTACTTTGTGTCAAATACATCAGTAGATTTTAGGGGCAGGATAAGAAATGTTCTAGTTAGCATTACCTGTAAGCCTGACCCAGGCTAGGATCACTGAAAGGAAGTAACAGAGCAATTGTCTTTATCAGGTTGGTCTCTGGGCTTGTGCTAAGAAATTGCCTCAATTGCTCATTGATGTAGAGATCAAAGCCCACTGCTGGCAATACCTTTCTTCAGGCAGGTGGTCCTGAGCTATAGAAGACCTAAGGGGCTGGAGAGATGGTTCAGAGGTTAAGAGTGCTGTCTGTTCTTCTAGAGGTACTGGGTTCAAATCCTAGTAACCACATCTATAATGAGATCTAATACCCTCTTCTGGCATGCAGGCATAAATGCAGGCAGAACACTGTACACATGAAAGAGAAAGGAAGGAAGGAAGGAAGGAAGGAAGGAAGGAAGGAAGGAAGGAAGAAAGGAAGGAAGAAAGGAAGGAAGGGAGGAAGAAAGGAAGGAAGGAAGGAAGGAAAGAAGAAAGGAAGGAAGGGAGGAAGGGAGGAAGGAAGAAGGAAGAAGGAAAGCCGAGACACCTAAGCATGAGCCTGGGAGTAAGCTAGAAAACAACAGTGTCCTAGGTTTCTGCTTCAGGTTCCTACCTGGAGGTTTTCCCCTGACTTTCCTCAACAATGGACCTGGAAGTTAAGCCAAATGCATTTCTCCCTCCCAGGGATTGCTTTGGGTTAGACTGTTTTCTCACAGCTACAGGAAGGAAGCCAGGACAAAGACTCTGGCCTAGGGTGTGGACAGCTTCTGGGTTTGTCCACTGAGCATCTTCACCTGATTCAGTGTCTTTGAGTTGATTTCATTCTTTACCTCTGAATTTTATTAATTTGGTTGATTGCTGTGGATCATGGCATTAAAGGCAATGCAGTATATGTCTGTGTAGGTTTCTATGACATACAGTGGCTTTGGAGGCCGCCGCTCACTGTCCACTTTTGAACCTCATGGCCCTCCCTCCCTTTTCATGGATGGACTCACAAGTTGCCTGGCACCTCCCTTATAGCGGATGTGCTTCCCTTCGTCTCCTGCCTTACAGCTTGTAGCATCTTACCAACACTTCCTTTTTCTTACATCATCTATTCAGTTAGTCCTGTGGTGGTCTGCACCCACTTTATCTTTCCTATCCTCAAGTCTTTCACGTCTGATAAGCAGTTTAAGAAAATAATACCTTCATACCACAGTATACCATCGGTGATCACAGTCTGTTGAAAAGAATGAGGGAGCTAACTTAACCCAGAGTGCACAATGAAGAAGAGAGCAAGAAAGAACGTTCTGGAACTCAGTTAGCAGAGTACTTCCCCAGCATGCATGAAACTCTGGGTTTCATCTCTAGCAAAGCAGAAACTGAGTGGAGTAATGCAAGAGTGTAATCTAAGCTCTGGGGAGGTGGAAGCCAGAGGCTTAGAAGTTCAAGGTTTCCTTCAGCTGTGTAGCAAGTTTGAGGTCAGTCTGGGTTGCACCAGGCCTTAGTTTAAAAAAAATTAAAAATACCAGCATGGTGGTGAAGGCTTCTGGGATTAAAGGCAGAGGCAGGTAGATCTCTGTGAGTTTGAGGCCAGCTTTGTCTACATATGGAGTTCCAAAACAACCAGGGCTACATAGTCTCAGAAATGAAAATAGAAAATAAAAGGAGCCGGGTGGTGGTGGTGCACGCCTTTAATCCCAGCACTTGGGAGGCAGAGGCAGGCGGATTTCT
>NW_022196895.1:17351987-17360177 GCF_008632895.1 Mastomys coucha | reverse complement strand
GCAGGGGCGGGGGCAGGGGCAGGAGATTCTCTGTGTGTTGAGGCCTGTCCACAAAGGGAGTTCCAGGACAGACTGTCAATGTAGTGAGACTCTGGAGAGGAAGGGGGAGGAAAAGGAGGGTCATCCCAAATTCAAACTGAGGGAGGAGCAAGACATTCCAGACAGATGAGGATGATGGGGTCATGGTTCTCACAAACAAGGGGGTCAGGAAGCCCCAAGCTCTGGGCCAGAAAGCAGCATTCAGTTCCCTGCGGCTAGAATGTTCAGCATACAGGCACTCAATAGGAAGAGAGAGAGGAAACTCCAGGCCAGCAGGTGTGGATACAAAAGCAGCCTTGGTTAGGGATTTTCAGTCGGCTTCTGTGACCATAGAACCGACCCTGGACAAGTCGGTGACGTGGTCATACTGGCCTTTCTGTCAAGTCATGGTGCCATCTTGCGTCAGACTCACCTGAGAAGCCTGCTGAGACAGTTTGATGCCAAGGAACCAAACTTCGGTGTCTGTGGTAAGTTAGGAAAGCTACGGTTTAGCTGGATACGATGGTGCAGTCAGGGAGGATTGCTGAGAGTGCCATAAGGCCAGCTTGGGGTAGAAGAAAGACCTTTTCTCAGACAGGCAAAGCAAACAATATCAAGTCAAAACTCAAGCCACACAAGGCAACCAGCCGGACAAAAACCTTCTGTTTTAAACAGCCCCTGGCCGGTGCACATGTAGGGCTCAGAGATCTAATCTTTCAAAACAGTTCATTGGCTTCTACTGCAGCAGACTCTGTACGTTACTTTGGCAACAGCTGACCTGTCACCCTCACCACCAGGGCCAGCTCTACTGCGCTGCACAGGCGAGGCTCAGGGCCCACTGCTCTCCCAAGTGATGCAGCCAAAAAGGAAGGGCAGGGCCCGCTCTCCTGCTCACACCCCCTCAGGGCTGGCTCACCAGTGCCCCACACCCAGAGCCAGCTCTCCTGTGCTGCCCAGGTGGTGTGCAGGGTCCACTCTCCCAGGTGCTGCTAGCCCATCGTGCTGCCTTTAGTTGCTAGGTTTCAGATCATGTGCGTTAGGCAGCTATGTCCACGACATTCTGCCGAAAGAAATTTTCATCGACTATAAGTAGTTCTAGTACCTACCCTCAGAGCAAGCTGTTTTATTGTCAGTAGTAGACTCAAGAAAGATCACGAAGGTGTCAGTGGGAGACTTCCTGGGAAATACCCAGGCCTGAACCACTTTCACATTGGTCCTACTTCAATAAGCATGAAATTGCAACACGTGTAGAAAGTGAAAGGTCCCAGGGAGCATCTGATCCCATTTTCAAGACAATTAAACTGATTCCCAGTGGGGTAAAATATTCACTCTGTCTCTTTCAATGTTTCAGATAGACACCTTTGAAATACAAAGTCTTTGAGCTACAAGTATAATCAAGTGGTAGAACTTGCTTAGCATGAGCAAGGGCCTGGGTTCAACCCTCAGCACCACAGGCACAGGCACAAGAATGGATCTTATAGTTGGAACATAAAATATCTGCTGTGGACTCATGTGTTTGAATGCTTACTTGATAAAGGTTTTGAGGATTAGAGGAACCTTTTAGACATGAGTCCTGGCAACCCTGGGGGAAGTGTTTAAGGGGTCTATACTGGCTTTGCTTGCTGTCAAGTTTTTGTTCCTGGTGTCTTAGTTAGGGTTTTACTGCTGTGAACATGCACCATGACCAAGGCAACTCTTATAAAAGAGAACATTTAATTGGGGCTGGCTTACAGGTCCAGAGGCTCAGTCCATTATCATCAAGGCAGGAGCATGGCAGCATGCAGGCAGGCATGGTGTAGTCAGAGCTGAGAGTTCTACATCTTCATCTAAAGGCTGCTAGTGGAAGACTCACTTCCAGGCAGCTAGGCTAAGGGTCTTAAAGCCCACACCCACAGCAACACAGCTACTCCAACAAGGCCACACCTCCTAAGAGTGCCACTCCCTGGGCCAAGCATATATAAACCGTCATACCTGGTTTACCACCATGTTCTTATTGACATAGAGCCACTGTGCAATGCTGCTCCAAGAGGGACTGAAGTCCTGAGCCCAGGTAAATCCTTTCTCTATTAAGTGGCTTCTACCAGGTATTTTATCACAATGTTGAGAAAAGTACTGTTCCGAGAGTGTTATGCCTCTCTTGCACATGGGCCAATACTTGGAAATAATATGGCACAACTGGGCATGGTGGTGCATACTTTTAATTCCAGCACTTGAGAGGCAGAGGTAAAAATATCTCTGTAAGTTCAAATCCAGCCTGGTCAGTTCTCCAAGTTTGGCTGGATACCGAAAGAAACTCAGGAGACTCCAAAGCAGCAGGAGCTTTGAGCTCAGAGCAAGGGGCGATGCAAGAGTCTCTGAGGCAGTGAGTCATAGGAGGCCACCCCAAAACACAATTTTAATTACATAAGACAGACTTTTCCTGCATTAAAAATGGGAAACTCCATTTCAGATCCCTTAAGAGCAAGGAAAGGACTTGAGAGATTAGAAATATTTAAAAAAAAAAAGAAAAAAACATTACAATACTCATGGTAGTTTGACCACAAAGTAAAGACCTCCCTAAGCTTTTCAATTCAATCTTCAATCTTTATATTTTTCCTCTCCCAAAAGCCGGGCGGTGGTGGCGCATACCTTTAATCCCAGCGCTTGGGAGGCAGAGGCAGGTGGATTTCTGAATTCGAGGCCAGCCTGGACTACAGAGTAAGTTGCAGGACAGCCAGAGCTGTACAGAGAAACCCTGTCTCAAAAAAAAAACAAAAATAAATAAATAAATAAATAAATAACAAGCAAATGATCATATGGCACACCATTTTACTGCATGTATTTCAGAGGATGGTCTGGATTCTACTGACAGTTAAGAAAATCAGGCCAAGTATGGTGGCGTATGCTGTTAATTCCGGTGCTTGGGAGGGTCTTTTTTTTTTTTTTTGATTTTTTCAAGACAGGGTTTCTCTGTGTAGCCCTGGCTGTCCTGGGGCGGGGGATGGGGGGTGAAGAGAAAGAGAGAGAGAGAGAGAGAGAGAGAGAGAGAGAGAGAGAGAGAGAGAGAGAGAGAGAGAGAGAGGAGAAAAACATCAAATGGAACAAGACAAAACAAAATACATATAAACAGCAGCACTTGCTACCAAGCCTGATGACCTCAGTTGGATCTTAGGACCCACATGATAAAGAACTGACTTTTGCAAGCCGTTCTCTGGCTTCCAAGTGCATGCTGTGGTTCTCTCCCCACCATCCCCACCACCAAATAAGTAAGTAAATATAATTTTTTAAGATCCCCATAACAAAAATCCAACTAACCAATCCCAAGCTAAGCAATCAAATCCAGAACCACCCCCAAAACCTTGAACATATCTAACAGTCATTCTACAAAAACTGAGTCACTAGGCCGCTGACACATATAAGATCTGAGAAATAATACGAGAAAAATTTATTTTATAGATAGGGCCTTACTAAATTGCTCCCACTGGACTCAGACAGTTGATGATCTCCCCACCTGGGTTTCTATCATATTTAATGGCTTTTTATATGGCGTGGCAGTGCCCATTTCCTGCTTATCCTGCGTTGTTACAATGAATATAGAAAAAGCAGGTGCTTCTAACCAGCAGATTCGACAATTCTTTTACTTCAAGGCTCATGGCCCCTCCCTTTTAGTATGTGTGCTACCAAAGCGAGCACTCATGGCCCCTCCCTTAAGAAAGACAGTGGGAAATCAATGCCAACAAGGGCGGGGTGGGAGTGGGGGTGGCGTTGTTAATGGTTCTGCAGTACTCAGATCTGTGAGCAGACTCCTGCAGGCAATCAATACAAGCATCTTGTGGCAGAACCACTGCAGAGCAGGAACCACAGACATCCATCAAAGAAAGCAGCCGATGTCCTCAGGGCCCGAGTCACGGAGGCTTCTCCTGGCCCCCCGTGACTGAGAACTTGATTCAGACAAAACAGACAAAAATGCCCAAGCCTTTTCGTGTTTATTTAGCCCATTGTTAAAATGGTATTTGGTACGATGCCTGCCTGCTCTGCCTGAAGCCCTGTGTTTAATCCCCACTACCACGGAAACCAAATGGGTGGCTTGTGCCTGTAACCCCAGCACTGAGGCGGAGGCGAGGCGTGAAAATCAAGGTCATCCTGAAACACATATTGAGCTTGAGGTCAAACTGGGCTGCATGAGGCATGTATCCATCTCAAACAAGGAAGCTGTATTTTAATTTTATTTTGGTTTGGGGGAGGTTGAACCTAGGGCCACCTCCCTCAAGCTTTTGACTTATTCGCTTGAGGTAAGGTCTCACGCGCTACTCCAGACGAACATGAAACTTCCTATGTAGGTCAACTGTGGCAATCAATCTGACTCAGCTTCCAGAGTCTTGGAATGGCGAGTATGCGTGTCACCGCCCTTGTCGCCTCCTCACCAATCAGCAGAAATAAGGAGGCAACCACGAACCCTTCTCCAAGCAGTTTATTCAGGAACCTTGTACTTCTTACTTCTTACATCTTACTACCTTACATCTTACTACCTTACATCTTACTTCTTACATCTTCTTCTTACATCTTACTACTTACATTTTACTTCTTTCTTCTTACTTACTCCTATCCCTCTCAGCCCCCAGCCCTTGCGGGTTAAATACTTTCCCTGGTCCCAATCAGCATCGGCTACTTGGCAAAGCATAATTGGCTATGAGAATTCATGCCAGCTTGCATCATAAACTGGAGGCACTCAACTTTTCCAACTAAGGGCTTGCTTATCACAATGCTCTCTGCTCTGGCCGGAGACCAGGTGTTCAATATATAGGGTGGCAGCTGCGGCTCTCCACAGTTCCCCCTTTTTGTTTTAAACGCAACAGGCAAGAGTAGAGGTTTGATTTCCAGTAACCATGAGAAGGACATTGCAATGGCGTTACAACCTGATGGTAATATCTCTTGGCAAAATATCAAACCCGTCTTTGAGAACACATACAGCTAGTTTGTACTACAAACCGGGCTTAGTTAGGCACTCGGTACATGCCTCTGTCTTAGGTGATTTATTTGCCAGAGCCCTAACTTGTAGCAGCCAAGTTGGTGCCATGCCCGTCCTATGCCTTTTTTCTGTAGGTGGGACCTGAGGCATCAACCCACATGCAATCAGACATGCTGTCCAAGAGACCACTAGAAGCTGATCTCTAGTGCAGTGCTTAGCCTTGCATCCTGAGCTTGAAAAGAGCATTCAGAATAGTTAACCAAGCCTGTGGAGATTGCCTCGCCTCCAGGGCTGCAAATGCTTGCACTACCAAAGCAGCCTGTCATTGCTGCTGGACCCACATAGATGCACCACAATGCCAATATACTGACAAGGACCAGTAAAGCACCAATGGTTCCAATACCCATTGTACACCCAATCTTAACAAGAAATTCTCAATTTAAAAGCCCTTTCTTATTTCTTGCATATTAGTTTAAGATGTAAACACTAAAGCAAACTTTCTGAGAATAAACTGTGTATCTGAAGAAATACTCAAATACCTGACTAGATTCTAGTCACACAATGTTCCCAGTTTAAATTGTCTACACACCAATTAAATCACTTTCAGTACCAAAGATAACATTGATTTTGTACCAAATAGGAACATATGAATTTAACTTAATAACAAACTATAAGGCTTTCTATAGCTATACAATTAAATCTGGCTATTTCTTTCCCATTTCAAATATAACCATTTTACATTTTCTAGAAACACAACTTATTAACAATTTTTTCTAGCCCCAAAGCCCAGGGAACCGGGTAAACAACTCATCTTAACTTCTTCAAACTGAACGAGGGCGTAGAGATATGAGGGGGGTGGAAGGAAAAACAGAACTGGTCTTCTGATGTCTGTGTCTTAACTGGATCAGGCTGAAGTTCAGGACATCAGGAATTCAGGCAGGCAGTTTAGATGAGGAAATTCACCAAGGCTGTATATTTCTGTAACATATAAATCTCAAAACAAACTTTCAGTATCATTAAGATATATATTTTTGTTTCATTCTCTGTGCAGTGCAGGGACTGATGGCATGTCCCTGAGGGTGACTTGGAATCCTGCAGCATTCTTCTTTTGTAGTTGTTTCAGAGGCTAAATAAATGAGCGTCAGCCCAGGGCGCGGAGCCCTCTGACCTTCGCCTTCATTTATCTTTAGCTCTTTGGATCTTAAAATCTCTAAATAAGAAAGTCTCCATCTCTGATATTCTAGCTGCATTTGACCAAGGACCAGCAGGCATCTCCCACTGGCTTAATGATAACAGTATGTGCAATACAGCCTCCTGCCAGCAACAGCCACAGCTGTTCCAGGTTTTCTTTTTAAGCTTGCTTACTCTAGGGGCAAAGGTGCTAGCAGTTTATCATTACTACCATGTTTCGCTAGAATTTGGTTTGTTTGTTTATTTATTTATTTATTTATTTTATTTACTTTTTATTTCCAAGGCAAACTAACTCTTTATTTGTCTCCAGACTGCTTATCACTTGTCTCTACTTTACTAGACTCCACACCTTTTTGAATTCTTGTAATGTTAAGGTATTACCATAATTTAAACAAAACCCAGTTTTAAACATTTCATTTTCTTTAAATTCAATATCAAAGCATTACTGTCACATTACAAAGCTTAGCTGCCAATTCTTACATATGGATGCATGACAGTGCAATTTTGAATACATCAAAGGCATTTTATGGGGGGAGGTACTAGCTTCAAGTTCCCCTTCAGAGTCCGAGCCACTTTCATCAGTCTGATCTTTCTTAGACTTTGCTGACCTCTCTTCCCCTGTAAGAGCGGCTCGTGCAGACACTCAGTCAGCCTCTATCAGCTCCTTTTAAGCTGTGTGCGGACAGATTCAGCCAAGTTCTTATGACTTTAAGTGGCAGTGTGATTCGCCCTTAACGGGACTTTATCGCTCCAACCCGGAGACCTTATTGCCTCTTTACCAAGGTCCTTCCCTTTTGTCCCACCCTACCTGGGAACTTACCAGTCGACTGCCCTGACTGCAAGGAGTTCTGAGCCGTAGAAGATTTCCCCCTACGGGCCACCATTTGTCGCCGCCTCACCAATCAGTGGAAATAAGGAGGCGACCACGAACTCTTCACCAAGCAGTTTGTTCAGGAACCTTGTACTTCTTACTTCTTACATCTTACTACCTTACATCTTACTACTTACATCTTTCTTCTTACATCATCTTCTTACATCTTACTTCTTACATCTTACTTCTTAAATCTTACTTCTTACATCTTCTTCATACATCTTATTTCTTACATCTTACTTCTTACATCTTCTTACATCTTACTACTTACATCTTACTTCTTTCTTCTTACTTACTCCTATCCCTCTCAGCCCCCAGCCCTTGCGGGTTAAATACTTTCCCTGGTCCCAATCAGCATCGGCTACTCGGCAAAGCATAATAGGCTATGAGAACTCATGCCAGCTTGCATCACAAACTGGAGGCACTCAGCTTTTCCAACTAAGGGCTTGTTTATCACAATGCTCTCTGCTCTGGCCGGAGACCAGGTGTTCAATATATAGGGTGGCAGCTGTGGCTCTCCACGTATGCTAGGTCCCCTCAGTTTTTCTGTTTATTTTGTTTTGGGGTGGGATGATGGGCGTGTCTCCTGTGGCAGAGTTTAGCTTGGAAAATTCACTGTTGCTGAAACAGTCCTTAGTTTTCTAATCCTCATACCTACACCTCTACCCTCTCTGGTTTGCAGACCACTGCCACCACACCCTTGTTTATATAGCACCAAGTGGGATTAAATCCAGGGCCTTGAGCCACATCCCTACCCCTGTCTATAAATTTTATTTTTACTATATACTTCAACCATTTTAAGAAAAATTTACAGCGGCTGGAGAGATGACTCAGTGGTTAAGAGCACCAACAGCTCTTCCGAAGGTCCTGAGTTCAAATCCCAGCAACCACATGGTGACTAGCAACACATCTGTAAGGAGAGATCGGACTTCCTCTTCTGGAGAATCTGAAGACAGCTACATTGTATACATTTAATAAATAGATAAAATCTTTTAAAAAAAGGAAAAATTTACAAATATTATCAGTTACTTTTAATATATCTTTCTTTCTTCCTTCCTTCTTTCTTTCTTTCTTTCTTTTTTCTTTTCTTTTCTTTTTTTTGAGACAGGGTTTCTCTGTGTAGTCCTGGCTGTTCTGGAACTCACTCTGTAGACCAGGCTGG
>NW_022196895.1:17351220-17351895 GCF_008632895.1 Mastomys coucha | reverse complement strand
TTTTTTAGTTATTGCATGGGGAGGGAACATAACACACTTTAGAGGTCAGGGGACAACTTGCTGGAGTTGGTTCTCTCCTTCTGGGGGATTGAATTCTGTCATCAGACTTAGCAGTAAGTATCTTCATGCCATCCCTCAGTTATCTTTATGGGGTGTTTATTGTGTGCCACTAACAGTGCTGAGTATGTTGCATATTATATATTATACATCGTACAGGTAACTGGTCTCACCTCTAACCATCTGATGGTGTTACCATCCCCATTTGAACTCAAATAAGGAGTACAAAGACAGCAGCGGATAAGCCTCACAACCCAAATGGCCCCTCTGACTGGCCAGAGAAAAAGGGTTTGTGGGACAACAGTTTCTATTGGTTAGTTTCTTCTTCTGTGCTGTAGTTTCTGTTCTACAATACAAAATTTAAGGAGAATCATTTCATACAAGCTCTCAGGACTTTGCTAAACACTTTCAGCTTCTCAGATTCCCCTTGTGGTTGTCAGTCTGACTGTTGCCGGAAACTTCTTTTCCTGATGTTGTTCTCATACCCTCTCTGTCTTTTCAGATCCCCGGGAGCCACCACTTAAGCGGTGGCCTTGAAAGCAGTGGCCTTCGCAACTCCTCCCGTGGGTATTTGATTCCCCCCTTTAAGAAGGAATGAAATGTCTACCTTTTGGTCTT
>NW_022196895.1:17342170-17348542 GCF_008632895.1 Mastomys coucha | reverse complement strand
AAAAAAAAAAAAAAAAAAAAAAAAAAAAAAGAAAGCAGTGGCCTTGAACGGAACCTCCCCTGACCCTGCGAGCTTCTGTTTACTAGCTTACCGGACTCCATCCAGGCTCAGGTTTATTCTGCGGGAACTTTGAAATGTAGGCAGAGAGATTTCAAAAGACAGAGAAAGCAGAAAACATTTCTCTTGCGTTAGCTGTGACATGCAAAATTCAAAAACTTTGTGAGTCATAGTCTTCTTTGTAGTTGGAGGAGTGGGCTGAGGCATTTGATGGAGAGGGAAAGACAGAAGTCCTAGAGAACGTGAGGGGAGGGGTTAAAGATGGCCATGCTGGCCACCACCTTTAATCTCAGCCCTCTGCAGCAGGGCAGAGGGGTCTCTGAGCTGAAGCCTGCCTAGTCTGCATCCCCAGGGCTGCGAAGTAGGGGGCGGGGCTAGAAACCTGACAAGCACCATCCAGGTGTTTGGAGAGACAGCTACCTCAAAAAGCCCAGGAAGTCTTGTCATCGCAGGGATCCTGCGCTTGGCTCCCTCCCAGCTGTGACACTTAACACCACTGTGAGCCAGGGCATCTTGCTTAGTTCTCCAGTACTTGGTTGTCTTATCCACAAAACTGGGTCAGCCAAGGTACTTACCTGTATGGGGGCGTGGGAGGTGGGGCAGACCTCCGTACTTGGGAAATGAAGGAAGGAGGGTTTCCATGAGTGAGACCAGCCTGTGGCATACAGTACATTGCAGGCCCACCTGAGACACAATGTGAGACCCTATCTCCAAAAAGAGTACATGTATGTATCTTTGTATGTTTATATAATAGTATATATTAGTATATGTGTGTATACACATATAAATGTATATATATATATACACATATATATATGGACTGTGATGCTGACTGGTTGGTAGAGTATTTGCATGTAAAGCACAAGGCCCTGGGTTCGGTCCACAGCACACACATCTGAATCACACTTCTCAGGGAGAGTTTGGAGGATCACAGGCTGAAGGATGAGCTAAAGAGACAGCACATCAGTTAAGAGGAGTAGCCGTCCTTCCAGAGTTCAATCCCCAGCTTCCACTTGATGGCTCACAACCATCTTTAACTCCAATTCCAGGGACACGGACTCTTCTAGCTTCTGAGGTCCTGAGGCATGAATGTGGTGTACAGACATAGATGTAGGTAAAACACCCACACACATAAAATTTAAGATCATCAGAAGTTCAACACTATTTTTAGCTATATGGTGAATTGCAAGCCAACCTGTGCTGTATGAGATCTGTCTGTCTCTTTGTCTGTCCATCTGTCCATCCGTCCACCCACCTACCTATTATCATCTATCACTACTCTTATTGTCTTAGGTCCTGTAAGAATTGAGCAAACAGGGACATCTCATAGAAATACCAAGGAGCAAGGAATGTCCATTAAGCCTAAAGACAGAGCTTCAGAAAGGTTTACTGAACAAAACATCAGTCCCCAGGAGATGCCCTAATTGTGGGGAGTAATGCTCGGTTCCAGGAAATATCCCCAGTAAGGGGTGGATCTCCCCCTACCCCTCCTACGATTGGTATCTCCTCCTCACCTGGGGCACAGAGGTCAATGGAAACAATGGAAACAGTGCTGGAGAGGTCTTGGTAGTGATCTGCCAGCAGCTGTCACTCAGGGCAGTAGGCGGGCTAGAAGAGGTGGAGTGAGTGTGGTTCACTCCTGTGATCTCAGTGCATAGGATGATGGGCCAGGATTGTGCATTTGAGCTCAGCCTGATAAGACTGTAGTGTGTGTGTGTGTGTGTGTGTGTGTGTGTGTGTGTGTGTGTGTGTGTGTGTGTGTGTGTGTGTGTGTGTGTGAGAGAGAGAGAGAGAGAGAGAGAGAGAGAGAGAGAGAGAGAGAGAGAGAGAGAAAACAAGCGAGAGCGGGAGGAGAATCAAGCACTGGTTGTAGGTAGATCTGGGTGGTGCATTGTAGCATCCAGTAGAGAGATATCCACAAATGCCCCTGGTTACATGAGACCCATTCCATTGAAATGGTGGCAGGAAGTTTGGCAATTTGCACTTTGCATTGTTGTCTTTCCCAGTTCCAGCGGCAGCTCCTCCAAGTCAAGTGTGAAAAAAACAAATCTCCTAGCATGTGAGTCCTTTGTGTATTAGAGTTCTTTAGAGCAACAGAACTTATTGAATGGGTCTTTCTCTATATGGGGGGGGGGTATTATAAAGATTCACAGGCTGCAATCCAGCTAATTCAGCAACAGTGGCTGGCTATGAATGGAAAGTTCTAGAACCCAGTGACTGCTCAGTCCTCGAGGCTGGGTGTCTCAGCTGTTCTTCTGAACATGCTGGAATCCCAGAGACCTAGGCTCCAGTGCCAGTGAAGTGATGGATGTGCTAGTAAAGCGAGGGCAAGCAGGCAAAGAACAACTGCTTCCTTCTTCTATGTCTTATACAGGCTTCCAGCAGAAGGTGTGGCCCAGATTAAAGGTGTCTTGCCTTAAGATTCAGATCAAGGATATTCATCTTCCCACCTCAAGATCCAGATCAAAGACATGCATCTTCCTACCTCAGTGGTCTGCACTAGAAGTGGAACCACCCACTTCAAACCAAACAAACGAATCTCTCACAGGTGTGCCCTCTACTTTAGGGTTTTAGTTCCAGTTGTAGTCAAGTTGATAACCAAGAATCACCATCACATCATAGAAGATATGGACCAGCAAGTTGGAAAAGGGAACGCAGCTTTAGTATACACGTGTCATCCCAGCATTCAGGAAGCTGAAGCAAGATCATCCGACGTATCCTAGAGCATACTTAGAGTGTCAAAGCTTAAGGGTGCTAAGCCACTGAGAGGAAAAGAGCTAAAGGCAAAGGGGACCTATTTTTCTGTATTTGTATCTTTCTTACAATGGTGACCCATGGCTCATTTTACATTAGGTATTCTGATTTTGTTCATGTCAGAGGGTCTGTAGAAATAATAATAAAAAGGGATAAAAAACATGATGCCAAGTAAAACCAGGGAGATTTTGGCTTGGAAAGATGCTCAGGGGCTAAGAGCACACACTTCCCTTACAGAGGATCCATCTGACTCCCAATCTCCCAGATGGTCTATTCATAGTCACCTATAATAGGCGATAGAAAGGACTTGATGGCTTCCTCAACACATAAGCACATATTCAAACAGACACACAAATAAAAATAAAATGTTTTTAAAATGGGGAGCCTTGTCTGTCTCCCGATTTAGGTGTTAGAAGTGAGGGCATAGTGAAGCTACTAAATTGTACCATTTGAGGGGGATAGGAAAAAAAGTTTAACAAGGGATCCAAGTGCCAGGCTGCCCCCCCCCCCCCCCCCCCCCCGCCCCCAGACTAGAGACCTGCAGCTTGGTGGGAAAGCAGCCAGCTCTTACACAATAGTCAGCAGGGGGTGGGGTGGGGTGGGGCTTCTGATCTGATGCAGTCTGCCCAGATTAGAGGCAACTAGATGCCCTTGCTTGAGGTAGTTGACCATTGGGGTCAGATATGGGATGGAGTGGTTTTCCTGGTGGTCAGAGAACCCTGAGGAATGCTGAGTTTAGGCTTTCTGCTTACTCAGCAACAATCCTTTCTTTACCAGGTCCTTCTGTTTAGGACATTGTCACCAGAACTGTTTTGGACCTAAGAGTTACCTTATGTCAGTCAACTTTATACACCTAACTTTTAGTACAAGGTGGTTTTGTTTTTGTTTTTTTTGAGACAGGGTCTTTCTATGTACCCTTTGATTGTCCTGGAACTTGCTGTGTAGACTAGGCTGGCCTTGAATTCACAGAGAGCCTCGTGCCTTTGGCAGCTGGTGCTGGAATTAAAGGCATTTGTCACCAGCTCTATTTACTTTTTTTTTTTTTTTTAAGTTCAAGGTCTTTTTTTTTTCTTGTTGTTGGTTTTTTGTTTGTTTGTTTGTTTGTTTTTGTTTTTTTCGAGACAGGGTTTCTCTGTGTAGCCCTGGCTGTCCTGGAACTCACTCTGTAGACCAGGCTGGCCTCAAACTCAGAAATCCACCTGCCTCTGCCTCCCAAGTGCTGGGATTAAAGGCATGCACCACCACCGCCCGGCCAACCTCAAGTTTTACAATACAGCTGAAGATGACCTTGAGCTCTAAATCTTCCTGACTCCACATCCCAGGCTGGGATCATAGGTGGGTGAATCTTACTCCATTTCTTTCTATATTTCCCCCATGTTCTTTCCACTCTCCCTCATTCCTTATTTCCTCCCTTCCTCTTCTTCCCTCCCTTCTCCCCTCCCTCCCTTCCTTCTTTCTCCTTTGTCATTTCTTTCTCTTCCAACATATAACCTTCCTCTTTCAGCACCAACGTGCTGATGTGATGTCTTTTTAGAGACAAGGACTCAGGCTAGAGACTTGGCTGCCTTTGGTAACAAGCCTATGTAGTATACAGTATGCTCTGGGTTCCTTTCTAGCAAGAAAGAAAACCAGGTATGGTGACATCTGCATGTCTGTAATCCCAGCACTTGGATTAAGGATCAGCAGGACAAAGTGTGAGAAACCTCTTTTCCCCATCAAAGGTGACTACGTCTCCAGAGGTCAATACTCCTCAAATCTCCTCCAACGTTGTATAACTTTATGCAGCTCTTCTGTTCTCTTCACCTTACAGACTTCTGATTATAAAAGGGTCCTGCTGCATCCCAGAACTATGTAACTCAGAGAGACCCACGCCTCTCCCTTCCCTTCATTTTCTCTGTACTGATTACTTATTAACCAATTGCCTCAGATTGTGAGACTAAGCTCCCACCAATGGGATGAGAGATGCTGTCACCACCTGAATTAACATAACAACTTCTGTTCTGTGTTTGCTAGGCCTGTTAGGTTGTGGAAAACCTGTCTTGCAAGGAGAAACTGCCTTGGTGACTTACTTTGACCGGTTCTTTGTGAGATACCTTCCTAACAGAGGCAAACCTTGGATGTGCATTGATTTTGAGATACCTTGGACTACATTAGACCTTTCCCCTGCCTCCCACCAAACCCTCCAGAAACCATATTCAAATTGCGTTGTATCATCCTCAGGGTGCAGCATTTATTCTGTCCCTCGTCACTCTAACTAGTAGTTTTTGGAAGTTGTCACAAGGCAGGAGGTCATGCTCCTCCCATCATGCTCCAGTGACCTCATGCTGCTGGGTGCTGCTGCAGGTCTTGGCAGGCTGCCCCAGTTCCTTGGCCAGGGTGTCCAAGTGAGGCTCACAACTCTGTTACCTACTACTAAGGATGGGGTGTCTTCTCTTCACATAGAACTAATGAAAATAGCTTTGAGTTGGCTTCTTGTTGTTCTGAGACAGGGTCTCCTGTATCCCACGAAGACACAAATTTCCTATGTACCCAAGCCTGATCTTGAAACTCTAGCTCCTCCTGCCTCCCTCCTCTCAAGTTCTGGGATCACAGCAGGTGTGTACCACCATGCCCATTTATGAACCTAGGGTCTTGCACATGAAGTAAACTGAACTGTATTTCTGATAGAAAATGTATTTATTAGTTCCTATTACCAATCTGGGCATATCAGCTCAGTAGAGTTTTACCACATCTCAGCCACATTGTCCTCTGTCACAGAACTGTTCATTTTCTCCTTCTCTGCTGCTATGGTGATGCTGCAGGGGACATCTTTGGGGTGATGTCTGTCTGGCACATCCCCTTCATCTTTGCTTTAGGGCCATAACTGCTACCTTAATCTATTTTACATTCTCCTAATAATAAGGAAATGATGCCATAAGTCGTCAAGGACTGAATAGTTTTCAAGATTTAAAGCTACAACTTGATAAAAATAGAAAACCTTAGCAACTCCACCAGGAAGACTAGCTTAATTACCAACTTCAACAATTCCAGGAAGGTCTGTCCCAGTGGCCCAGCACAGCCATCTTCCTAGCTTCCTCGTTTTTGTTTAGAATCTTGCTCACAGTCAAGTAAACAATGTGCTTTGGGAAGAGTTCTCAATTATTTTACTTTTTTGCTTGCTTTAAATATACAGTTAAGTTATCTTTTATCTTTAAACAAAGTAGAGCTGAACAAGAACTAAACAAACCTTTGAATTTTACTGCTTTTCACCTGCTAAAATAGTAACATTTAAACAACAACAAAAAAAGCAATAAATGTATATTCCAACTGGGTATGGTGCCTGTAATTCTAGTATTCCAAAGGTAGAGACAGAGGCAAGTGGATCTCTGTGAGTTTCAGGCACAGACTGGTCTACATAGTGAGTTCCAGGGCTACGTAGAGAGACCCTGTCTCAAAACAACAAACAGACAGACAGACAGACAATTAATTAATTACAGTAATAAAAACCCAGTATTCCCAGCAACCACATGGTGGCTCACAACCATCCATAATGAAATCTGACTCCCTCTTCTGGTGTGTCTG
>NW_022196895.1:17332271-17342027 GCF_008632895.1 Mastomys coucha | reverse complement strand
AAAAAAAAAAAAAAAAAAGCCCAGTATATTCCAGAGAGATGGAAAGGTAGGCATTAAAGAGAACACAGAGAACATTTGAGGATGCTTCTAAGGCAGAATGAGCTGCCTCATTTAGCAGGAAAGAACGAGACTGAAGTTTAACACTTATGTCACTTCTCAAAAAGTGTATGTTTAATAAGTATGTTTTAAAAATTATTATATATGTGTGTAAGTACACACACAGACATGTGCACATACTTATATGTACCATAGTTCAAATGTGGACATCAGGGACAACTTTTTTTCTTGTTTATTGAAAATAGATACTTTCAGGGCTGGAGAGATGACTCAACGGTGAAGAGTATTGACTGCTCTTCCAGAGGTCATGAGTTCAATTCCCAACAACCACATGGTGGCTCACAACCATCTGTAATGGGATCTGATGCCCTCTTCTGGTGTGTCTGAAGACAGCTAGAATGTATTCATCATATATATAAAGTAACTAAATAAATAATTTTTTAAAAATTAAAATAAAATAGATACTTTCTTCCCTCACATAATATGGGATAGCTACAATGCTTTTCCATTTGCTTCTTCCAGTTCCTCCCACTTTCCCTCCCATCTGGATCCACCACCTTTCTGTCTCTCATTAGAAAATAGGCTTCCAGGGCTGGAGAGATGGCTCAGCGGTTAAGAGCACTGACTGCTTCTCCAAAGGTCCTTAGTTCAAATCCCAGCAACCACATGATGGCTCACAACCATCTGCAATGAGATCTGATACTTCTGGTGTGTCTGAAAACAGCTACAGTGTACTTACATATAATAGTAAATAAATAAGTCTTAAAAAAAAAAAAAGAAAATAGGCTTCCAAGGGATAATAATAAAATATAATAAGATAAAACGAAAACTAACACATTGGAATTGGACAGAACAAACAGAAGGAAAGAGCCCTAACGAAGGAAGTCATTAGTTGATTTTCCTCTTTTCATCTTCTGGGTTCTGGGAACTGGACTCAGGTTGTCAGGGTTGGTGGCAAGTGCCTTTAGCTGCTGAAATCTCTCCAGCTCTAGGACTTTTGATCTCTTCTCTATCAACTAGAGTATAAATTTTGAGGGGTGGGAGGTTAGGGATAAAGGGAGAATGAAGAAGGAAGAGAGGAAAGCAGGTTGATGTGTGCATATGTGATGTAGTACCCGAGGAGGCCAGAAATGGAAGTGGTTCACCCGGTGCTGGAGTTAGCTGTGTCATGTGGGTGCTGGGAAACAAATTTGGATTCATGACTAGAGCTGTATATGTGTTCTGGTTTTTTCTTTTTTGTTTTTGTATTTGTTTTTTTGTTTTGTTTGTTTGTTTGTTTGTTTGTTTTTCGAGACAGGGTTTCTCTGTGTAGCCCTGGCTGTCCTGGAACTCAGTCTGTAGACCAGGCTGGCCTCGAACTCAGAAATTCGCCTTCCTCTGCCTCCCAAGTGCTGGGATTAAAGGCATGCGCCACCACTACCCGGCTGTTTTTGTTTTTGTTTTTGTTTTTGAGGCAGGATTTCTCTGTGTTGCCCTGGCTGAACTCTTGTTGTTCACCAGGTTGTCCTCAAACTCGGAGATCTGCCTGGCTCTGCCTCCCAAGTGCTGAGATGAAATGCACTTGTACACTTGCTTTTAACCAGCAAGCGACTCCAACCCATGCTTTCCTCTTATGGGGCACCGGTTCCATTATGAGGGTCTCCACCTCATGACCTCATCTACACCTAATTAAATCCAAACCATCTACCCTTCGTAGAGATATATCTAGTCCCCTCCTCTGGGGTGGCAAATGTGTCTCTTCTACAGTCCCATCTTCTTACTCTACTGACACTTTCCATGTCAGTGAGTGTTTGTGGAGATAGTCAATGCACTGGTAAGATTGTGAAGGATCTCGTTCTACTTCCAAGCGTTTTCTTCTTATGCATACAACACGCAGTTCTTTCCCTTCCTGGCCTCAGAGCCATACCAGGATCCTGACCAGTTCTTTGAAGTGGAAAGTTAGTTCTGTCAAATGATGCTTTCCTGGGGCACACAGGTGAAAGGATGTCTTGCTAAAGCAAACATATCAAAGGCTGTTTTCCTGAAGCAGACAAGTGGAAGGACTCTTGATGAAGAATAATAAATATGACAGACAGTGAGAGACAAGCACTGATCTTTGGTTTGCTCTGCCTCACTATTCTTTACTAAAGAATATTGGTTTGCCTTACATAGAGTTTTTGAGCCCAGCTTGTAGTAACTCAACTTGCTGCTTCAGTGGCCTCTTCCAAGACTGTTTGGGGAGCCTGGTGGTTTTTTTTTTTTTCCTCAGGATTGAACTACAGCTGCCTGGTGTCTGCTTGCTGAAAGGACTGGACTGTAGCTGCTGGTTCATGCCTGGTGTTTGTCATCCTAGAGAACAGCTGCTAAGTCGTATTTGGTGTTTGCTACAGGACTGAACTGCCGCCCAAGAAGATCAAGCTCGCCCCCTCAGGTACACTTCATATCCTAATGACTTTTCTACTTCCTCTGCTGGGTAGTGGACTAGAAGAGAAGTTGAACCCTTATTAAAAGTACGTTGCAAAAAAATGTATGCCTACAGTTCTTCTGGGTGCTTTTCAAAATTCCAAGGATAACATGTCGTCATACAGTTCCAACACAGCCCTCCGCTCCTGCCAGTGGTCAACTAGCTTGGAGCCAAAAGAGTGTGCTTTACACTAGTCCCTTCTGACAGCCAAATCTGGAGAGAATGTCAGCAAGCCAAGGACGTCTTTCAGCATAAGCTCCCACTTGTGGCCCAGTGGAGACTGTGGTTTCTCTAGTGTGTCCATTCTCCCAGTACACCAAAGGTGGCAGAATATGGGAACAGGTATGTCCTTCAAGACAGGACAACCATGGAGACAATTCCTACTGGACTTGCGTGTGATCCACAGGCCTTACTCAGGTACCTTTGCTGTTATTAGTTGTGTGTGCACATGGTTCGATCTGTAGCATCTTTCTTCATATTTTATTTGCCTTCCCTGCCCCACTTATCAGCAAAGAGAACAGGGTTCTCCTGATTAGCTTAGTTTGGTGAAGTAAGGTGAAAAGGGTTTGGGGGTGGGGAGTCCATCAAAGTTCAACCACAAAGGAAGTGCATTTCCCAAGGAGAATCCTGGGTCTGAGTGATAACAGAGCAGCCCAAGGCCAAACAGATAAGCAGCAGAGCCAGGAGTTAAACTCTGCCGAGCTGGAAGCGCTTGCCTTTTGCACATCTCTTGTTGATCTTTCTAGTTCGCAGTTCATCGAGGCCTTCTTGTTTCAGTTCCTTCTTTTGGTTTTACGAAGTTTATATGTGTGGGTATTTTGCCTGTATGTATGGCTGTGCACACCATATCCATGCCTCGTGCCCTCAGAAGCCGGAGGGGGGGGGTGTACAAACCCTGGAGTTACAGAGGGTTGTGAGCTGGCCATGTTGGTATTTGGATTTGAACCCAGATCCTCTGCAAGAGCAGCCAGTGCTCTAATCACTGAGCTGTCTCTCTCTCTACTCCCCCCACCCCCTTTTGAGATAGGAGTTCACCATGTAACTCAGGTTAGCCTGGGACTTCTTACACTATACATCCCAGGCTGGCTGGAAACTCATAGAGATCCTTCTGCCTCTGCCTCCCAAACATTGTGATTGAAACTGTGTGTCACCCATACTCCCTCTTCCTAGCCCAATCTTTATTTTTTGCTCATTTGTTTGTTTTTTGAGACAGACTTTCTCCGCATAGCCCTGGCTGACTTAGAATTCACTCTGTAGACCAAGCTGGCCTTGAACTCAGAGATCAGCCTGCCTTTGCCTCTAGAGGACAGGGATTAAAGGTGTGAGCCATCACCTTCTGGCTTCCAGTCCCATCTAATGGTACTTGGGATTGAATTGAAGGTGGCAGGAATGCTAGATATATACTCACTGAGACAAATACTCAGCCCCTCCTTACTATGCATGAACATATTTCCCCGCTATTGCAGCTTCAGCATGTAGAACCCAGATCCTGGAACTTCACTCTCTGTTCTAGAGTCTGGGTTAGGCTATACAATAAGACTTGGCCACAGCTGTTGGCAAGTTTTAACATTTGACGTGAGATGCCATTTCCCACTGTGGTGGTTTGAATGTGCTTGGCCCATAGGGAGTGGCACTGTTGGGAGGGGTGGCCTTGTTGGAGGAAGTGTGTCACTGTGTAGGTAGGCTTTGGAGATCTCCTATGCTCAGGCTCTACCAATTATGGAAAAGAGCTTCCTCCTGGCTGTCTGAGGACGCCATTCTTCTCTTGGCTGTCTTTGGATCAAGATGTAGAACTTGAGGCTCCTCCAGTCCTACGTCTGTCTGACCTGATTATCATGGACTAAACCTCTGAAATTGTAAGCCAGATCCAATTAAATGTCCTTTATCAGTGTTGCCTTGATCACAATGTCTCTTCACAGTAATGGAAGCCCTAAGACACCCACTTTCCCCAGATCCTCATTTCTGTTAAATAGGGAGGTTGTGTTAACTCCAAACTCAACTTCCATAAGTAAATGCCTGCTAACTTACTTACACCCTGAAATCTAACCGGAGCTTCTGATTGTGTTTGTGGTGTTCCTTCCCCTCATCTGGAAAAAAGAAAAACTTTGAGAGAATGTATACACAGTCCCAAGTCCTTACCACTGGCCGAGTGACAGACATAGGACCTCTCATCCCTTCTGGACCCACCTGAGAAAGGAAACTGAGCTCACAAACTCATTCAGAGACTGGCAAGTAAGAAACACACAGGAAAGAAGAAGTCCTGAAGCAGCTGCCACCACACACCCTCTAGTCCCAGCCCCTCAGAGGCAACATTGGGAAGATCAGGACTCGATGCCATCAACTCCATAGAGAGTCTGAGCTCAGCCCTGGGCTTCGTGAGACCCCCTCTTTTAAAAACATTACTGCCCCAGAGAAGTTCATCAGAACTGACACCCCACCTCTTGCCTAAAAAGTTTCTTTTGATTTTCTCAGCTTGAAGTGGTTAAAGCTTTCTCTTCTCATAAAAATTACAACAAAACACAACTGGCTTGCTATTAAGTAGGCACAGGGGTTTTTTTCTTTAGGTCACTATATCATGACATGCTTTTAAATTAATAAACTAACTAATTATTATTTTTCAAGACAAGATCTTGATATGTAGCCCAAACCAGCCTTGAACTCAAGCTCCCTCTGGAAAGCCAGGGTTACAGGCCTCTATAGCCATACTTGGCTCCCAGGCAAAAATTGTTTCTTTCTTTGTTTTGTTTTGAGACAAGGTCTCGTGTATCCCAGGCTAGCCATGAATACAAAAGGTAGCCAAGGGTGACTTAATCATGGCATAAAGCTCAGATTGTTTCTTAAGCTCCCTTTACCACCACAACAGTCTGCTTATGGTGCTTAGTTCCCACCTTGACTCTTCCTTGGCCTAGTTTATAAAGCTGCTCTTTGGTGGGCTCACAAATGTAATAATTTAAAATAAAAGCATACCGATTCAACCAAATAAATAAATAAATAAATAAATATAAAGCTGCTCTTTGCTTTCATCTCTAAAGTTGTTTATCTGGCATCATTCCAAGTACTTCATGGCAACGATGACAAAAAATGTATTGTCCTAAGCAAGACCTTGTTGAAGATGAAAAAGGTGATTGTTGGTATTTGAGGGTAGAGGAAGGGTGAATCAGGGTTCCCTGTAGCAAAAGGTGACCTTTGAACTCCCGAGTCTTTGGCCTCCTTTTCCTGAGTGTGAGTACATCCCATAATGCCCAGTGAAAGGAACTGTTATTCACAATATCACAGTAGGCGCTACCCAGCTGTCCTGGCCTCAGGTCCTTAGAAGTTATACGATTGGGAGCAAGGCCTTTGGGGGGCCTTTGCCCATCTTCTCCTTGGCAACTCGTCCTTACTGAGGGCTCGTCCCTGCAACCAGCCCTTTTGGCTAGTGGAGGTTATCACCAAGCAAAATAGATCTTCCCAACACTGTTTGACTTACCAAACGACACTCACCTCTGCCTCCTGGCTAGACGTTTATCAGCTGACTCACACTCTCCAACTCCCTTCCTGTGATAGCATGCCCAGGGTTGAGGCCCAAGACTGGTGCCTGTTTCCCTCTCAGAAAACAGCCATGTGAGCCGGGCAGTGGCGGTGCACGCCTTTAATCCCAGCACTTGGGAGGCAGAGGCGGGCAGATTTCTGAGTTCGAGGCCAGCCTGGTCTACAGAGTGAGTTCCAGGACAGCCAGGGCTACACAGAGAAACTCTGTATTGAAAAACAACAAAAACAAAAAAACCAAAACAACAACAACAAACATCCGTGTGCTGTAATCTGAGTATATGATTAAAGTGTAAACCATCCTAAGGGGAGGGCAAGTAGACATGTGTTTTGCATGCGCAGGACTCCTGCCAAGGCACCTTGCTGGGAGCTACAGCACTTGCAGCAGGAATTAG
Source organism: Mastomys coucha (assembly GCF_008632895.1). NCBI lineage: Eukaryota > Metazoa > Chordata > Mammalia > Rodentia > Muridae > Mastomys > Mastomys coucha. The sequence goes on along the minus strand of NW_022196895.1, from coordinate 17,335,604 downwards.
GTCATTGGGTCAGAAGATCTTGGAGTCAGAGCAAAAGGCAAGAGTTATTTGATAAATAGCTTTTCCTCCCTCCCTCCCAGGCTTCCTCTTTGGGGTCTATCTCTTAGCCAGGTCCTGCACGGGACTGTGTCAGACGCCTAGTTTTAGACACTCGCAACTAAAATGCTTTCTGAAGTATCTCTTCCCATATGAGGATTTCTCCATTACTTAAAGAAAAAGCCAAACAGAACAACAACAACAACAACAGAAAGCTTGCTGAGCTTCAGATGTGCCTCCGTGGGTAGAGTGCTTGTCGAGCACCGCAAGGCTCTCTATTTGATCATCAGTACTGCATAAACCAGGCAGGTGTGGTGCGGTACACACACTAAGTCTATTTGGGAGGAAGAAGCCAAAAGGCCTGGGGTTCAAGGTCATTCTCAGCTACATTGGGAATTTGAAGGAAAAAAAAAAGCTTCAGTGAGATGGCCCAGTGGGTTGTCACAGCCCTTGTCACAGAAGCCTGACAACCTTAGTTTTATCCCTGCAGCCTACAAAGCGGAAGGAAGTGAACCTATCTGAAAGGATGCCTTCTGATCTCCAGGCACACACTGTGGCCCGTGAACCCTCCCCTCACACGGACACACACATGCAGGTGCAAAGTGAGTAAGCATAATATGTATTTTTTTAATCAGCAAATTGAAGACACCTTTGCTAGAAGGCTGTGCCTCACAGGCTGCAGTTGCTTAGCTCATCTCACGTGCAGTGATTTAAAAGCGGAGCTGAAGGGCGCTTGGCAGCTCAGAAGGTAAAGGGACGGCTGCGTAGGAGCCCCACCCCCCATGACTCTGAAGTTATTTCTGACTTCCACATGGATGCCATGGGAGTGAGTCTCCCCCACTAATCATAGGTAGAATTAAATTTAACATAAACTAAAAGACAGAGCGTTTAGGCTGGGGGCGAAGGGGCTTCAAAGCTGTGTCACCTCCTGATGACACTTTGGGTATAGGAGGGACAAGTCTTCCTTTAGGGAAGTCCAATCACTTCAAGGTACCTATGATTTGGGGTCTACTTGGAGCCTAGCACAAAGTGGTATCAGGATGATGGTGCCACAAAGTACCAGCAAGGGTCCTCGCTATGTTTTATTTTAAGATAGGGTCTTACTGTGTAGCTCAAGTTAATATCAAACTCAAACTCATGGCGATCCTCCTGCATCAGCCTCCCAAGTGCTGCTGTTGCACCATGCATAGCTGAGGCTGAGATATCCTGAAACACGTTAAATCCGGCTTAGATTTTTGCCACAGGAAACTGAGCTGTGCTTCTAGTACAAGCACAATTCCCCTGAGGTGTACTTTACCCTTCCCCCCATTAACTTTATTTATTTTTAATTTATTTACTTGGTGTGTATGTGTGTTATGCCTGCATGTGTCTGTGCACCACATGAATGCCTGGTTCCTTTTTTTTTTTTTTTTAAATCATTTTTCATAAGTACACTGTAGTTGCCTTCAGACGCACCAGAAGCGGGCATCAGATCTCATTATGGGTGGTTGTGAGCCACCATGTGGTTGCTGGGATTTGAACTCAGGACCTTGGGAAGAGCAGTCAGTGCTCTTACCTGCTGAGCCATCTTACCAGCCTCGCATGTCTGATTCTTGAGGAGGCCCTAAGAGTGTCTTGGATCACTTAGAACCGAAGGTAAGGATAGTCATGAGCCACTGTGTGAGGCACTTTGAATTGAACCCAGACCCTCTGGAAGAGCAGCCAGTGCTCCTAACTGTGGAGCCATCTTTCTAGCCCCAAGATTAACTCTAAATAAGCTAGATGACCTCACTTTTTTTTTTCCTTTTTGTTTGTGTGTAGCAGGGTCTTAAGTCACACTGGACTTAAATTTACTGTGTAGCTGAAGGTGACCTTCAACATCTGACCTGCCTGCCTGTGCTTCCTGAGTGCTGGGATTATAGGCTCCAACACATGGGACCCTTGATGCATTTCTGATAGGGATCAAACCAAGAGGGCGTAATACACACTAGATAATCACTCCTCCAGCTGAGCCACATCTCCAGCTGTGACCTCAATGTTTTTCTGTAGTAGGGATTTAACCCAGCGTGTCAAACGTATATAGGGAACACTATCAATAAAGCTTATATATCCTCAGCCCTAGATAACTTCTCAAGAGGAGCCCAGTGAAGATGAGGATATCTACATACCGACAAGCTCTCTCTGTCTTCAGAGAATGGGGGAACCCCTGAACGAGCAGAGCCAGTCTGAATACACTCAAGTTTTTTTTCTTTTATTTATTACATATAAGTACACTGTGTCTTCAGACACACCAGAAGAGGGCATCAGATTTCATTACAGATGGTGGTGAGCCACCATGTGGTTGCTGGGATTTGAACTAAGGACCTTTGGAATAGCAGTCAGTGCTCTTAACCGCTGAGCCATCTCTCCAGCCCGACACTCAAGTTTTTAATGGGCCTCCATATCACACTCTTAGGATAGAATATCTGTTCACTAGACTTTCTTTCTCTTGGGTACAGGGGGAACGTGGTAAAACAAGATTCAGGTCCACATGGGCACCCAGGCCTAGACATTCTTAATGAGATTTTAATAGGACACAGGCTGGATCTTCAGTCCCCGTTAACACAGAAAGTCCCACCTGTTGAGCGACTGTATCAATTTAGGTTAAAAGGCTGTGGTTTGAAACATGAAAACAGAATCTGGCTGTTATTCAAGCATTTAGACCAAAGTTTAAACCTAAACTGGGCCCCGTGCCTGAGTATTCATCAGCTTAGCAGTGAAAACAGATAACAGTCTCTTAAGAGGAGTTGGAAAAGGGTCAGGCCAATGACCATTTTCAGACAGCAGTTTTAAACAAAGTGAATGCTTTTTTATTTTATTTTATTTAGGTTTTTATTTTAGGGCTGTGCTAGAAAGAAAGATGGCATGGTGGCAAAGAGCTCACCCTGCCCTTCCAGAGGACCTGAGTTCCACCCCCAGCACCCACGTTGGCGGTTCACAACTGCCTATAACTCCAGCTCCAGAGGACTCAATACCTCTAAGGACGATGCAGTCATGCCACATATCTACCCTCACAGACAAGCACAGATTGAAAATGATTTTTTTTAAAAGTAGGGGCTGGAGAGTTGGCTTAACAGTTAAGAGCACTGACTGCTCTTTTAAAGGTCCTGAGTTCAATTTCCAGCAACCACATGGTGGCTCACAACCATCTGTAATGAGATCCAAACCCCTCTTTGTTTTCTTTACTTTCTTTCTTTCTTTCTTTCTTTGTTTCTTTCTTCTTTCCTTCCTTCCTTCCTTCCTTCCTTTTTTTTTTTTTTTTTTTTTTTTTTTTTTTTT
>NW_022196895.1:17319808-17332068 GCF_008632895.1 Mastomys coucha | reverse complement strand
TCTTTCTTTCTTTCTTTCTTTCTTTCTTTCTTTCTTTCTTTCTTCTTTCCTTCCTTCCTTCCTTCCTTTCTTTCTTTCTTTCTTTCTTTCTTTCTTTTTGTTTGTTTTTTGTTGTTGTTGTTGTTGTTGTTTCTTTTTTTGTTTTTTCGAGACAGGGTTTCTCTGTGTAGCCCTGACTGTCCTGGAACTCACTCTGTAGACCAGGCTGGCCTCAAACTCAGAAATCCACCTGTCTCTGCCTCCCAAGTGCCAGGATTAAAGGCATGCACTACCACAGCCTGGCAAACTATTCTTGTTTAACTGAGATCAGTGTTCCTAAGGTTGGTGTGGAGATTCCTGAACCCCAACATGTCTAACAGAATAAGAACACAATGTAATTATGAGTCATGCTCCCTGTCTTTTTAAGGGGGTCAGGTGGATCTCCTGTAGCTCAGGTTGGCTCTGAATTTACTATGTATCCTAGGATGACGTTGGATGTCCCTGTCCCAGGTACTGGGCTTGTAGGCCTGCACTACACATGGTGTTTTCTTCTTTGATGCTCACGTCTTTCTGAGATGCTGAGAGATTCAGGTGATTCTGAAGTGTCCTGTGCTCAATAAGACTTGAATGAAATGTCTGTGATTGTTCTCATTTCCCCACCTCTGTTACCAGCTGGGCAGATGTTTAGTGGGTAGATGACTATTGCACAGCTCACAGGTAAAAGAATCAGCAAGGGAAAGAGAGGAGAAACAACTTGAGTCATATAGCAGTGGCTGCCAAAACAATGTTTTCAACCGCAGCTCATGACCCTCTACAGTTGTGAAATCAATTTCACGAGCTTTAAAAATCCAATACGTAGTAGAAAGAGCAGACACATGCAGCACAGAGAGAACAAAAGTTAATGCCTTAGCAGACATCTGCTTCGCCCTCACGCCCAGGAGTCTGTGTGTGTTGGTGAAATATATTCCAAGGCAAAGTCGAGGGGAGGAGGAAAGGAGGCCACTTGCATTTGTCTGTTTGTGTTATTGCAATGCGAAGCCATGGTTGGGTAACTTTATGGAGAAGAGGTTTATTTGCTCTTGTGGCTCTGATCCAAAGTTCAAGGGCTGCCTCTGGTGATGCACTTTGTAATGGCAAAGTCCCAGTGATGGTGGATGGTGTCCCAACTGGAAGCAGAGAGTGTGCATATGTCTGCTCAGTCTCTTGCAAAACCACCAAGATTCAACCATATTGGGTTCACTACCCTGAACTTATTTCATTAAATTAAACTTTCCTGGCTCAGCCTTCTGAGTACTGGAAAAGTACTTAGAAGCCACCAGCCCCCTGTGCCTCTTTTCTCTTTTTAGACAGGGTTTCGTGCATCCTGGCTTGGTACCCAATTCATTATGTAGCCAGTGATGACATTGAACTTCTGATCTTGCTGTCGAGTACTGGATTAAAGGTACAAGCTACCATTGCCAGTTTATCCTGTCTTGGAGCCAGAGCCTCCCCCACCACACCCCCGCCAGGGTTTCTCTGTGTAGTCCTGGCTGTCCTGGCAGGCCTCAAACTCAGAAATCCGCCTGCTTCTGTCTCCCAAGTGCTGGGATTAAAGGCATGCCCCACCACTTCGAGGCTGAGCTATAGCCTCTTACACGGGAGGCAAGCTCTGCTATGGAACTACTTCCCAGGCCCCATGCTCAGCTCCTGTTGCTGTTTTGTAGAGCTGATGACTGAACCAAAGGCCCGATGTATACTGAACAAATGCTGGACACCACTGAGCTGGCTAGCTCCTGCTTTTAAATGTGAACTTCTGTAGTCTAAACCAGATTAATATAAAGGAGAGACCCAAAAGTCCCTGTGGGAAGCATAGGCTACTAAGAGTGAAGAGATAAAATAATATGAGATTTACTCCATCTTTATCTAGTATTTAAGTAAATTTCTCTCTTTTATTTCAAAAGTTGTTATTTGTTACCTGGGCTTTGGTGGCACATGCCTTTAATCTCAGCACTTAGGAGGCAGATCTCTGTGAGTTTGAGGGCAGAGTGGTCTACAGAATAAGTTCCAGGACAGCCAGGACTACACAGAGAAATTCTATCTCTTTTTTAAAAAAATGTTTTTGTTGGCCATGGTGTATACCTTTAGTCTCAGAACTTGGGAGCCAGAGGAAGGTTTAACTCTGTTTGAGGCAAGCCTGATTTATAGGAGTTCCAGGACAGCCAGGGCTACATAATAGAGAAGCTTTGTCTCAAAAGACAAATAAACAGTGTGTGTGTGTGTGTGTATGTTTTTTTCTGAGACAGGGTTTCTCTGTGTAGCCCTGACTGTCCTGGAACTCACTCTGTAGACCAGGCTGGCCTCAAACTCAGAAATCTACCTGCTTCTGCCTCCCAAATGCTGGGATTAAAGACGTGTGCCGCCATTGCCCGGCTCACACTGGATTCTAAAAGCACATTCTCCACTAGGAAGTATGCCAGATGGGTACCCTTTGGCCTGTTACCCATTTGGCATGGCTGGTACTCAGCCAGTTTTCTCAGAAAGAACAACCAGGTAAGCCTCATGCACCTTCTACACGGCATCAGTAGCTGCACTCTGGAAGGCTGGGTCTGTTTCAGCCGGAAAAAAAAAAAAAAACCTCTTCCAGTTATAAAATATCCAGTCTCAGGAGTATTTTATACTCATACAAAATGAGCTACTATAGCCACTGACCTCCTTGACCCCCACCCTCTAAAAAACAACAACAACAACAACAACTCTGAGACAATTTTCAGATATTTTCCTGGGCAATTTTTCACAGCAGACAATGGGAGAAGGGTCTGGAATCAGTTTAGCAGATCACAGATAGCCAGTTTTTGTGGGACACCACAGTAACAAGCCTGCAACCATAGGGCAAGTGAAGGGGCTCATTCCCCCCACCGGCTTGTCCCTTTATCCTCTGTGGATTCAAAGGCATCCTAATTTTCATGAGGTGGAGCAAAAAGACCCTCTTCCTTTCCTCTTTCCCTCCAATTTGTCCATGCTCAAGTCATGGATCTAGAGCCAGGACACTCAACTTCAAGGGTCTCTCTGTGGTGACACCTTCAGCTCCACCAGTGTTATACTGAAAGCACTGCATCAAGAATCAAAAGGATAATCAAAAGTTAGAAGGTTTGGTGACTCAAGCTTGAAGCCCTGGCACTTGGGGCAGAGGCAGGAGAATTTGGAGTTTAAGGTAATCCTTGGTTACATAGCAAGTTGGATCTCTCAAACAACAAAAATGACAGTTGTAACAAAAGCCACAAGTTGTAAACTGGGCATGCTGCTATAGTCTTATAATGCCAGAGCTTGCAAGCCTGAGGTATCAGGATCTGGAGTTCAAAGACACCCTGGGCTGTATAAGGAGACCCTCCTGGCAAGGAGAACTGCAAAGCCACATCTAGGAATGACTCTGGGTCCTACTGTAACCTGGAGACTCAGTTTATATTCCTTACGTAGGAAATGAGGAGGCCAGACACTCATTCTGAAACTTCTCTGCCAGTATTTGAGTCTTGCTGTGGCATTCTGAAACTTCTTTTCAGCGTCTCCTGTGTGAGAGCTTGTTTGGAGGCCCTGACAGGGGGCACAGCTTTGCGGATACCCTCCAGGAGAGAACAGTCCTCTTCTACCATGTATGCAGCTTTGGGAGGGAGCCGGAGTGGTGAGGAAGGGAGGCCTGCACAGCCAGCCAGATCAGCTGACTTAAACCTGCTGATAATGGAGTGACACACGTCACAGCCAGGTGGCCCTCCCTTCTTTGTTTTTTTGTTTCTTTTCTTTTCTTTTTCTTTTTTTTTTTTTTTGAGACAAGAGCTCATGAAGCCTAGATTGGCCTTGAACTTGCTTGTCTCCCTCTCCCTCCCTCCCCCACCTCTCTCTCTCTCTCTCTCTCTCTCTCTCTCTCTCTCTCTCTCTCTCTCTCTCTCTCTCTCTCTCTCTCTCTCGTGTGTGTGACACAGACCCATATGCCTGTGTGTGGACCAAAGAAGAACATATCTTGTTCTGTTACAGCTGCTTGAGGCAGGATCTCCCACTGAAACTGAAGCTTATCTGGTAGGCCACAAACCCCAGAAATCCTCCTGTCTCTGTGCTCCATAGTGCTGGGGTTACACTATAACTTGATCACACTTGGCTTTTTTATGTGGGCACTGTTTATTTGAACTCAGGTCTTAATGCTTATGCAGCAAGCACTTTTACTCATAGAGGATCCTCCCAGCCCCATATCTTACTATTGACATCATGATATCAACTATTCGACATAGTTTCTATAGCATTTTTATATTCTTATTGCTATTCTATGTATGGGTGTTTTGCTTGCATTGTCTGTCTGTGCACTATTTGTGTGCCTTATATCCAAGGAAGCCAGAAAAGGGCATTGAATGCCCTGGAGCTGGAGTTATAGAGGGTTTGAGAAACCATGTGAATGCTGGAAACTAAACTTGGCTCTTGTGAAAGAGGAACCATTGTTCTTAACTGCTGCGCCATCTCTCTGGCTTCATTTTTTTGTTTTTTTGTTTTGTTTGTTTTTTAAGACGGGGTTTCTCTGTATAGCCCTGGCTGTCCTGGAACTCACTCTGTAGACCAGGCTGGCCTCGAACTCAGAAATCCGCCTGCCTCTGCCTCCCAAGTGCTGGGATTAAAGGCGTGCACCACTACCACCCAGCTCTGGCCTCATTTTTTATGTCTTCTGATGACCAGCTTGGCTCTTATGTAGTTCAGGCTGACCTCAGGCTGACTAGGGCTGATCTGAAACTCCCAATTCTCTGGCTTCTACTTCTCAAGTTCTGGGATTACTATAGTCATTGTTCTCTCATACCTCCTACAATTATGAATCCCTGCTCTCTATTTAGATAAGACCATTCTTTCATATGTTTGTTGCAGAAAGGTTTATTTAATTTTATTTATATGAGTATACAACAGCTGTCTTCAGACACACCAGAAGAGGGCATCAGATCTCATTACAGATGGTTGTGAGCCACCATGTGGTTGCTGGGAATTGAACTCAGGACCTCTAGAAGAGCAGTCAGTGCTCTTAACCACTGAGTCATCTTTTTAGCCCTCAGAAAAGATTTCTTTATAGAAACACCCCTTCTTCTCACAGAAATAGCTCACATTTGGGGCTCAAAAAATGGCTTAGTGGTGAAGAGCATTGGCTGCCCTTCCAGAGGACCCAGGTTCAACACCCAGCATCCACATGGTAGTTAACAACCATTTGAAACTTTAGTTCCTGGGGAATCTGAGGCCCTCGTTGGTCTTTAAGGGCACTGTATGCTAGTGGTACACAGAGTACACAGACATACATGCCCAAAAAACAATTCTACACATAATAAATAAAAAAGTAAACAGATCTAAAACCAAACCTCATATGTGCAATAGAAAACAGACCAGGCCAACTTCCTGGTTAGCAAGGCCTTTGCTCCCTTGGACTAAGGGTATGACCTCCTTAAGTAAGTGCTGTTGCTATGCAGCAATAGCTGGCCAAAGTTCCCATTCTGCTCAGGCTCTTAGTCCTAACATATGGAAGTGTGCTCGCATAGGAATCACTTCCCAGGTGACATGTACTTTACAGCAGAGTTAAATAACAGTGGCTATCGATACTGATCAATCCTCAGGAAGAGTGTAGTGTCCACGTTAACCCTAGAGAACACACACACTGAGATGGTCCATACGGAGTAAACACTCAGCTTTACTCTGGACGGTTGCTTGTTTGTTGTCATTCACCTCCTCTGTAAGTTTTTCAAAACTAAACCAAACATATGAACAAAGTAACACCATCTTTCCTTTCTCTTTCTTTATTTGAGGGAGGAATTATTTACTTATTTTGGGAGAGGGTCTCTGTAGCCCAGGCTATGACACACGATGACCTTAAATGTAATCCTCCTGTCTCTGCCTTCTGAAGACTGGTCTTATTGGTCCTGTGATACTATGCCTGTATCACAGGCACTTTATGAAGTGCTATGATCAAATATAGGACAGCCTGCATGTTAGACAAGTGTTTTAACAACTGAGATACGTCCCCAGTATCATATCATGTTTCCCTTTTCTTTCTTTCTTCCTTCCTTCCTTCCTTCCTTCCTTCCTTTCTTTCTTTCTTTCTTTTCTTTTCCTCTTTTTTCAATCTTTCTTTCTTTTTCTTTTCCTTCTTTCTTTCTCTCTTTCTTCCTTCCTTTCTTTTTTTTTTTTTTAAGGTGCAGTCTTGTAGCCCAGGCTGGCCCTGTAACTGGAAGCAATCCTTCTGCCTTAGTCTATCCAGTGGTGAAATTATAGGTGTGAGCCACCATGCTAGCTTTTGCTTTCCATTTAACAATATGCAGAGATAATTTTGCATTCATGCCACTCACTGCACATTGAAGAAGCTACTAGAAAGCCTACAGTTTAGGGGGGAATGGCCAATAGATAAAAGGCTTTCCACTCAAGGATGAAGACCTGAAGTTGGATCCCCAGCACAGACATTAAAAGTTGGACCTACAGCACATGCCTGTAATACTAGTGCTGGAAGTGTGGAAAGATGTGAGTCTTTGGAGTTTGCTGGACAGCTGGCCTACCCAGATCAGTAAATTCCAAGTCCAGAGAGAGATCCTGCCTCAGCAATAGAGAAGGACAACTGACTTTGACCTCTGGCCTCCCAGTAAACAGGGGATAGGGTGGGGTATACTTCCCAGTTGATAGAAGATAAGAGTGGCCTTGTATTCTGTAGTGATCACATCACACAGGTAACAAAATATAAAACACTGATTGGGCTTTTATGAGAATACAAACAAGTGAAAGTATTTGTAGATAAATGAGAGAGAGAGACAGATAATAAAGCCAAAGTTAAAGCCAAACCCTATCACTCCAGAAGCTTGGGGCAGGGTGACCATGCATTCTAGGCCAGTCCAGACTACACAGTGAGAGCTTATGTTTTTCTGTTTACCTTTAAGTTTATGTCATCTTAACCAGGTATGGGCTAATGATACACACTCACAATCCTAAGACTCAGGAGAGGCTCAAGATTATCATAAATGCATAGCCTGCTAGGCTGTACAGTGAGTTCAAGGCCAGCCTGTGTTGCATGAGTCTTGTCTGAAAAAACAAACCAACCAACAAACTTGGCATAGTAGTACTGTACTAACATAGTAATGAAGAGGTAGAAACAGGTGGATGTCTCTGAGTTTAAGGTCAGTCTAGAGAAAAGAGTGAACTCCAGGATGCCCCAGGCTACACAGTGAGATCCTGTCTCAAAAAGTAGTTAAATGAAAAATAAAAAATGAAGGTTCATAATGGTTACCTTGTTCTTTTCAAATATCTCTAAAGGGGCAGCACTCTCATCCTGTGTTGCTCTGGAAAGCAAAATACACATGAAGGGAAGAAGCCAGGAGCAAGAATGTTCTAGCTCAACCTACCATGTTGATTAGGGGTTTGCTTCACTCTCAGTGACCTCTAGATCAGGAGATGTCATTTTAGTGCTGTCAATGAGAAACAACCCTTGTGGCTTTGGGTATTCGAATATCTAGTTCCTAGTTAATGGACCTGTTTGGGGAGGTTAAGGTGGCACAGCCATCCTGGAAAAAGTATGCCACTGGGGCGGGGCTTTGAGAGCACATAGGTGCTCGTCCTACTCTCTGCTTCATGCTTGCATTGAAGATGTGATCTTTCAGATTCCTGCCCTTGTAGTCTGTTAAGCTTTTCCTTCATGATGGACTCCTCTCCCTCTACAACTGTAAGCACCAATAAACCCCTTCCTACTACAAGTTGCCTTGGTCATGGTGTTTTATCCCACCAACAGAAAAGTAACCAAATACAGTCGCCAAGGTTACATTAGAGATCACTTGGCTGGAATACTGGAACCTGTCATACCACTTTGGACACCAGACTTCCCTGTTCCTTGTTGACCTTTAGTACATCCAGAACCTCAGGGAGGAATGAGACCATGACTTGCACTTCTACGATACATTTCAAAACTTTCTGGACGTGTCCACCCTGTGGCCCAGTATAATTATGAGTTCAGACAGACATTTGGGGATGACAAAGTCATGCTACAAGGTTAAAAGGGCAACATCCAGGCTAGCTAATGCCATCTGATGTCTTTATTGGAACCCTGTTAGAGGTCTATACTAACTGCCAAGTTCTGTCTGATCCCACTCATCATTCTGATGGGCATTTCTCAGAATAAATTGTACAAACTCTCCCATAACCTCAAGTACATAATTTGAAGATATGTCTTACTTGTAGAATGAACCATAAATGTCATGTTTCTGCCTTTTAGAAATTGACACTCTGAGAGTATGTTCCTAAAATAGACCAAGCTCAACTTGCCCTACAATTCTCTAGAAGAAAACGTGTTGTTAACTTTAGACATTCATCCTAGGATGAAAATATAAGAATCATATTCCATGTATAGTCCATCTTGTGGATGGGCAGAGCTTACTACAAAATTGTACCCATGCTCTGAGGGAGGGGATAAGGAAGGGGAGGCTGAGGGTAACAGGATAAGACATGCATGGAGCAGAGAAAAGAAAAGCTGGAGGGCAAAGCTCAGCAGATGGAGAGAGCAGGTGGGTACAAAACTGAGCACGAATAGTGGCTGAGATGATGCCATTCCAGAAGGACTCAGAGAAATGTAAGGAGAGAGACACTCTCAGATCTCCGTCCATTTGTGTTGGGAAATAGACAAGCCTATAGATCTGAGTGATGGTAATACCACTTTATATTTGAATGCTATTTTTTATTTTTCAAAACCATTTTTCTTCTTCTTTTTTTTTTTTTTTACCATCTCAGAGACACTATCTCAAAACAAACAAACAAACCAAGATAGATGGCTTATGAGGAACAGTATCTGAGATTGACCCCTGGCTTCCATGTGCATACAACTTCATGTACACACACACAGAGAGAGAGGGGGGGGGAGGGAGAGAAAGAGAGGGGGGAGGAGAGAGAGAGAGAGAGAGAGAGAGAGAGAGAGAGAGAGAGAAAGAGAGAGAGAGAGAATCTCTGTTCAGAAAGTCAAGCATGGTGATACATTATATATATAAACCCAGCACTTGGGAGGCTGAGACAGGAGAATTGCAAGTTTGAGGCCAACCTGGACTACACTGCAAAACTCTGTCTTAAGAAATTGAAAAGCGCTGGGCGGTGGTGGCACACGCCTTTAATCCCAGCACTTGGGAGGCAGAGGCAGGTGGATTTCTGAGTTCGAGGCCAGCCTGGTCTACAGAGTGATGATGACAGAAGATAAAAGCAAAGGGGAAAAAGTCATCTGGGCTAGAGAGATCATCCATTCAGTAGAGTATTTGGCACACAAGCCTTCGGACCTGACTTCATTCCCACTGGCCACAGTAAGAGTCGGCTGCAGCAGTATTCGTCTATAATTCCAGCACTGGGAAGCTGGAGCTAGCGGGATCCAAGGAGCTTCCTGGCCAGCCAGGCTTCTTGATTTAGTAAATTTCGGTTTCAATGAGTCCCTGTTCAAACAGTTAAATATAGAACAATCAAGGCAAACAGTGACGTCAGCCTCTGGCCCATGTGCAATGTACACACAAACATGTATACACACACACACACACACACACCACAAATGATGACAACAGAAGGTATATAATAGGACCTACTGATACCAGCATTAGAGTAAAAGCCTGGATCTAGAAAGTCCCAAGGGATAAGGCTCCTGTATCTAGAAAGGCAGTTAAAGAGAGGATGGCAAAGACAAGAAAAGCGCCTCACGCAATGCAACCACAGTGGGAAGGGGGGAGGTCCTATGGCAGCAGGCCAGATCCTGCTGGCCTGGCTATGCCCGGTATTATCTCTGAGTTTAGGGAGTTGTTTTTATCCTTTATCTTAAGGTGATTGTTTGTAGGCCTGTTGTGTCTGGTAACTAAGGTAACTGCAGGAAAGAAAGGCTTGGGAGACTCAGGAGGATAGATGGAACAAGATGGAACCGGAAACAAATTAAACAGTGACTATGCCCCACCTCAGACAGCAAACCATATTTGTATTTCTATGGCACAATTGTGAGCTCTCAATGAACCCACTTTCAGAGAACATTTCGAACAGGGTTTCTGTGTCGCCCTGGCTGTCCTGGAACTCATTCTGTAGACCATGCTGTCCTCAGATCTGGAGAGATTCTCCTGCCACAGCCTCCCAAGTGCTTGGATTAAGGCATATGCTACTACAATTGGCTGTGTCCTTTCTTGAGTGGGTTCTTATAGGTCTAGGAAATCAATGGAAGCATCCCTAATGTAACATATTTTTGAAAGAATAAGGGGAGATTTTTATTTCTATCCTTAGACATTTTGTTTCATTTTATTTAAGATAAGATCTTATTTGACAAGCTGACCTGGAACTTACAGTAATCCTCCTGCCTCAGCCTGAGGGCTAGGATTATAGATGTGAGTTACCATTTACAGAAATATCCTTAGACCTTTGTAGGACGACTACTTCTTGTTCTCAGATTTTTAAATCAATAGAAAAAGTTGATATATATTTAGATATGTTACTACCGTCTCTGTTTACTTATTTATTTGAGACAGGCTGGCCATGACCTATCTCTGTAGCAGAAGGTGACCTTGAACTTCTGACTCTTCTATAGCAGCTTCCCAGTGGTAAGATTAAAAGCCCAAACCACCTCACCTAATTTTTTTGGTGCTGGGTATCACACTTATATTTTACATTCAGTTTCTTGTGGTTCTGGGGATTGAACTCAGGGCCTTGTGTATCTTAGGTAAACACCCCATCTCTGCATGGCACTGCCTGTGCTAGTCTCATTTCTCTGAAATTAGGAGGTGTAGGCCTGGTGTAGTGGCACACACTAATCCCAGTGGCAGAGGCAGGTAGATTTCTGTAATTCCAGGCCAGCCTGTTCTACCTGGAAGATTCCAGGACATCCAAGGCTACATACAGAGATCTTGTCTCAAGCAAGCAAGCAAGCAAACAAACAAATGGAATTAGACAACTAATTAGTACAACATTATAAAAACAAAACAAACAAAAAACAAACAAATAGAAACAAAAGAACTCTTAGATAAATTAAACGCATGGATTAAGGCACTTACACAAACAAAGAATGAGGGCTGGAGCAGTGTCTCCTCTAGTTGTCTGATAAACTCATTGCTTGAACGTGCAAATCAAAAACCTCAAGGAAATATCAGAAAATGATTATAGATATTATTATTGCTTTTGTAATCTTTGTTGTTTTCATAAACAAGGCTTTATATGTAAGGTTAGGTAAAGTCCAAAGTGAGGGAGCTGAGTCACTGCCTTCCTAGGGTGACCCATGGTCACATCTGAAAGAGGATTTATGCACAGGGCAAGTCCAAAGGCTGAAACGGGCAAACAAACTGTGGGATTCCAACTAAACGGCCCTGGTCGGCCTGGACTATCCAAAACAACCACGGCTTCGTCGCTTGCCTTTTGCTTTTATTTTGTTTGTTCTATTTTGAAAATTGAGGATCATTGGTTAAAAGGAGCCAGGCTATAGAGATGGCTCATCAAGTATGAGCAAGTACAGTTAGTTCTCCCAGAGGTCCTGAGTTTGGTTCCCAGCCTCCATGTTGGGTGACTCACAACCACTTGTAACTTCAGTTATAGGGGACCTAACACCTTTTATTGGTCTTGGAGCAAAAGTAGCAGATATTCAGATACCTACATATCCCATAGTTAAAGAAAAATATTTCTTAAACATATACATACACACACACACATACAGAGAGAGAGAGAGAGAGAGAGAGAGAGAGAGAGACAGACAGACAGACAGACAGACAGACAGACAGACAGAGAGACAGAGTGACAGAGAGAGGAGAAGCCAGTAACCCCAAAGGCAGGAGGACTAGAAGATCAGAAGTTCAAGATAATCCTTGATACACAGTGAGTAAAGCCAGTCAGTCTAAGATGCACAAACTGTCTTAAAGGAAACAAACAAAAGATGCAGGAAGAAAGAATTAAATCATCCAAACAAATTGTCTTATTTTCACCCCAAGAACAACAGTTCACATCAACTTTAAAGTAGATAACAGGACCTAGTGTATTGTTCTAAGATGAGGACCTTGGCTCTTGCTGATTAATATAGTATAAATATCATAAATTCTATTTAAAATGTACATTTCATGACTTGACACTCTTGTAAACTCCCAGAGTGTAATTTCCAGCATTCATATCTGACAGTTCACAACAGCCTGTTTTAGTGCCAGTTCCAGGGATTCTGACACCCTCTTGTGGCTACCACAGGGGTTTTTTCTTATATGCACTTAAGAACACAAGCAAGCGCGCGCGCGCGCGCGCGCGCGCGCACACACACACACACACACACACACACA
>NW_022196895.1:17291777-17319462 GCF_008632895.1 Mastomys coucha | reverse complement strand
GAACTCACTCTGTAGACCAGGCTGGCCTTGAACTCAGAAATCCGCCTGTCTCTGCCTCCCAAGTGCTAATCTTCATCTTTGTTAGTGTTTGACACAAGAATTTGTTTTAAAGGCATGCAAGTCACATCTTTTTTCTATTATTCTTCTTTACCTTTATTCTCTCCCCCCGTCTCAGCCCTGGCTTGTCTGTTTACTGTCTATAGCAACCTTCTTTATTATCCTGACTATCCAGATCTTTTTGCTTTTCTTTTTCATCAGGATCATCTCCATCATCATCATCATCATCATCATCAACGACCACCACCACCACAACAACAACAACATATTGACCAAGAGCATTTACAAACCCCACAAAAAAGTCACCATTTGTAAATCTACATTTCTGTTTCCATCCACTTTTCCATCACTTTTTTCTTTTTTTTACCAGTTCTTCAGTGAAAGTGCCATCTTGATCAAGAACTTCATGCAAGGCATGTTGTGTAACACAGTTTCATTTTCCACCACACGATTCTGCTGTGAGGAAGACCAATAATAAGTTATGTGCACTGATGTCCTCAGGGTCTTTAACAGGATGACTTGTGCTGGGCAATCCAAGCCACTGGTAGCTGAACAAGATGTGATGTGCACAGATGGCACCCTTTGCTGCTTCCGGGGTAAGGTTTCTGGTTTTCCCAAATGTTCTGATGATTGGAGGTAAACATAGTCATTACTTCATTAGCTTTCCTGAACATCTTGAGCTGGCTCAGTTTCATGTACTCTGATTTTACACGATTCCACAAGCAAAGCAGTCCCTTCCCAGTATGGCCCATGATCATTCTTCATCTCCTCCCCTCCCCGACACAGCCACCACTGCAAGGGCTTCACTGACTTCGATTTCTACTGGGTGTCCAATGAGATACTGTGATGGTTTGTGTATGCTCGGCTCAAGGAATGGCACAATTAGAAGGTGTAGACCTGTCGGAGTAGGTGTGTCACTGTGGGTGTGGGCTATAAGACCCTCATCCTAGCTGCCTGAAAGCCAGAATTCTGCTAGTGCCCTTCAGATGAAGATGTAGAACTCTCAGCTCCCCCTGCACCATGCCTGCCTGGATGCTACCATGCTTCCACCTTGATGATAATGGACTGAACTTCTGACCCTGTAAGCCAGCCCCAGTTACATAGTGTCCTTTACAAGACTTGCCTTGGTCCTGGTGTCTGTTCACAGCAGTAAAACCCTAACTAAGACATACCCTATGAGTGCAAAATACAGCACCCTGCATAAAATGATTTTTAAAAATATTTTACAGATTCCTAAACCAACCTACTGGTAGACAAAAGAAGAAGAGAAATCAGACTCCCAATAAACATGCACAGCTAGCAGACATTTTCAGCTTGACATGGTAAAAGTGATTGTTGAGAGTTGTGGGCATTGTTCACCTCTGTAATCCCAGCCCCTGGGAGGTATAGGCAAGAGGATCTGGAATTCAAGATCTGTTCTAGCTCTATTCAGCCTGGGCTTCAAGAGACCCTGCTCCAAAACAATGACAACAACACAATTATTGTTGACACCGATCATTGTAAACAGATGTGCCACGTGATTCCTCCTTCAGTAGCTTGTTGTGGATTCTGCCTGGTTTAGTAAGCAGTTTTCATTCTAAGCCTTGGGAAACAGGCAAATTTACTTTTGTTTCTTATTTGGAATTATTTGGTTCTGAAAGTCTTTGTGAGAAGGTATAGGAAGAAACCAGTCAAAGCTGGCTTAATAGTGTTGCAGGCCTTGAATCTCAGCACTAGGGAGGCAGAGGTAGGTGGATCTCTATGAGTTTAAGGCCAGCCAGGGTTACATAGTAAGACCCTGTCTCAAAACAACAACAAAAATAGCTCACTTCAGTGATTCTGCATTTAGAAGTAGAGGCAAGAAGATCAAAACTTCAAGGCTAGCCTGAGCTATCTACAGGAGAGCCTGTCCAAAGGAGTATGTCCCATGGAGCTGAAGTTATAGGCAATTGTGAACAGCCTGATATAAGTGTCCTCTGCAAGCTCTCTTAACAAGCTGGTCATCTTTTTTTTTTTATAAGATTTATTTATTATTATATGTAAGTACACTGTAGCTGTCTTCAGACACCCCAGAAGTGGGCATCAGATCTCATTACAGATGGTTATGAGCCACCATGTGGTTGCTGGGATTTGAACTCAGGACCTTTGGAAGAGCAGTCAGTGCTCTTACCCGCTGAGCCATCTCTCCAGCCCTACAAGCGGGTCATCTTTCCAATCCCTATTAAATATAAACCATCACCTCAGGCTTCCTTCCACAAAACTAAAGATTGGTATGAAAGACAAGCTTCAAGCACTGCAGTAAAACTCAGCAGATGATGCCATCTCAGTTACTACATTTCTAAATGTTCATATAGTTACATGTCTGATACTGCTTTGTTTGGAATATCACATTTCCCTCTCAGGGCTGGAGAGGACTCAGTGATTAAAGCACCCATTGCTTGCTTGCTCTTTTCTTTCTTTCCTTCTTTCTTTCTTTCTTTCTTTCTTTCCTTCCTTCCTTCTTTCTTTTCTTTCTTCCTTTCTTCTCTCTCTCTTTTTTCCTTTCTTTCTTTCTTTCCTTCCTTCTTTCTTTCTTTTTTTTCTTCCTTTCTTCTCTCTCTCTTTTTTCCTTCCTTCCTTCCTTCCCTTCCTCCCTCTCTCAATCCTCAGCTCTTTTTTTTCTTCTTTCTTTTTTTGAGACTTGGTTTCACTGTATAGTTCTGGCTATCCTCGAATCTACTCTGTACACCAGGCTGGCCTTGAACTCAGCGATCCGCCTGCTTCTGCCTCCTACCTGCTGGGATTAAAGGTGTGCAGTACCACTGCCCGGACACTTTTTGCTCTTGTAGAGGACTGAGGTTTGGTTCCCAGTAACCGTATGATATTTTACCACCATCTGTAATTCCAGTTCCTGGGGAATCCAATACCCTTTTCTAGCCTCCATGGGCACCAAGCACAAGCATGGCGCACGCACACAGCAAGACACTCCTGAGCATGAAATTAAATAATTAACTTTTAAAAATGAACATAAATTTCTTCAATAGTTTTTTTATGGGTATGAGCAAGGGGTATGGAACTTAATTTGTTGTATGTAGTAAAAGAACAATTTAAGCTTACCCCCAACTAGTTTACAAATAAATGAGACTAAGACTATGGCTATTTTATTTGGCTTTGACAATTACTGGGGACTACCCATAATCTACTCTTCTAAATGCAGGCCTGGCTACCTCCCTAGCTGTGTACCCCAGATACTTGCTCTTTCTCCTGGCCATGTGCTCAGGGCTCCTCTCCCCTCATGGTAGTCTGCCACCGCCCCGCCCCCTTTCTTGTTCTTCCTCTTCCCCATTGGTCTCTTCTCCTCCAACCAGGTCACTCCAAACCCACCTACCTCTAATCCCTCCAGTAATTTTCTGTAGCCAATGTTATTTAACCAATAGTTTTATATCAAGGAACAAGGTTTGCAAACTAAAAGCTTGTAAACTTGAGAAGTTACTCCTAGGTCAAGATCTTTGGGTATAGAAATTTAGCATTATAATACATAGCAATAGACCAAACCTCACGAGTTGTAACTTTGACATTAGCTAAAATTTGTTTTTTGTTGTTGTTGCTTTGCTTTGTAAGCGAAGGTCTCAAATAGCCAAGTCTGCCCTCAAAGTCTTTGTAGTTTATAGTGGTAAAGTATTCTGAAAATATCTCCTATATTCTAAGAGACTGGAAATTTTGCTGGACCTCATAACCAGTGTTAATAGGGGGCTGGAGAGACAGCTCAGCAATTTAGAGCACTGGCTGCTCTTACAGAGGTTCCAGGTTCAAATCCCAGTACCCACATGGCAGCTCATGACTGTCTGTAACTTCTGTTCCAGGTGATCCAACTCCCTCACACAGATATACATGCAGGCAAAACACCAATGTATATAAAATTACAAAGGAATAATACACATTGAAGTCACTTAAGACAAAAGTCTGCTAGCCTACTGTGCATTCAAACTATTTGTTAATTTGCCTTTAAGAGAACAATATAACAAGCAACATTGCTTGCCTTGAGTATTCCATGTAATCAGCTTTTACAACCTGGCCTAATTATAGCTAATGCACAGATCTAATATTAGGTTAAGTAGTTTTCCATGCCCAACCCAGATAATGCGTGTGTGCTATTTGCTGAAAGCAGATGCAGAAATCGAAAACAACCTAATATCTACCATAAAGGTAGAAAGCACCTACTTATGGATATTGGTTGCTAAACAATGATGTTTATTATCTGGGTGAGTTGGGATCAGTTGGAAACAGGACTTTGTTATTTCTTGTTTCCTGTTATTAAAGATTTCTGTAAAGTATTTCATTCCTTCTCCTAGGTGATGCTTCTCTGCTGTTCAATGATGGCAGAGAAAACTCTCTGCTAGGGTCAGACACAGACAGTGAGGTGCACACACAGGGACAGATACAGATTCAGGCACAAATTCAGATCATGCAACAGACAGACTGTTGCATGTATTTTGTTGCTACTGCCTTGCTCCAGGAGCGGATGTACTCTGGCCCCTCCTGGCTTCTCTTTTGATCTACCCGCCTTTGCTCTGAGAAGTGGGCTTCACTACCCGTCCTCTCCCAGATTCCCTGAATCCCAAGGATTAAACACACACACACACACACACACACACACACACACACACACACACACACAGTGTGTTACTTTACAACTTGCCTTCTAGGCACAATTGTTGGGCTTTACTATCTCCCACCTGGAAAAGCAAGCCCTTGCCAATCTCCAACTGCTCAAAACTTCAGTGGCTAGTCCCACCTAGCCCCTGCCAGACATCCTTGGCCCCAGCTCCCCATGAGACATAAGATGGTTGCTGCTTCTCCCCCCCCCCCACCTCCCTGCGTCTGCCTTTCTCTCCTGGGACACAAAGTCCCATCTGTACCTTTTGCCCAGCAATTGGCCCCTGTCCTTCTTTACTGACAAATTAAGAACCATTTGGGGAACAGGACTTTAACATCAGAACTGTCCCCTTCAACAGAGAGTGGATAGAAGACACAAGGGTCATGGAGTAGAGAACTCAAGTCTGGACTCACTCTTCTTCAGTGGCTTCAAGGGGAAGCATTTTTATTTCTTTTCTTAATTCAACATTGATTCATTATAGGTAATGCAGAGTTAATCACTAATCCTCAAAGTAGCTGAAGATGACTTTTTTTCTTTTTTGACCAAGCCAGCTCAACAGGATCTCAAGGGAGGGAGTAAAGATTGAAAAGACAAAGACAATTAGACAACATTACAACATGACTCCAGCCTGTACTGAGGCTGAAGCGGCTTTATTTTTCTCTAGCCTGCCTTTACATCAGTCTAGTTACATCTTAAACAGGTCAGTTCTTAGATCAAAGACAAAGTAATCAAGCAAAGTAGTAAACAAAGAGACCACATAAGATAATAATCAAGCAAAGTAGTAAGCAAAGAGACCACACAATGTAGTAAGTAAGCAGAGCAGTAAACAAAGCCCCATGGTCACTGTTTCTAATCTTATCTGAGCCTACTTCCTTGTTGGAGCCCAGTGACAAATGCCAAATTCCTAGAAGCGGCATCACAAGCTCTTTCTTTCTTTCTTTCTTTCTTTTGGTTTTTCAAGACAGGGTTTCTCTGTGTAGCCCTGGCTGTCCTGGAACTCACTCTGTAGACCAGGTTGGCCTCGAACTCAGAAATCCGCCTGCCTCTGCCTCCCAAGTGCTAGGATTAAAGGCATGCGCCACCACCGCCCGGCTCTTTCTCTCTCTCTCTCCCTCTCCCTCTCCCTCTCCCTCTCTTTCTCCTTCTCCCTCCCTCTCTTTCTCTCTCTCTCTCTCTCTCTCTCTCTCTCTCTCTCTCCCCCTTCTTTGCTTCCTTCCTTCCTTCCTTTCTTTCTCTCTCTCTCTTTCTCTCTCTTTATTTCTTTCTTTCTTTTGACTCTGAGTTTGTCTGGATAGTCTTAGCTGTCCTGGAACTCACCATATAGCTTAGGCTGGCTCCAAACTCAGAGATATGCCTGCTTCTGCCTCCCAGGTGCGTAAAGGAAGTAAAGGCGTGTGTCACCACAGCCACCCGATCTTGAACTCTTGATCTACATCTATTTTTTTGTTTGTTTATTTGTTTTGTTTGTTTGTTTGTTTGTTTTTTCGAGACAGGGTTTCTCTCTGTAAACCAGGCTGGCCTTGAACTCAGAAATCCGGCTGCCTCTACCTCCCAAGTGCTGGGATTAAAGGCGTGCGCCACCACTGCCCCTTGATCTACATCTTAAACATTAGAATTACAGGTGTGAGTCACCACAAGTAATAGCCCTGGGTGTCAAAGAGGTGCACCACTGGGCCAGGCTATATAGTTAAAAATATTTGAAAATAATCTGAAAGTGAGTTTCCTCTGTTTTTCTACCTGAACCTGTAAGTAATTAGTCATTGTACTGATCTCTCTTCTTCTTTCCCATTTTTCTTTCATTGATGTTTTTGTCTTTGCTTGCCAGAGTGTCAGAAGGATTTACACAAGAGATAGGATTTATGCAGGAAGCAGGCTCGAGTCTTGATGAGCCGGCCTGGTTCAGAACCATGGAGAGCAACAAAGTCATTCCCAACCTGAGAAGCACAATTTGGATAGGTGGTAGTTGGTTTTGTTCTAAGGTTTGTTTGTTTTTTAATTGAATTTTTGAGGGAGGAAGGGAAAGGGAGAGAGAGGGAGTAAGAGGGGAGGGGGGAGGGGAGGGGGAGGGGGAAGGGGAGAGAGCGAGAGTCGCATTTGTTCCCATCCTCATGGAGCAGGTAAGGGTGTTTGATTCCCTGGAGTTGGAATTATAGGTGGTTGTAAGCTACCAAATAGGGGTTTTGGGAACTGAACTGTTGCCCCCTGAAACGGCAGCAAGTATTCTTAACTACTGAACCAGCCCTGGTCTTCCTTTAAATAAGGATTTGGAACAGTGCTTAATGTATTTGAAGTTTCTGGAAAGACCCGTCTGTGCCTTACTGGATTTTGATTGAATGGCTATGCCTTTCCTTACTAAACCATCTTAGTGGCCTAAATAGTTTTAAATTTTTAAATTATTCTATTAATTGTATCTGTTTCTGTCTGAGTTATGCCATGTGTGTGCAGATTCCTGCCTGTCAGAACATATTCCGAGAATGGAATCATTTGAGGAGAATTCTGAATGCTTGTGAGAAAATTCCAAGAAAACAAGACAAAATTCTTGTGACCTCAGTCTCTTCAAAACACAAAATTGTTCTAGGGATGTTTTTTTGTGCTCCTCCAAGGCACAGCAGACAGGAGTGGGTTTACTTCAGAGTATTGATAACAACCGACTATTGCTCTATGGTAAAACATGTTTTTGCAGTGTGCAGCTTGTCCTTGTGATTTGAACTCATGAGAACTTTAGTCATGTGACTTTTCTTAACCCTCAGAGTATAAACTGCCCGATTCTCTGCATAATGTTGGTGTCATGGTTTGAATAGGCATGGCCCCCATAGACTTCTGTATTTGAACGCTTGGCCCTTGAGGAGCAGCATCATTAGGAGGTGCGGCCTTGTTGGAGGAGGCGTGGCACTGTGGGAGTGGGCTTTGAGGTCTCCTATGCTCAAGCTCTGCTGCCATGCTGCCCACCACGATAATAATGGACCAAACCTCTGAATTGTAAGCCAGCCCCAACGAAAGGTTTTTCCTTTATGAGAAGTGCCTTGGTTATGATATCTCTTCACAGCAATAAAACCCTAAGACAGTTGGCTATTGCATGAGAGGTAAGTTTGCTTCATATATCACCTCCACTCTCCATGGTCCCACTGCCTCTAGGTCAGTAAACACCTGCATAGTCCAAAAGAGGGCTTCAGATCCCTTAAAGCTGCTGTCTGAGCCACCAGACAAAGGTTCTGGGAATCAAACTCGGGGTCTCTGAAAGAGCAGCAAACACTCTTACGTTAGCTGCTTAGCCATATCTTAAGCCCCCAAAATACAATTTTTAAAAACGTTGTATTTGGCCGGGCGGTGGTGACGCATGTCTTTAATCCCAGCACTTGGGAGGCAGAGGCAGGCGGATTTCTGAGTTCGAGAACAGCCGGGTCTACAGAGTGAGTTCCAGGACAGCCAGGGCTACAAAGAGAAACCCTGTCTTGAAAAACAAAACAAAACAAAAAGTTTTACTTATTTTCCTTGTATGGGTATTTACCTGCATACAGTCTGTGCCCCACCTGTGTATAGTGCTCATGGAGGTTAGAAGATGGTCTTGGATCTTCTGGAATTGGAGTTACAGATGGTGTGAGTCATCATGTGGGTGCTAGGAACTAAACCTGGGTTCTCTGGACCAACGGACATTGCTCTTAATAGCCGAGCCATCTCTGTGTGGGGCACATGGACCATGACATAGAGGATCTGGTGAGCGTGGACAGTGCCACAAGAACTGGTGGAACTGGCAAGGTGGAACATATTCAAACCCCAGAAGTCTCAGAACTTGAGATGGGCAGGAGTGGAACTAGCTCTCTCTATATCCATGCTTGCTTTGAAGCATGTAACCAGGTGACTCCTAGTCAGGTGGTCACAAGTAGTCAGTCAACTACCCAGTACCTGGGATGCTTTTCCATGCTACTGAGCTATCTCAGCACTTTAGCTTTCAGCCAATGACTTTCTCCTTCTGTGAGGGTCCATGATTCGCAGAAGAATGACAGCCCAGACTCAAATAGTATGTAAATGCAAGGAGTGTTTTATTCTGCAGAAGTTCAGCATGCTGGGGTCTCCCATTATCAGAATGGAGAGATAACCAAGTGGGCTTGCAGGCCTGATTTAAAGCACATTAGGGAATTCAGGGGTAGGGTGACCTCTATGTTAATCTGTTGGGTCCGTCTCTATGAACATTCCACTGTTGAGGAGTGAAGGCTGGAAACTTGCTGGGGAGGTCTGGAAACTGTTGCTGATCCATTCATTGTCCTTGCCTCAGGCCAGGTGGCAGGGCAGCTTCTGAGGCCTAGACTTGCCTGGAATTGCCCAGTTCTTGGAAACAGAGATTTAGGCCTAGTCTCCTTAACTGCCAATTTGAAGTCTGACATAGAATCAGCCTAGACTTCTCACTACCCTGAATACTCTTACCCCAAACCCTATATAACCTTTGGGTCACCCTGAATAAAGTACTTGCATTCAAAGCCGGGCGGTGGTGGCGCACACCTTTAATCCCAGCACTTGGGAGGCAGAGGCAGGTGGATTTCTGAGTTCGAGGCCAGCCTGGTCTACAGAGTGAGTTCCAGGACAGCCAGAGCTACACAGAGAAACCCTGTCTCGAAAAACCAAAAAAAAAAAAAAAAAAAAAAAAAAAAAAAAAAGTACATGCATTCAATGAACAAGCTAAGCTAGTCTCAGAGAATTACTTCATTAAAAATCATTGGAGAAGGCCTTCACCTAAAAGAACTATAACACCAAGATTCTTAGAGAAGGCCTTCTCTTTCCTGGAACCACAACATTTGTCCTGGACTTCACTTCCCACTTCTGGCCTGGCAACCAGCAGTGTCTAAGGCCTCAGAGGTAAGAAGCAGATTTCCTATCCTACCCATTTCAGACTTTGAAATGTCCTCTCCGAGCTGGCATATTGGCAGCATCCAAATGCCTTGGGAAAGAAGCAGAACCTGGAGCCACATCTCTGCAGGTGCTCTATGAAATCTTAAGACTTGGGAAGTAGGGGCGGGAGGGTCAGAGGATCAGGACTTCAAGGACAAAAAGATGTGGGTCAGGGTTGAGGTTAGCACAGTAGTAGAGGGCTTGGTCTCGTACTAATGAAGCAGTCTGATCTCTCTACAACTGCTAAAGAATATGAACCCACATACATAGTACAGGTTTATTACATGTGAGCATTACACACACACACACACACACACACACACACACACAATCACACACATACAACCACACATATTGGTGTATATGTACGTATTAGGTACTGGATTGAACTCAGAGCCTTGTACATGCCACTACACTCACTATCATTGAGCTACATATCCCTCCCCTAATATGAACTAATCTTCCACACCCTTTGTGTGTGTGTGTGTGTGTGTGTGTGTGTGTGTGTGTGTGCGTTAGCAATTAAACTTGGAGCCTTTATATCTTAGGTAAATGCTTTACCACTGAGCTGCATCCACATCCCATAGATTATAAATTTAAACCTTCCTTCTATTTTACAGCATATTATAAAATATTTGAGTGTAGTTAACTTAAAATTTCCCATTTTATGTATATAGGCAATGTCCCTGCATGTATGTCTACACCATGTGTGTGCAGTGCCTACAGAAAGCATTGAATCCCCTGGAACTGGAGCTATAGATGATTTTGATTCACTGTGTGGGTGTTAGGAACTGAACCTGGATCCACCGGAAGAACAGTCAGTGTTCTTAACACCGGAGTTATCTCTCCATCCCAAATAAACTTTTTTGTTTGGTTGGTTGGGTTTTCGAGACAGGGTTTCTCTGGCTGTCCTGGAACTCACTCTGTAGACCAGGCTGGCCTCGAACTCAGAAATCTGCCTGCCTCTGTCTTCCAAGTGCTGGGATTAAAGGCGTGTACCACCTATTTTGAGTGTCCCCAACTTCCAATGCTTTGATATAGAGGTATATAGGTATTCTCTATGTAATGACTGACTGTGTATTTGAGGATCACAAAATTGTACAATTACAAATCACAGCGCTCAACAGCACCATCTGCTGTTGGAAAAAGTGAGAGCAAGTACAGTTTTGCTATACAGATTTGTTTTTCACATTCAAAACAAGTGGAAGTAATTACAGTGGGCTGAAGAGAAGACTTAGGTCTTCACCTTTAAGTGAATACAAACACATCTAGCCTCCACTTAAAGTACATGATATGGTGTGTGAGTGTAAGCATGGGCACGTGGGATGATATGATGTGTGAGTGTGAGCATGGGCACGTGGGATGATATGGTGTGTGAGTGTAAGCATGGGCACGTGGGATGATATGGTGTGTGAGTGTGAGCATGGGCACATGGAATGATATGGTGTGTGAGTGTGAGCATGGGCACGTGGGTCCACAGTGCAGATGTAGAGGTTAGAGCACAGCTTTGTTGGAGCGGTTCCTATCTTCTGTTAGGTGGGTCTTGGGGATCAAATTCAGGCCACCAGGTTTAGCAACAAGTATCCTCACTAGCCTCTAGTTCCAACCTTCTTTTTAAAAAGATTGTTTAGGAGCTGGAGAGATGAGACGGCTCAGGAGCTAAGAGAACTTGCTCTTGCAGAGAGAGACCTGAGCCACGCATACCATGAAATAAAATCTTTAAAAAATTTAAAAAATATTTTTGTGTTTATTTTTACATTACTCTACAGAGGCCAGAAGAGGGCGATGGATCCCCGGGAGCTGGAGTTATATGTGGTTGTGAGCTCTCAGACACCGATACTGGGAACAAAACTTAGGTCCTCTGGAAGAGCAGTAGTGCTCTATTTAAAAAATATATGTGTATAGATATTTTTTTGCCTGTATGCATGCTTGTGTACCAGTATGCCTAGTGCCAGAGGAGGGTGAAGAGGCTAGAAGGGGGTATCAGGTCCGCTGAGACTGGAGTTACAACCACTTTTTGTAAGCTGCCATGTGGGTATTAGGAATCAAATGTGGGCCCTCTGAAACAGCAGTCAATGCTCTTAACCACTGAGCCATCCTTCCAGTCCTACAGCAGTGTTCTTAACTATTAAGCCATCTCCCCTAGTGGTTCTCACATGTGGATCATGATGTCTGAGTGTCCAACAACCCTTTTATAGGGGTTGCATATCATATATATTACATATCAGATATTTACATTAAAATTCATAACAGTAGCAGAAGTAGCTGGGCAGTGGTGGCGTACACCTTTAATCCCAGCACTTGGGAGGCAGAGGCAGGTGGGTTTCTGAGTTCAAGGCCAGCCTGATCTACAGAGTGAGTTCCAGGACAGCCAGGACTACACAGAGAAACCCTATCTCGAAAAACCAAAACCAACCAAACAAACAAACAAGCAAAAAAGAAAAAGAACAACAAAAACAAAACAAAACAAAACAAACAACAACAACAACAAAAACAGTAGCAGAAGTAAAGTTATGAAGTAGAAATGAAAATAATTTTATGGTTGGGGGCACACAACATGAAAAACTGTATTAGATGGTCGCAGCACTAAGAAAACTGCTGCTCTCGTCCCTAGCCCCAGCTTTCTAAGCATAAATAAATAATGTGCAATTCAGGAAAAATGAATATCTTGTAAGGTGACAAACATCTTGCTATAACACTACCTTAGGGTTACTGTTGCTACTGTGGAACACCATGACCAAAAACACCTTGGGGAGGGAAGACTTTATTTGCTCACTGTTCTATAGAACAACAGTTCCTTGTAAAAGGCAATGGGGCAAGAATGTGTAAGCAGGAGCTAATGCAGTGCTCATTGTCTTGCTCTCCAAGGCTTGCTCAGTCTGCTTTCTGATAGAACCCAGGACCCAGGACCACCAGCCCAGGAATAGAACCACCTACCCCACTGATCCCTAATTAAGAAAAATTCTTATAGTCAAATTTTATGGAGGCGTTTTCTCAATTCAGGCTCTCTCCTCTCTGACAA
This sequence comes from Mastomys coucha, assembly GCF_008632895.1. Lineage (NCBI taxonomy): Eukaryota > Metazoa > Chordata > Mammalia > Rodentia > Muridae > Mastomys > Mastomys coucha. The sequence goes on along the minus strand of NW_022196895.1, from coordinate 17,306,884 downwards.
CTCTAGCTTGTGTCAAGTTGACATCAAACTAGCCTGTTATAAACATGATATATGAGTGCAAGCTAAAATGTCTGTAGGTACATTCTGAACAAGGAAACATGGTGGGAAAGCAATGTGCTCATGATGAACCCTCTGGGGTGAAGCAGAGCTAATTCTGTTTCTAGCTTCATGTCTACTGTCCAGGAAAGTTAATTGCCCTATGGTCACTTCCTATATCAGAAAATTGGTGACTGAAAGTGGTACAGGGAGTCTCAAGGATGCAGCTTTTCTGAGTCATCATCCACACGGGTACAGGTATTTTGGTGACGAGAGTGCCATCTATGTTCCTCTAAGCAGGCCTAAGTATGTTCCTGTGAGTAATCCCAATAATCCTATTGGTTCAGCAAGCCTAGTGGAATGGTTTCTTTAGTCTTTGTGGTGGTTTTAATAAAAATGGGTCCTGTAGGCCCAAAGGGAGTGGCACTATTAGGAGGTTTGGCCTTGCTGGAGGAAGCATGTCACTGGGGACTGACTTTGTGGTTTCAGATGCTCAAGCCAGATGCTGTTACTCTCTTCCCACTGCCTTTGGATTCAGATGCAGAAATCTGAGATACTTTTCCAGAACCATGTGTGCCACCATGCTTCCTGCACTTATGGCAACGAACTAAACCTCTGAACAGTAAGCCAGCCCCCAATTAAATGTTTTCCTTTATAAGAGTTGCTGTGGTCATGGTGTCTTTTCACTTCAATAGGAACCCTAACTAAGACAGTCAGTTACTAGCAACCTGTGGACTTTTATTCACATCTCCTTAGAAAGCTATCACTTGTGTTTGTGTAAGTGTAGAGAGCTGCGATGCACAGCGCCCTAAAGATGGTGCTGGCTTCCACCTTCCGCCAGCCTGTCAGTGAGTGCTCTTGAGATAAACAAGTCCTTACTTGGCTGTGGGCTGAATTAACTGGCTTGCTTCCGCATATGTGGGCCTGTAAGATAGTGCCACATGGCTTTACTTGGGTGGCTGTCCATATAGTATTTAGCCTGTGGGTTGGCTCTCCCCGGGGACCCAGCTGATGGAAAAGGGGCAGTGCACTGGTAAGTTCCCGAGGTAAACTGGGACTAAAAACTCCGCGGAAGTGCGGCTAGTATTGCTCTACTCTGTAGATAAAAGGAGAGAGCAGGAAAGTTCGCAGAAGTTTGCGGAGTAGCGAACCAAAAGGATAAAGTTCGCAAAGTAGTGAACCGAAAGCATAAAGTTCGCAGAGTAGTGAACCGAAAGTAATATTTAACCATGGGATCGTCTCAGTCACATCCAATTTTTCTGGCTCTTCAGGAGTTGCTTTTAGCTAAGAATTTAAATATTAAGAAGTCAACCCTAGAGAGATTTTTGAGTGAGTGTAACACCGTGGCTCCATGGTTTGCGGTATCCGGGGAACCTTATGGTGTCCTGCTGGGATAAGCTCGGCAGGGACTTAGATTTTGCCTGGGAGCAAGGCACCTTGAAGCATGGAGTAAGACTGGTCTGGAAGATGATGAGGAGCTGTTTAGAAGATCAGAGATGTTGCAAAGCAGTCAAGGAGGGAGAATCAGCCTTAGAACAGCTGCAAGAGGAAAGATCTGAGAAGGCAGGAAGTGAAAAGGGAGGCAAGAAGAAGGACCCTCTCTATCCCGATCTTAAAGATTTTGAGGATTCAGAGGACACGGATTCTGAAGGGGAGCTACATGCTCTAGTAGAACAGTTGGAGAGGACTGCTATGAGAAAAAGGGAAAAGAAAAAGGAAAAGGAGAAAGCCCCGTTGGCGGCGGTTGGTGTAAGCAAAGCCGTTACTGCGATGTCCTCAACTCCCCCTCCATACCCAGAAGACATTCAGACAGTTCAGCCTGTTCAGCCCCTGAAAGTAGGGAGATCTTTCTGCCCTGGGGGTGTGGACACAAGTAAGAACAGAATTACAATTTGCCTATCCTGTATACCAAGACCCACAAGGGAATAAGTATGAGGAACTGCTTGATTTTAAAGTAATCAAATCCCTTGCAGAGTCGGTTCGTACCTATGGCATTACTGCCTCCTTCACATTGGCTCAAGTAGAGGCATTAAGCAGACATTTCATGACACCTAGTGATTGGAGTGGCCTAACCCGTGCCTGCTTAAGTCCAGGGCAATACTTAGATTGGAGAGCTTTATTGATTGAGTATGCCTCCGAACAAGCAGCCACTAATCAGAGAAATGGAATTCCAGCCTGGGATAGAGACATGTTGCTTGGGCTGGGGAGATTTGCCAACCAGCAAACAGGATACCCCAATCAGGTTTATGAACAAATAAACCAGATAGCTATCAGGGCTTGGAAATCCCTTCCTAACAAAGGAGAGGTGAGTAGGAACTTAACCAAGATTCTACAGGGCCCCATGGAGCCATATTCAGACTTTGTGGCACGATTGGTGGAAGCAGCAGGGAAGATTTTTGGCGACCTGGATGCCGCTATGCCACTAATAAAACAGTTGGTCTATGAGCAATGCACCAAAGAGTGTAGAACCGCTATCACCCCTTATAAGAACAAAGGGCTAGAAGCCTGGATGAAAGTATGTAGAGAACTTGAAGGGCCGTTGACCAATGCTGGCCTTGCTGCCAAGGTAGTACAGTTGACCAGAAAAGGAGGAGGAAGTCCAGGAGCTTGTTTCAAGTACGGCAAGATGGGACACCTTAAAAGGCAATGCCCTGAAAGAGGAAGTACAGAAAGTACAGGAAGTGGACAATGCCCCAGGCAGCCAGGGTTATGTCCGAAATGTAAGAAAGGGAACCATTGGGCTAATGAATGCCATTCTGTGAAAGACATCCATGGCCAGCCCTTGGCTCAAGGTTATGATGGTGCTCGTCCAAAAAACGGACAGCGCGGCCCACGACCCCAGGGCCCACAAATATACGGAGCAGTAGAGAATCAGGACAAAGAACAGAATCAGGAGAGGTGGCCAACCTTCCGCCATCCAAGAGACCACGGAGAGCCACTGCGGGCTCAACAGGATTGGACCTCTCCTCCACCACCAGACTCGTATTAACACCCCAGATGGGGGTCCAGTTAATTGAGACAGATTTTAAAGGACCCCTTGAACCTGGCACAGTGGGTTTGCTGTTAGGGAGATCATCATCAGTCTTGAGAGGACTTATTGTCCATCCTGGCGTTATAGATCCAGATTATACAGGAGTGGTCAAGATCATGGTCGCTTCCCCCCGTGGAATAACAGCTATCTCTCCTGGAGATAGAATTGCTCAGTTGGTCATCTTGCCGAGCTTACATGATCGCTATGCGGCGAGGGATCAAGAGAGAGGAAAAGGAGGTTTTGGGTTCATGGGCACAGATCTGACTTTTCTTTCCCTGGATTTGGACCAACGCCCGTCTTGGAGTTAAAAGTTGATGGCAAAAAGATCCTAGGCCTTTTGGATACTGGGGCTGATAGGAGTGTCATAGCAAGAAAGACTGGCCTTCAGGTTGGCCCATACAAGCCTCTTCTCAAACACTCCAAGGCCTAGGGTATGCTAAGACTCCAAATATGAGTACAAGATTATTAAAGTGGCAGGACCGAGAAGGTCACTCAGGAGATATGCAGCCATATGTACTTGAACTCCCTATCTCCCTTTGGGGAAGAGACCTTTTAAAGGACATGGGATTTAAATTGAGTAATGAATATTCTGATTCAGCCCAACACATGATGCAAGATATGGGATATGCTCCAGGCTTTGGAATAGGAAAGTATTTGCAGGGGCGGAAGAGTCCCATACCTGTACAGCAGAGACAAAAGAGACAAGGCCTGGGTTTTCACTATGGGCCACTGAGGAGGGCATTCCCATAACTTGGAAGATGGAGGATTCAGTATGGGTTCCTTAGTGGCCACTTTCCTCTGAAAAGTTGAATGCAGCCAAAGAGTTGGTGGCTGAACAGATGTCCTTAAAACATATAAAACCATCTGTATCTCCCTGGAATACTCCTATCTTTGTCATTAAAAAGAAATCTGGGAAATGGAGATTGTTGCATGATCTGCGTGCCATTAATTGACAGATGCAGATTATGGGTCCAGTGCAACGTGGCTTACCCCTTTTATCATCTTTACCAACCTCATGGCCCATAATAGTTATAGATATAAAAGATTGTTTTTTTCTCCATTCCTCTGTGTGCCAAAGATAGTGAGAGATTTGCATTTATTGTTCCATCCTGTAACCATGAAGAACCTGATCAGAAGTTTGAATGGGTAGTCCTACCTCAGGGCATGGCAAATAGCCCCACTATGTGCCAACTGTATGTGGGAGAAGCCGTTGCTCCTTTGAGAAAGAAATTTCCAGATTTGAGGTGTGTTCATTATATGGATGATGTCCTGCTAGCAGCTAAGAGTGAGCAAATGTTAGATCAGGCCTATGAAGAATTAGTTAAGTTATTAAGAAAGAAAAGGTTGTTTATTGCTCCTGAAAAGGTTCAAAAGGAGAGTGTGGTTAATTATTTGGGAGCAAAGATTGGACCTGAAAAGATAGTGCCTCAAAAGATTGAGATAAGAAAAGATAATTTAAAGACTCTAAATGATTTTCAAAAGTTGTTAGCAGATATCAATTGGGTAAGAGGCTATTTGAAGCTACCAAATTATGAATTAAGACCCCTATATAATACTCTGATAGGTGATTCGGCACTTGATTCTCCTAGGCAGTTAACAGAGGAAGCAAGAAAAGCCTTATGTAAAGTGGAGGAGAGGTTGCAGAGTGCCTTTCTACAGAGATGGCAGGAAGGACAGCCCATTGCATTGTGCATATTTGCTACTTATGGTCAACCTACAGGATTGTTATGGCAGGAAGGACCATTATTATGGACTTATTCGAAAGTTTCTCCAAATAAGTCCATAGAACATTATCCCACTGCAGTTGCTGCTTTAGCCTTGAATGGTGTCCAGCAATGTTTGCAGTCTTTTGGAGTCGCCCCTGCCAGCATAATAGTGCCCTATTCCAGTCATCAAATTAAGATTTTGTGTGGCACTATAGATGATTGGGCAATATTGCAATGTAGCTTTGATGGAGTGATTGGTAACCATTATCCTAAGCATCCATTGCTGTCATTTTTTAAGGAGCACCCAGTGATATTCCCCAGGGTTATCTCAGCAGTACCCCTTCAAGGGTCACCAAATGTGTTTACTGATGGCTCAAAGACAGGCTGCGGAGCCTATTTGATAAAAAGACAAGAGCCCGTGCTATACCAATTTCAACCAGGCTCCCCCCAAATAGTAGAGTTGAAAATAGCAATTGAGGTCTTTAAAAGATGTCAGTTTGCATTTAATTTAACCTCAAATTCAGTCTATGTGGTCAACGCAGTGAAAGTATTAGAATTAGCAGGTCCTATTAAGAATAGTAGTACTGTATGCACCTTATTACAAGAGTTACAAGATTTAATCTGGCAAAGAAAAAGACACTTTTATATTCAACATATCAGAGCACAAACAGGATTGCCTGGACCATTAAGTGATGGTAATTATAAAGTTGATCAATGGACTAGAATGGAATGCATTTTTTTGAGCTCATCCCTAGACCAAGCCAGACAGTTTCACCAATTATTTCATGTAAATGGAAGAACTTTACAACAGAAATTCCATTTGTCTAGAGCAAATACCAGACAGGTGGTCTTGGATTGTCCTCAGTGTGTGTAATTCATCATCATCCTCCCAGTATGGGAGTGAACCCTAGAGGGTTGATACCACTTAAGATCTGGCAAATGGATGTCACCCACATTTCAGAGTTTGGAACCTTAAAATATGTTCATGTGTCTGTAGATACCTGTTCAGGTATCATACATGCTACACCTTTGAGTGGAGAAAAGGCTCACAATGTCATAGGGCATTACTTAGAAGCCTGGGCTGCGTGGGGAAAACCACAGCAGCTGAAAATGGACAATGGACCAGCCTATACAGCTCAGACCTTTGCCTCCTTCTGCAAGCAGATGGAGGTACAGCTTAATCACAGATTACCATATAATCCTCAAGGACAAGGAATTGTGGAGCATGCTCATCATACCTTAAAAGAATGTTTGCAAAAACAAAAAGGGGGAATAGGCCAAGGCCGTACCCCCAAGGAGAGAATGTCTCTAGCCTTATTTACTCTAAATTTTTTAAACTTGGATGCTCAAGGCCGCTCGGCAGCGGACAGACATCAGGATTCCCATGGTCCACCTAAAGGCATAGTGAAGTGGAAGGATATTTTGACAGGCTCTTGGTGAGGGTCTGATCCCGTGTTGACATGGACACGAGGTTCTGTTTGTGTTTTTCCTCAGGATCAACAAGATCCAGTGTGGGTGCCTGAACACCTTGTGAGGAAGATTCGCCATGAAGACCTCCCTGAGGATCCTGGTGATAGTGGCAGTGATGATGCCAGGAATGACCGAGCCAAGATGGGGGATCCTGTCAGTGTTTCCTAAGCTGATGCCGGTCAGACATGATGCAACTGTGTTTCCACGCTTATTTAGCAGCAATAGGAGCTTAGGCTTACCCTACCTTCCCTTTGATGATTAGATGAGCCCTATAGAGGGTAATAGAAATGTCAGCTTAGAGGGTAGCCTATGCTTTTTAATGAGCTTTAATAGGTCGGATGATACAAAATTCATTAAATTGTCTCAACAGTCAGCAGATTTTCTACCACAACTGAGGTTTGGTGGTGGTGGTAGTAGTTTGTTTTCGGGCAATGGTTCTCATCTTGTGGGGTGGTGGCCCACCCGAGTCTCTGACTGGGACCCTCCCAGACAGCCACGCTGGGCACCTTTTTGTAGAGGATCCGCAGGAGAGGAAGGACCTTTTCCCTGGACTGGATGTCAGGGTTGCAGAGCAGTTTGGGTTCGACAAGATTATTTTTCCTTTAGCCCCATGATTAGTAATGTAGTGAATGAGTCTTGTACAGGAATGCTTAATATATCTACTAGGGATCCTCAGCAAGCTGCCACCAATCCTTTTGATTTATGGCTTTTGTGTGGAGCAAATGGTAGCTGTATGGATTTGGGACCCACGGTTATGCTTGGGGGAGGAATTTATCAAAGAGGTAATTTCTCCCTAGGGTCTACTACCAATATAAATTTATCTGGCGGTAGTGGCTCTGGTACTTGGGGTTCTTAATCTCATTTTCATTCTTACCGCAATAAGACCTTTTCAGCCTCACCAGTGTGTCTCTGGCCTCCTTTTCTGTGGATTGTAAGCAATGAGAGTGCGTCCATGGGTGAAGAAAAGTTAGTATGCACTCCAGACACATGCTTTTATGCCCTGTGCTGGAATGCCACAGCTTTTTCTGTGGCTGTGGTGACTAGAATGCCTTGGTATGTACCAGTTCCCGTGGAGGCCCCTAATACCATGATGCTGTTCAAGCCTAAAAGAGATTTTGGCATCACTGCAGCTATTGTTACTGCTATCACTGTTGCTGCTGTGGGGGCTACTGCCTCAGCTATCGCCTTGTCTAGTTCTATACAGACTGCCAATGCCCTGAATGACATCTCAGCCAATATAGCACAGGCATTGGATACTCAGGCCTCTATGAATTCCCATCTTAAAGGGGGCCTTATGATAGTTAATCAACGCATAGATTTAGTACAAGAGCAGATTGATACTCTTTGGCAGCTAGCACAGTTGGGGTGTGAGTGGAAGATGCAAGGCTTGTGTGTTACTTTGGTGCAGTATCAAAATTTTAGAAAGGCTGCTAATCTGTCTAAGCAATTGTCAGAGCTCCTCTTACAGGATTGGTCGGCTAATTTTGAAGATAAGATGAGAGAGCTAAGAGTGACGATCGTCCACATTGACTCCACTCGGGTGGATCTGAGTCTGGCTGATGGTTTGACTTCCTGGATACAGACAGCCATGGATCATCTTAAGGAGTGGGCGGGCATAGGCTCTATGGCGATACTGATGGTACTAGCCTCCTTGGTTTGCCTATGGTGTATCTGCAATATGAGAGCCACACAGAAGCATAATGCAGCCATGATTATACAGGCCCTTATTGCCATTGAGGCGGTCCAGTCCCCTCAGGCATGGCTCGCTGCCATGAAGCCTTAATCTTCACTGTGCATAGTCCCTGCCCACTGAGGTATTTGTTCCGTGGATAGTAGGGTCTGGCAAGTCAGTAACGGAGTGGATGGATAAGTCTCGGCTGTCGGCTGCCTTTCTGTCCAGCAGAAATAAGGAGGCAACAACGAGCTCTTCTCCATGCAGTTTAATCAGGAACCTTCATTTTTACTTCTTCTCTAGCTAGCTTCTTTTATATTCTTCTATATCTTCTTCTTACATCTTACTAGTTACATCTTTCTTACTACTACTTACATCTTTTCAACTTTATACTTTCTTCTTACTTACTCCTATTTCCTACTTACTCCTATTCCCTACATCTTACTTACTCCTATTCTTACATGCATCTTACTTCTATTCCTGCATCTTACTTCTATCTCTACATACTTACTCCTATCTCCTACATCTTACTTCTATATCTACTTACTTCTATTCCCTAAATACTTACTCCTAATTATCTATTATCTCTCCAGGCCCCCTGCCCTTATGGGTTAAATGCTTTCCCTGGTCCCAATCAGCATTGGCTATGTGGCAAAACATAATAGGTGACGAGAAATCATGCCAGCTTGCATCACAAACTGGAGGCACGCAGCTTTTCCAACTAAGGGCTTGTTTATCAATGCTCTCTGCTCTGGCTGGAGACCAGGTGTTCAATATATATAGGGTGGCAGCTGCGGCTCCCCACACTCGGCCACCTAAGACAGGGCAGCCCCGAGTGGGGAGGCTGACCCAGAGACGGGTAAGAGTTTGAGCACCACCCTCCAACAGACTCAGGCCCGCCATGAGATCCCCAGATTTGGGGGTTACAAAGCCTTTCCAGGGACTCCTACCAACACTTTCTAAAACAAAAAGGGGGAACTGTAGAGAGCTGCGATGCGCCGCGCCCTAAAGATGGCACCGGCTTCCGGCTTCCGGCTTCTGCCTTCCGCCAGCCCGATGGCGAGTGCTCTTGAGATAAACAAGTCCTTACTTGGCCGTGGACTGAGTTAACTGGCTTGCTTCCGCATATGTGGGCCTGTAAGATGGCGCCACGTGGCTTTACTTGGGTGGCTGCCTATATAATATTTAGCCTTTGGTTTGGCTCTCCCCGGGGTCAGAAGATTGTTCAAGGTTCCTGAATAAACTGCTTGAGAAGAGCTTGTCTGTCGGGTTTTGCATCATCCTTGCTGAAAGCACACTCTGTGATACCCAATGGTGTAAGCCGCCTTTCCATCCAGCGGAAATAAGGAGGCAAACATAAGCCCTTCTCCAAGCAGATTTTATTCAGGAACCCTTATTTTTACTTCTTAATAATATTTCTAATCTCTATAATCTCTATAATCTCTCTCTCAGCATCCCGAGTAGCTGGGACTACTGGTGTGCGCCACCACTGCCTGGATCATAATAATCCTCTCTCTAGTAGAATCTAGAAGCCTCCGGCCTTCACAGGTTAAATACTTTTCCTGGTCCTAATCAGCATCAGCTACGTGGCAAAGCATAATAGGCTGCGGGAAATTCATACCAGCTTGCGTCACAAACTGGAGGCACTCAGCTTCTCCAACTAATGGCTTGATTATCAATGCTCTCTGCTTTGGCTAGAGACCAGGTGTTCAGTATATATGTATATAGGGTGGCAGCTGCGGCTCCCCACACAATGGTAATGGATTTGCCTAACGACTCAGATCTGAGAAGGAATCTCATCGCTGAGCTTTGTTCAACAAGCTTTTATTTATTTGTGACCAACCTTGTCCTCTTGGCCTTGAGGTGAACTATCCGAAATACAAGTAATATAAGCGCAGGCAGTGGGGGCTAGTGAGATGGCTCAGCGGGTAAGAGCACCAAATGCTCTTCCGAAGGTCCTGAGTTCAAATCCCAGCCACATATAATGAGATCTGACTCCACTCATAATGAGATCTGACTCCCTCTTCTGGACTGTCTGAAGACAGCTACTGTGTACCTATTTCTAAGCGAGGGGGGAGGGGCTGACCAGAGTGAGTGGGGTTGACTGGAGCAAGCAGAGGTCCTAAATAGTCAATTCCCAACAACCAGATGAAGACTCACAACTATCTGTACAGCTACAGAGTGTACTCATATACATACAATAAATAAATAAATCTTTAAAAAAATTAAAAAAACCTAAGTGCAGCCAGTGTCCAGAGGAGGCATAGAGACAGACGAGCATAAGCTAGAGCTGCAAATGCCACCTGCACAGAGCCTCATTCCCAGCACAGCACGGAGACCCTGAGCTGTGACTCACATGCACTCTCTTCGCTCATTGATGCTTTTGGCTTAGTAACGGGACCCTGGACCTTAACATTTCCAGCCTCCTTCAGATATAGGTGCAGGGATAATCTTTTTTGTGCACAGTATAAAGGTTGTCCTTGCATCATTCAAATGCTGATTTCTTTCTTTCTTTTTTTTTTTTTTGTTGTTTTTTTTGTTTTTGTTTGTTTTTGTTTTTGTTTTTTTTTTGAGACAGGGTTTCTCTGTATAGCTCTGACTGTCCTGGAGCTCACTCTGTAGACCAGGCTGGCCTAGGACTCAGAAATCTGCCTGCCTCTGCCTCCCAAGTGCTAGGATTAAAGGCCTGCACCACCACCGCCGGCTTTTTTTTTTAATTGTTATTTATTTATTTTTGCTGGGATTTGAACTCAGGACCTTCGGAAGAGCAGTCAGTGCTCTTAACCACTGAGTCATCTTACCAGCCCAAAGATTTATTTATTTATTATATCTAAGTACACTGTAGCTGTCTTCAGACATACCAGAAGAGGGTGTCAGATCTCATTTCAGATGGTTGTAAGCCACCATGTGGTTGCTGGGATTTGAACTCAGGACCTTTGGAAGAGCAGGAGGTGCTCTTAACCACTGAGCCATCTCTCCAGCTGGTATTGTTATTTTTAATGAAGCATCACTTGTCTCAGGGTTTTATAAACATTCTTCTACATCACCTTCTGATTGGTCATTAAACAGCTGGTCAGCCAATTAGCTGGGCAGGAGAGAATAGTGTGGGACTTCCAATTCCAGAGGGACTGGTGGGTCCCAGGGAGACCAGAGAGAGAGGGGGAGGAGCAGAAGGAAGAGGAGGAGCAGAAGGAAGAGGAGGAGGAGGAGGAGGAGGAGGAGGAGGAGGAGGAGGAGGAGGAAGAGGAGGAGGAGGTCCACGAGGAAGAGGAGAAACGGCCATGAGGCAGAATGCAGGAGGAGTCACAAGGAGCAGCTCACCAAGGGATTCACCATGAGGACACACGTGGAACAAAGCAAGCCAGAATGGGGCTCAAACTACAAGTAACATGGGCCTGTGGCTGGGAAACAGCTTAGAGGGCTCGAAGAGCTCCGAACCTACCCAGCTCAAGGTTACAGCTTGTTAATAAAAATACCAGGTCTTGTGTGAGTTATTCAGGCGCTAATATGGACCTAAATCCCCCCTCCCCCAAAGAATTACAGATGCAGATAGATATTGTCTAGAACTTACTGGGAACAGTGGAATGTGGAATTATTGAATGACACTTTTATGATTTGATTTTGTTTTTGACAAAACCACTTTTTATTATATTGCAAAAAAAAAAAAAAGTTGTGGGCACGGCAGTGACAGAAGAACCAACTGCTCTCTCTTTAATTTTGTAGTACTGGACACCAAACCCACGGCTTTTCAGATGCTAAGTGAGCACCCCGCCACTGAACTACACCCACATCCATGTCTTCAGTATTGTATACCTGTAGCCCAGCAGATGGAGACAGAAGGATCAGGAGTTTAAGGTCTATCTCTACTATCTAGTGACTTTGAAGACTACATCCAATTCACTCAGTTTCTATGTATGAATGTATGTATGTATGCATGTATACCTGGGAAGATGCTGGCTGCCAAGCCTGACATCCTGAGTCCTCTTCCCAGGACCCACATGGAGAAGGAAAGAAAGGTTGTCTTCTAACATCCACATATGTATCAGTGCATGTGTGCATATGGGCACCTGAACAAGCACAAACATCTATAATGACATTTGAAAAATATATTAGGGGGCTGGCGAGATGGCTCAGCGGGTAAGAGCGCTGACTGCTCTTCTGAAGGTCCTGAGTTTGGATTCCAGCAACCACATGGTGTTTCACAACCACCCGTAATGAGATCTGCCGCCCTCTTCTGATGTGTCTGAAGTCAGCTGCAGTAAAGGAAGCCAGAGCAAGGGGGCCGGAGCGAGCGGGGCCGGCAGAGGTCCTGAGATCAACAGCAGCCACACACATGATGGCTCACCGCCATCTGTACAGCTACAGTGTACTCATACACATAAAATAAATAAATAAATAAAAAATAAATCTTTAAAAAAAAAAGAAAAGAAAAGTATATTAGGGTCTGGGATGTGGTTCAGTTGTTAGAACCCTTGCCTAGCATGCAGGAATGCTTGATTTAAATCTCTAACACCATATAAGATGGAAGAACCCTAGCACTGAGGAGGTGGAGGCAGGATGATCTGAAGTTCAAGGTCATCCTTGACTATACATCGAAGTGGAGGCCAGCCTTGGCCTCTCTCAGAAATAAAGACAACAAATAGAAAGACACTGATCATAGACTATGAAGAACCTCATCCAGTGATTCCTGTGTGAGAAGTGTATATAAAGATTTATATATGGCTGTCTCTAACAGATGAGTCTGTCTTCAGCCGTAGAAGAGATAATTATTGCATAGAGACAGTCTTCAAATTGCAGCTATGGAAGAAGGCCATGTGTGCTCACTGAGAGGCTGATGGTTAATTTGTGTCGTGATATGTGAATTTTATACTTGGCTGGTAAACATTCCCATCTCTAGTTTGAGAGTCAAAATTCTACCTTCTTTCGTACAAGAGCAGAGTTATGACCATGACTGGCCAATAACCGCTAGCCTCCCTAGAACTTGATTGGCTCAGGGGAAGGCAAATGGTGTGATGAAAAGCATTCCCTGGGATTGACAGACTGATACTGGGACTAAATTTGTTAAAGTGAGAGTGTGGGGTCTGGGTGTGTGGGCAGGCCCTACACTGGAGGTGGGGGTGGGGTTCCAGAGCGGTGAAGACAGAAGCAGAGAAGCCAGGGGAAGATGCCTGCTGATGAAGCCTGGGGACTATGCTTGTAGCACAACCCCCTTCCCCTTGAGCTCTATTCCTCCTTTACCTATATGTTATTTAAGCTGGTATAACCTTAATTCTGCCTACTTTCCTTTAAATCAAAGCTAGAACTTCCTGTACGAGAGACAAATGCCCTCCCACCAAGCTACATCCCCAGTGTGTTTTAATATTTATTTATTAAGACAGGATCTTATGTATCCTAGACCTTGTAGAAATCATCCTGTCTTAGAATCCCAAACACTGGGATTACAGGGCCAACATGTTCCCTACATACACCACACACACACATACACACACACACACACACACACATACACACACACACACACACACACACACACACACACACACACACACACCACCTTTCGCTCTTCAATCCAGGCTGGCCTTGAACCTGTGCTGATGCTCCTGCTTCTGTCTCCCAGCTGTTGGGATTATAGGTGTAGTTACCACTACCTAGATACACTTTTTCATTTTGTTAAATATAGACTCTCGTGTGTTCTAGACTAACCTGAAACTTGCTACAAAACTGAAGATGACATTGAACATCTATCTATCTGCCTTCGCTTTTTCTGTGACAGGATGACAAGCGTGATCTACTAGGCCCAACCTACATTTTATTTTCCCAGATAGGATCTTATTGTATACTTCAGTGTTGCCAGATATTTGATCACACTGTGAAACACAAGATTGTGTTATTACTGAAAAAACAGTTTTTAGTTGTGGTGTGGCTCAGCCTTTAGCACATAACTTTAATCCCTCTAGCTGGAATAAAGATATGCCCAATTCAGTCAGAGGCTGAGCGAGAAGTCAGATTAAATCAGTGTGGTGAGGAATTCGAGTCAGAACATCCAAGTTGCCATCCAGCCAGCCACAGCTCAGAAAGAGTAGAAAGGATGAGCTTAGCCAGCAACAACTCTCAGAGGCTCAAAACAATCTGGGTATAGATGATATTGTAGAGAGACTAGAAGATTCCAGGACTAGGTCTAGGATAGCAAACTGAGGTAAATAAATTATATCAGGCAATTAAAAGTTACTTTTACATCTCAGGTTAACAATCTTGTTTCAGCCTGGAATTTTTTATTCTTTTTGACTGTCGTGGAACTCGATTTGTAGACAAGGCAGGCCTTGAACTCACATAGATCTGCTTGCCTCTGCCTCCTGAGTGCTGGGAATAAAGGTTTATACCATGATACCTGGCAGTTCCTACCTGGAATTACTTGGTTGGAATTAGTGGCATGTGTCACTATGCCTGATTTTAACTTAAAAAAAAAAAAAAGATTTATTTATATGTACATGTGTGTGTATGTATCTGTGTAGGTGTCGAGTCCCTTGCAATAGGAGTTATTGGCACTTGTGGGCCACCGGATGTGGGTGCTGGGAACTGAACTCAGGTCCTCTACAAAAGCAGTAATTGCTTTCAACTACTGGGCCATCTCTCCAGCCTCATTAGTTTTTGTTTTGATGTTGCAAAATTTGATTATAAAGTCTGCTGTCACTGGGCATGATGGCACACATCTTTAGTCCCAGCACTCAGGAGACAAACAGATCTATAAGGCTAGCTAAGGATACAGTCAGACTGTATTTTCAAAAGTCTGTTAAGGTACCTACTGCAACACCATCTTTTTAAAGGATTTCTACAGTTCAATAGTACTTTGGTAAGAATTGAGCAGGGGCTGGCGAGATGGCTCAGTGGGTAAGGCCACTGAATGCTCTTCTGAAGGTCCTGAGTTCGGATCCCAGCAACCACATGGTGGCTCACAACCACGCATAATCTGTTGCCCTCTCCTGGTGTGTGAAGACAACTACAGTGAATTACGCTGGAGCGAGCGGGGCCGGAGCGAGAGGGGCTGGCAGAGGTCCTTTGTTCAATTTTCAGCAACCACACACATGATAGCTCACAGCCATCTGTACAACTACAGTGTACTCATATGTGGGAAGCCACGTCATAAGCACATCGCCATTACAAGATGGCAATGACATCCGGCTTGCCGTTGGCA
>NW_022196895.1:17273199-17288820 GCF_008632895.1 Mastomys coucha | reverse complement strand
AAAAAAAAAAAAAAAAAAAAGAATTGAGCAGGATAGGAATAAAATCCTGCCCCCCATCCTAACTTTTTCTTGAGACGGGGTCTTACTGTTTATGGTCCTGACTGACTTGTAACTAGATCCATAGACCACGGTGATCTTACAATCACAGAGATCTACATCCCTTAGCTAATGGCCAGCTCTAGGGCCTAGTCCCTAGTCTGATAAAACTCTTTGTTCTCCATTCTGTCTGTGGCAAGCCTCTGGTAATTCCCTTTTGGCAATGTAGGTGTGGGTCATGTGATTATGGAGACTGACAAGTCTGAAATATGCAATAATGACCAGCCACACAGTATACAAGTACTGGCTTCTCCACCTCCACGAAGTAAATACTCGTAAAAAAGACAAGGAGAAGCAGAGCTGGGAGTGGTCACGCAAGCCTGTAATCCCAGCAGTTAGGAGGCTGATACAGGAGTTCCAAGACATCCAGACAGCCAGAACTTCATGTAGGAGAGACAAGTGTACGGGATTTTAGCATGTGTCTTAAAAAAAAAAAAAAAAAGGCTGACGACATTTGAGGACGCTCTTTCCCAGAGATCCAGAAAAATGCACTTTTCCTTTATACTCCCTGCGAACTAAAGCAACCTCAATAGCACACTTTCCTGCTCAGCAGTTGAGCGCATACCGTGGCAGTCCTTTTCTAAAAGCATGAGGATGCTCAAAGGATACATTGCCAGTCCTGGGCACTTGCAGAGGGAAGCCCTAGGCACTCGCCGTCCACACCCCTTCTCCATCAGGTACTTGCAGCCCAGCAAGGGGAAGGCGGAGCGAAGTTACATTAGTTGCTTACTGCAGGCAGGTGCGATCGTTGGGAGAACCGAGAAGGTCGGGTTTGTCTGAATGGCTTGCCAAAAGCTTAACACAGTTGCTTGGCACCTGCGGGAAAACTCAGCCAGAAGTAGCGCGCCGGCCTCTCGTGGCCACGCCCACCCTCTCAAGACCGGACCCCGCCCAGCTCAGGGAACCCACTCGTCCCAGTATTTCCGGTTTCCCAACCGGCTTCCGTCGTTTCCCGTTTCCCAGCCATCAGCCCCGGCCCCGCCCCTACCGCTTCTTTGACACAATCACGTGAGGCGTGCTCGCAGGGCCTGCCGGGAGAAGTACTGCCGGCGGGTCAGGGTTCGGCCCAACATGGCGGTTCCTATCGGACAGTGACCAAGGCTTTGCCGTAGGGAGGACTGAGCGGCGGTGGTCGGTGTCCCCACCTGCCAGGGTGGGATGCCAAGCCTCGGGGAACGCTGAGCGGAGGCAGGGACGGGCTCAAGCCCGGAAAGCCGAAGCAGCGGCGGCTACGCGCAGTCGGCTGCAGGCTCCGGAGTGGGGCCGCGCCCGGCCGGGCAGGCGGCGGCGGCTGCGGCAAGCTCGGCTCCGAGGCGGGGCGGAGGCCGGGCGGCTGGCCGCGGTCATGGCCCAGTGCGTGCAGTCGGTGCAGGAGCTCATCCCCGACTCCTTCGTTCCCTGTGTCGCCGCGCTGTGCAGCGACGAAGCCGAACGGCTCACCCGCCTCAACCACCTCAGCTTCGCCGAGCTGCTCAAGCCCTTCTCTCGCCTCACTTCCGAAGGTACGTGGTGTCTTCCTCGTTCACCAGGCTGAAACCAAGCTGTGGACGAGAGAAGGAAGTTGGGAGCAAGTGGAGGACGGAGGGGCGGCGGCCCGGGGCTGCGGCCGGACAAGGGGCGGCGAGCGTCTGTCAAGACAGCGCGCTCCTGATCGCTCGGTTTTCTAGGCGCTTTCTTCCTTGGACGGACCGGGTCATTAAGTCGAGAAGATAAACTTGAGCCCCGACAGAAGGGAGTGGAGAGTGCTGTTAGCAGTCACCGAACAGGATTTGGCACTTACTAGACAAAATAGAAAGATGCAGTCTCCGCAGCGGAGTGTAAGAGTGAAGATCTGTCGTGTTCCCCCCCAACCCCCGCCCCTGGTCGAGTATTAAATTGGACTTTCAGAGTTATGTCGTTTATGACATACGTCCAGCCCTGAGGCTCACCTCTTTCTGAACTTCTGTTTGGCTGTTTACTGTTTTTTTTTTCCTTTTGACCATTCACACAAGTTAATAGCTATGCAGCAGTTTGCCCAATCTCAAGAAAGCAAGCAAAATGGCCTGCATGAATAATAAAGGATGGGAGCCGCGTTGTAGCTCACTTGGTAGAGTGCCTGCTTAGCACACTGGGAGCCGCCATCGATTGGATTCGCTGTACCACATAACCTTTGCACACCTGTGGTCCTAGTACTGAGGGAGAGGCAAGAAGTTTAAGTCTTTCCTGGGTTCTGTATCGTGTTTGAGGCCAACCAGGGGTACATAAGACCCTAGCTAAAGAGAAGAAAGTAAAAAAAGGTTAAAAGTTAAAAAAAAAAAAAAAAGGACAGGATAAATTGTAGTTAACAATGTAGATTTTTAAGTTATCTAGACATAGGGCTAGAACAGTGTAAGCATTTTGCTTTTTTATATTGATGGTTAATTATAAGATACATTCATATTTAATAATTATTTGCTTTACCCAGCTTTATTGTTTATTTTTGTTAATTTTTAAGATGGGTTTCACTCTAGGCCAGGCTGGTCTGGAATTCAAACCCCAGGTAATCCTCCTGTCTCAACCTCTTGAGTGTTGAGATTACAGCATAAGCCATCATACTTGGCTCTTTCTCTAGTCTTTGTATAGTTTTATTCAAGGGCTTAGAGAGATGGCCCAGTGGTTAAGAGCTCTTGCAGAAGACCAAATTTTGATTCTCAGCAGCCATGTGAGAACTTCCAAGCTCAGAACTTCCTGTAACTGTAACTCTGGGGGCAATTCAAGACCACACACACACACACACACACACACACACACACAGAGAGAGAGAGAGAGAGAGAGAGAGAGAGAGAGAGAGAGAGAGAGAGAGAGATTGTTAAGAGTTGAAAACTTTTATTTAGGTATACTGAAATTTAAGTTCTGTTAATGATGAAGGGTTCTCTTACAAACTTTTGTTAACCAAATGTCTGTGGTGTTTATTTTGTTGAGGTGTTTATCCACAAACAGTGCTTTACTGTTGATTCACATGTTTACATGCCTCAGGCAGTCTTTTGGAGCTTAGCTGCTTTGCAAGTTATCTTTGTAGTTTCGAGGGAAGGAGCTATCCAGAAAACCAAACTGAAGGCAGAGAGAAGGTGGTGCTGTGGTTAGAGCACAGGCTGCCCTGCAGAGGACTGTGGTCGCATTCTCAGCACCCAGGTGGCAGGCAGCTTATAGGTGTCTGTAACCCCAGTCCTAGGGAAGCCAGCACTGTCTTGACACGGCACTGTTCACAGATGTACTTACATACATGTAGGTATACATATAAAACTAAGCATAAAGACCTTGTTTGTTTGAGACAAGGTCTCAGGGTAGCCTTGAACTTGGATATACCTACCTGGGGGTGGAGGAGAATGGACCGAGGACACAGACCACCAAAGTCATGTAGCACCATACCTGGCTAATCCAAACGTTGAGAATTCTTGAATTCTCTTCAACTCTTCAGCCTATAGTTTATTGTTACACTCCTCCCATGCTTTAGAGCAGTGGTTCTCAACCTTCTTATTGCTCTGAAGCTTTAATACAGTTCCTCATGTTGTGGTGGCCTCAGCCATATGATTATTCATTGCTACTTCACAACTGTAATTAGGCTACTGTTATGGATCATAATGTGGATAAATATCGGATACGCACGTTGTCTGATAAGTGATTCCCCAAAGGGGTAGAGACCATTGCTCTAGAGTTGCCATGAACAGCAAATGCATTCGTAATTATTCTTTTGGGAGAGGAGTTCATAGGAGTGGAGTTATTAGCTCAGACTGACTTCTATTCTCTTTGTAGCCCAATGTAATCCTCTTGCCTCAGCCTCCTGAGTGCTGAGGCTGCAGGTGTGTATCACTATGCCTTGTTTTAGTTTATAGTCTTTTCTTTCTTTTTTTTTTTTTAATGATTTATTTATTATGTATACAGTGTTCTGCCTGTATGTATGTCTGCAGGCCAAAAGAGGGCATCAGATCTCATTATAGATGGTTTTGAGCCACCAATGTGGTTGCTGGGAATTGAACTCATGACCTTTATAAGAGCAGTCAGTGCTCTTAACCCCTGAGCCATTTCTCCAGCCCTAGTTGATAGTCTCTTTGAGACAGGGTTTCTCCCTGTAACCCTGGCTGTCCTGAAACTTAATCTGTAGACCAGGCTGGCCTTGAAGTCAGAAATCTGCCTGCCTCTCCTAACTGATTCAGGGTCCTACACGTGCTAGGCAAGGGCTATCTCATTGAGCTACATACCTGGCTCTACAGTCTTAAATTCTTAAGATGAAGTCAGTTTGACTTTGTGTGTGTTCTTTCTTGTTGTGTTAAGAGAAAGAGATAGTGCTAATACTTTAGGCTTGTTTCATGTAGCTTTTCTTTTAGTCACAGAGCATTTATTATTGTTGTTGTTATTTTGGAGTAGGGTTGGTTATATTGTTCAGGTTGGGCTTAAACTCAGTATGTAGCCCAGGCTGACCTCCAGCTCATGGTGGTCCTACCTCACCTTGCTATGTGTGATTACAAGTGTGCACCATTGTTTAGCTGTTATTGTCCTTTTAAAACTGAGGACATTGAGGTACAGAAATAATAGCTTATCTGCAGTTTTATATCTAGGAAAGATTTAAAAACAGTGTGACTCAAGATATTGTGATCTGAATCATCATCTAATCTCCTGGAAGGGCTTAAAATTACTTATTTATACAGGAGAGCAAGGTCTCATGTAACCCAGGCTAGCCTTGAACTCTTAATCTTCCTGACTTAGGTTCTGAGCATTACAATTACAAGCATGTACCATCATGTCAAGGCTCATGAATATAGTTAAAATTTTTGGTAGGCATGATAAAATATATAAAGAAAAAATAGCAAATGAAAATGTTTTTTTTCTTTTTTTTTAAGATTTGTTTTATTTTATGTGTATGAGTACACTGTAACTGTACAGATGGCTGTGAGCTATTATATGTGTGGCTGCTGGGAATTGAACTCAGGACCTCTGCTGGCCCTGCTTGCTCTGGCCCCACTCACTCCAGTGTAATTCACTGTAGCTGTCTTCAGACACACCAGAAGAGGGTGTCAGATCTCATTACAGGTGATTGTGAGCCACCATGTGGTTGCTGGGATTTGAACTCAGGACCTCTGGAAGAGCAGTCAGTGCTTTTACCCACTGAGCCATCTCGCCAGCCCTCTTCTTTCTTTTAATGCTGAAAATTGAACTTTGGACCTCTTGTACTAACCATATTTTTTCATTTGGTGGGATTCCCCACTCTGGTGGAATTAGTTCTAGTAATTTAATCTATTAACTCATACATTTCTAAAGTTTTGGCAGATTTGTTTTAATAGGTATCCAATAATGGGATAGTGCTCAAAAAGCTAGAATGGGAGGTTTTGCTTTTTTTTTTTTTTTTTTTTTTTTTTTTTTTTTTTTGCAAAGTTTTTGAAATTCTGTGTGTTTTCACTTAAGTATCCTTTCTTGTGAGTAGGTGCATTTTTAGAGACTCAGCCTTCTGTGGTTTGGCAGTTCCCTTCATTGGACAGTGCAGTGATAGCAGTGATGGGGGCCTGTCTGGTACTTCTGTTTCCTCGTGCAGTATGGGAAGGACTAGGAAGGAGTACAGTGAGGTGGTTGATAGGAAAAGCAATCACTGTTTATTCAGGAGTCTGGGAAGGAATGAGGGTAGATTGGTGTCTTAGTTTCTTTTGTTCCTGTGATAAAACACTGACAAAAGCATCTTAAGAGAGAAGGGGTTTATTTTAGCTCACTTGAAAGTATAGTCCATTATGGCAGAGAAGTGTAGACAGCAGGATCCTGAAGCATCTGGTCATATTGCATCAACACTTAGGAAACACAGATGATTGCAAACTAGAGCTATCCCTTCCCATTTTATACAGTTCAGGATTCCTGTAAGGAGACAGTTCCATTTATAGTCAAGATAGCGGAACCATCACAATCAAGATAACCCTGCAGTGGCATGCCCAGTTTTCAGTGACTGCAGTTGAGACTGCCATCAAATGGTTAGGTCAGAAGGTACAATTGTAGACTAGTGGTTAAGTAAGGGAGAGTGTCAGGAAAGCTGGCTTCTCGGGTACCAAATGCAGACAAGACCCTGGGAGAGGAGAAGCTTGAATTTTAGGAAGGGGCTTTTAGATTTTGTCTAGTGGTAAATATGAATTCTGGAGAAAGCCATTTTGGCAGATCATTGAGTTTGTCGCTTATAAGGTTTCATACTGAGTTGGTATAAATTTTTAAAAAGTTTAAGCTGGCATAGTATATGTCTACAATCCTTATTGTTTTAGAGGCTGAATCAGAAGGATTTCTTGCTTGAATTACATAGGGAATCACTCAAAAAAGAAGAAAAAAAAAGTTCAAAGGTGATTAAGATACAGACTACAGTGGCAGCATAAAGGATTTGGTAGAACATAAAGTTGTGAGGGGGTTAGGAGGAGTTAGGAGAGGTTGAGGGTGTGAATACAGTCAAATACATTATGTGCATGTATGAAATTCTTAGAGTCAATGGAAAATTCATTTTAAAAGTTCATGAAACACCCCACCACCTTTTTGTTGCTGTGATAAATAAAACTTTGGATTTTTTTCATTTTGTGTGTGTGTATGTGTGTGTGTGTGTGTTATATTCTTCAAAGCTTGTTTTTTTTTTTTTTTTCCCTTATGCAGTAAGTCATGAGAATACTACTTTAGTACAATTTCAGGATCCAAGTAGTAAAACAAGTTATTTTATTTTTTAAAAGATTTATTTATTTTTATTAGTATGAGTATTTTGCCTAGTGTCTGTCCACCATTTGTTGCTGGCAGAGGTCAAAAGAGGGTTTTGGATCCCCTGGAACTGGAGATACATACAGTTGCTAGCCACCCTAGGAGTGCTGGGAGTTGAACCTTTGTCTCTGGAAGAACAACTGGAGGCCTTACTGAGCCTTCTCTCTAGCTCCCAAGTTCAATTTTCTTTATTTAGAGAAAGGAGTGCAAACAAACAAACAACGCTAGATTTTATTTGTGGCCTGCAGGTTTATTTCATTTGTCCTGAGTTCTGAGACCAAACTTAGTAGTATTTCTAGTAGACTTATCTTTAGATTTCAGTAGAAAAACAGTTTAAAAAATACTGAAACGAAGGTTGCTAGAAGAAATTTGAGCACTATTTTTGTATAGGACCTTGAAAATAGAGTTTAGGCTTCATGTGCATGTATATCAGATTATAGAGAGCCATTTAAGGTTCTTTGTATGTTTTGAAAACCTAAAAAGTATTAAATGCACTGAATATACCAGTAAAGCATAGTTAACTGCCTCTTTCCTCTTGTAAAGAATGCTGGTGCTATCAGTACAACTCTATAGCATCATTGGAGGGTCTTTGTCTCATACTGATAAGTCAGGGCTGTTATTTATTTATTTTTTTCCTTAAAAAAACGCCTTTAATCCCAGCACTTGGGAGGCAGAGGCAGGTGGATTTCTGAGTTCAAGACCAGCCAGGGCTACAGAGAAAAACTCTGTCTCGAAAAACCAAAAAAAAAAAAAAAAAAAA
Source organism: Mastomys coucha (assembly GCF_008632895.1). NCBI lineage: Eukaryota > Metazoa > Chordata > Mammalia > Rodentia > Muridae > Mastomys > Mastomys coucha. The sequence continues at coordinate 17,281,238 of NW_022196895.1, read as the reverse complement.
AAAAAAAAAAAAAAAAAAAAAAAAAAAAAAAAAACCAACCAAACCCCCCAAAAAACTTATCAGGTCCTTTATATGTATATTATGGCTTCCAATTTTTTGAAAATATTTTTATGGGATTCCTGTGTGTAAGAATGTGTGTGTCTCTGTGTCTTTTTTGTTTTTTGTTTGTTTGTCTCTGTTTGTTTTTTTGTTGTTTGGTTTTTTTGTTTGTTTCTTTTGGTGTTTTTTTCTTGTTATTTGTTTTGTCACATTCAGATTTGTTTTTGATTATCTTATTGTAGTTATTATTTTAGCTGCCTATTTTCTAACTAGAGACAGGGTATAGATCTGAATGGGAGGAGAAAAACTGGGAGGAGTAGGGAAAGGGAAACCATAATCAGAATATATTCTATGAAATAATTGTATTTTCAATTTTTTTAAAAAAGGAGTAAAGCCAAAACCAAATAACCAAAACCCAGGGCTGGGGCTGGGGCTCAGATATAGAGTGCTTGTCTAGGATGCATAAAGCCCCACATTCTGTGCCAGTGAGTCCCTGACATTTATTCAGGGATTTGGATTGACCGTCTATTTCAAAGAGTTAGTCACTCCTTCCTGTTTGTTTAGTGGTAGCTTTAGATATGTTTTAAGAAAATTTCGCTTTAAACATTAACTTTAAATTACAGTTTTGGAAGTGTGTTTAAATTGACTAAATTTATTTAAATGATAATAATAGGATGTAATTCTACAGATCTTGAATAGTTTTCTATGTGAATTAGGGAAGTTTGGCAGATAATCCTAGGAAATGCCTTTGAAAGGCAGCTTCTTTTAATTTGTTTTCTTTCTCTGCTTCCTACCTTTTCCCACTTCCTTTTCCCTCTTTTTTCCCCCTCTTTCTCATTCTTTTCCTCTTCTTCATGATAAGGTCCTGTATAGGTCAGGCTGGTCTTGAACTTCTGATCCTCTTGCCTCTACCCACCAAGTGGAATTACACCATACTTTTCTTTTTTTGTTATAACCATCATAGTAATTTAAGTTAAATATCTTTTAGTTATAAAGTTTCCCTTTTTTCCTTTTGATATTCAGGGATCAAGCCTTTATGAGTGACCTATACCCCAAACCTAAAGCATTTCATCTTAGCACTGTTCTTGTTGCTATACTGTTGTGACAGGATCTTAGGAAGAAGAGTTTGTTTTGATTGGCAGTTTAGGATACAGTTTATCGCAGTGGGGAAGGCAGAAGTAGGATTCGGTCTTAGCAGCCTGCAGTTAGGAGGCAGAGACTCAATGCTGCTACTCCACTCCGCCCTCCTTTGCCTTCATTCTGAGAGACCCCTGCCTATGGGACAGTGCCAGCCATATTCACAAAGGTTAATCCAGTCTATAAATTACCCCAGTCAGGCCAGAGATCCTGGCCTAGATCCTGTCACGTTGACTGTCACTATTGACTACCACATATCTGTCCCTTGTCAACTTGATACCCAGATATATCACTTTAAATATTTTAATTTTTATTTTAGGTTTGTGCTTGCTTGTAAGTTTGTCTCTGCACACATGGGTGTATGCAGTCCCCACTGAGGTCAGATGGAGCTGTCTGATCTCCTTGGACTGGAGTTACAGATGGTTGTGGGTTTCTACATAGATGCTGGGATTTGAACTCAAGTCCTCTGGAAGAACAACTAGTGCTCCTAACCATGGAGTTGTCTCTGCAGTCTCCAGTGTCTCACTTTTAAGCCACAACTTTCTGCCTTTTGTCCCAATAGGTACTTCATAATGTAAAATGCATTCAGTCTAAGTTCAAAAGCCCTTGTAGTTTTTTGTTTTTTGTTTTTTTCGAGACAGGGTTTCTCTGTGTAGCCTTGGCTGTCCTGGAACTCTGGTGATGTCTTTACATAAACTATAAAATAAAATAATATAAAATAAATAAAAAACAACAGATTATATACTTGCAATATGGGATGACACAAAATAAATGCTCCTATTTCTAAATCGGGGAATGAGAGGATAGGAAGGATGGTTTGGACCAATGCAGGACAGAAACCTAGCAGGCAAACATTAAATCTTAAGCTCTGTGCTGGGTATCTGGGCTTGTGCTCCAGATGACTTATGTACCCCCACCCTTCCTGATCTGCCACCTGCAGCACATGCAGTCTCTCAAACCAGCTTCACTGTGTCCTGTAGCAGATGTCCTATTGCTCTGGCCTTTTTGTGTCATCGAGGATCTCCTGGTGCAACGTAGGCTTTCCCTTCCCAGTTTCACTCAGTGCTTTCTTAGCAGGGATTCCAGCCCGTCATACTGCCCTGCCTCAGGGGCATTTTAGAACCTTGGCATAGTCTTTCATGCCCCTTCATGCTTGCAACTTCCACAGCTGTAAAAATAATATCGTGTGTGTTGCCAGCTTGAGGTGTAGCTTAGGCCCTCTGGACTACAGTTGAGTTTTCTCTGTCCCTTCCAAGATGACTCTGGGAGACAGTTTCCCTTACAGTTGTTTTTGAGCAGGCCATCCTTTTAGTAGGGTTGTTTAGACTCCTTTAAGGGAGTTTGGATTTTCTCAAGGTGTAGTACTAAAAGAGTGGAGCTGCTCTCTGGGTAATTTTCCTATTGCTTTAGTTCAGATAGGTTTCTCTAGAATGGTACCAATTTGTTTTTGTTTTTTTTTTTGTTTTTTGTTTTTTGGGTTTTTTTTTCGAGACAGGGTTTCTCTGTGTAGCCTTGGCTGTCCTGGAACTCACTCTGTAGACCAGGCTGGCCTTGAACTCAGAAATCTGCCTGCCTCTGCCTCCCAAGTGCTGGGATTAAAGGCGTGCACCACCACGGACCAGCTGTTTTTTTTTTTTTTTTAATGATTACATTTCCTTTCTCACCAGCACAGAGAGAAACTTTTTTTATACACACACAATATATATATACATATATATATTTATGCATATATACATATATATTCAAAATAATTCAGAATAATATTATACTATTAAAAACTACAAGGCCCACCATACGTAGCTGCTTATAGCACTTGATAATTATGGAATAACTTTTAAGGAAAATACATGCAAAATATGTTCCTAAAGATACCAGAGGTATACCATAATACTCTGGCAGCTATGTTTTCCTTTATTTTTCTCTCTCCCTTCCTTTTCCCTTTTCTATGCCATAAATTGTGTGTGTGTGTGTGTGTGTGTGTGTGTGTGTGTGTGTGTGTGTGTGTACCTGTGTGGAGGTCAGAGGAACTTGTGGAAAGCTTTCTCATCTTCCAACCTGTGATCAAACTCCAGTCTCAGGCTTGGCAGCAAATGCCTTTACCTGCTGAATCACCTTGCTGACCCCTTGTCTTCAGCTTTATACTCCCTTTTTTGAACAAATGGCATGTCTTCTTATCGCTTATAAGCAGTGAGCAGTAATCAAGACACTGTCTGTCTGGTTTAGATTGTTCTCAGACAATCCAAATAATTCATTACCTTTGAATTTGGCCTCACTGAAGCTCTCAGGCTATAGGCAGAGGCAGCCAGATTCTTTGTCAGAGTAAAGGAAGAATGACTTCTAGCCTAGTTCCTATGGAGTCCTCCTTCCTCTTTGAAACCCCATAAGCAAGGACTTTACTACTGACGTTTTTCTTGCCAATCTGATTTTCCAGATTTCCACCAGAATGGCCTTTTAAAGTCTTTTTACAACATTGTAGAGCTTTAAAGCCCGAAGTTCTAAGCCCTTCGACATTCTTCTTGAGAAGAGAGTCTCAAAGACCTAACAATCAGGGTCAGATTTATCACAAGTTCCCCTTCTGCTATCCGTTTCATAATAGTTACTTTCTTCACTGCTGTGCCAAAATACCTGATAAATAACATCTTAAAAGAGGGCAAGTTGATTTGGCAGTTTGCCAGTTTGAGGGTGTACACCATTAGGGGAGGACACAGCAGCAGAACAGGGGGCTGGCTGTTTACCTCACATTCACAGTCACCAGAGTGAATGCTGGTGTTCAGCTCACTTTGTCTTTTTCATTCAGTCTAGGACTTGAGCCCAAGTTGTGATGCAAGTCAGTCCACATTCAGGGTGGGTCCTTTCACTTCCCCTAGTCCAATCTAGAGTCTCCTTGTCTGGTATACTCAGGTTTGTCTCCTGGTGACGCTAGAGCCTGTCAAATTGACAATATTAACCACAACTACCACTATGTTGATGTAACTTTGTAATTCGTCTACCAGGCTTTGACACGTACGTACGTACGTACGTGTGTGTGTGTGTGTGTGTGTGTGTGTGTGTGTGTGTGTGTGTGTATGTGTGTTTGCAGGGCAGGGAAAAACTTGGTTTCTATCCTTGTCTTCCACCTTGTTTGAACTAGTTTTTCCTTGTTCACTCCTGCATGTGCTATGCTAGCTGGCCTGTGAGTATCCCAGGGTTCTCTTGTTTCCACCACAATGTCTCTGGTGTCTTACAACTGTAATTCAAGCACTAAAGCAGCTCAGGTCAGAGGCATGCTTTGCTATAAGTTTAAAGCCAGCATAGACTACAAAATGAGGCAAATATTCATGGCATATGCTATTTTGATATTTTACTTTTGTTTTTATTTTTATTTTTTGGTTTTTTTCGAGACAGGGTTTCTCTGTATAGCCTTGACTGTCCTGGAACTCACTCTGTAGACCAGGCTGGCCTCAGAAATCCGCCTGCCTCTGCCTCCCAAGTGCTGGGATTAAAGGCGTGCGCCACCACCGCCTGGCTTATTTTTATTTTTATTTTTTTGAAACAATGCCTGATTTTGGACAACTCTAAATGTAGGGGAAACAGGACTTGTAGGGAAATTGTGACCAGTAGCATTGTGTGGGAGGAAGGTTCCCCACTACCCCTTTTGAGACAGCCTCTTTTAGCCCAGGCTGGCCTTGAACTCCTGATCCTCCTGCTTCTACTCTCCAGGTGCTAGGACTATAGACATGTGCCACTGTGGCTGGCTAAGAGGAAGGAAGTTAATGGTTTGTAAGGGAAAATGTAACCAGTTGTGTTTTGGAAGAATATTCTTTTAGTTCTTAGTTTCTGATTTCTTTTATGTTTGAAAACAGTTGACCCAATTTTGGTTTAGGATGCATTTTACCAAGTTAATTTAAAATTTCTTTCTCTTTATTTTTTTTTTGAAGTTCACATGAGAGATCCTAATAATCAACTGCATATAATTAAAAATTTGAAGATAGCAGTAAGCAACATTGTCACTCAGCCACCTCAGCCAGGAGCCATTGGGAAGCTTTTGAATGATGTTGTGTCTGGCAGCCAGCCTGCAGAAGGATTAGTCGCTAATGTGATTACAGCAGGAGATTATGACCTTAACATAAGTGGTAAGTTATAAGTGTTGTTATTATTTTTTAAGTGAAAATTTCTTTGGTTAGGAGAATAATTCTCCTTGTCTTGGAAACCTTTCGAGTACTTCAGTGCCTACAGAGTGCTAGAGCTGAGCCTGCAGTGCCTATAGTGCTAGAGCTGAGCCTGCAGAGCAGTGCTGACTCTTCCAGGACCTTCTCTGTTTTATTCTAGTACCTGTGTAAGTAGCCTAGGGTAATCAGGGTTCCATGATAAAACTGTTGACAGGTCACAGGGATTTGATTTTTATATGATTTAGTTATTAAATGAAAATTATGATAAATTTTTAATCTTGCTTGGTATTAAGTGGAAATGTTTATAAAATAGATGTAAATAGATAGTTTAGATATACTGGTTTAGATAGAAAATGTTTTTATGATAGGACTAATTAAAATATTATATTAATATGTAGAGTTAATATTCTTTTTCAGTGTCCAAAAGTCTTTACTTATTAAAAATAAATGAGATGAGTTCTTAGAAGGAAAATATGAAAAGTATGTCATCTAATTACAATTTCTTAACAGCTTAAAGACAACTTAAAAAGCAGCTTAACTTTTTTTTTTTTTACAGTGTAAGATTCTTTTTAAGTTGGTATAATTGATACTCTGACAACTTTTTTTTTTTTTTTTTTTTTTTTTTCAAGATAGGGTTTCTCTGTATTTCCCAGGCCATCCTGGAACTCACTTTCTAGACCAGGCTGGCCTTGAACTCAGAAATCTGCCTGCTTCTGCCTTCCAAGTGTTAGGATTAAAGGCATGTGCCACCACTGCCTGGCTGATATTGTGACACTTTTATACTTACTAGTTATATAGCTAAAAGATCTTCCTGTGCTAGTGAAATGGCTCAGCTAGTAAAGTGTTTGCCATGTAAGCCAAACAACTGGAGTGTGAGCCCTAGGACTCACGGGAATATGGAAGAAAACTGACTGCACAAAGTTGCCCTTTGACCTCTAGGTCACAGGCAACCCCTCATGTATTATTATTATCATTTTGTTATTAATATTACTATTCAGAACTTGCTGCCATATACAGAGAACAGGTTGTAAATCAGCATGGTATTTAGTCTTATAAGTATGTATGTTCAGAAATGTGTGTAGAATTACTATGTTTCAGTCTGCTCTATTTTTCTTTGCTGTTTTAATCACAGCAATATAGATTAACCTGATTATTTTATTTTATCTTTGTTTATTTTATAGTTCTGGAACATATCCCAGGGCCTTAAACTTGCTAGTAGTCATTGAGCCCACCACTGAGCTGTACCAACAATTACAACAATTAAAAGAGTTTGAATTTTTAGATACAGGGTTAATCAGTTTCTGGCACAATGTATTTTAAAGAGATGCAAAATTTTGAATATTTACCGGAGAAATGGTAGAATGTTGTTATTATTAGTGTTGCAATATGAAGGGCAAGGAGTCAGATGCTAGTATCTTAAAGTATTATACTATAAACCTGAGTTAATTGGGTAGTTGAGGCAGGACACTATTGATGAGGCTTTGCTTCATCTCTGAACGTATGAACTTAATGAGATTGATTCTTTCTTCCTCTACTCCTATCCCCTTCCTTGTTTGTCTGCTGTCCTCACCCCCTTGCTCTCCATCTCTTTGCCTTTCTTCTATCCCCTTCTGTGATCTCCCCTTCTCTGTCTGCCTGTTTTTTGTTGTTGTGCTTTTTCTTTTCTTTCTTTCTCTCTTTCTTTCTCTCTTTCTTCCTTTCTTTCTTTCTTTCTTTCTTTCTTTCTTTCTTTCTTTCTTTCTTCCTTTCTTTCTTCCTCTTTTTTTTTGAGGCACAGTCTCACTGTGTAGCCCTAGATGGCTGTCTTAGTTAGGGTTTCCATTGCTATGAAGAGAAACCATGACCAAGGCAACTTATGAAGGCAAACATTTAATTATGATTTTAGAGGTTTCATCATGACAGGAAGTATGGCAGCATCCAGGCAGACATGGTGCTGGAGAAGAAGCTGATAGTTCTGCATTTTGATCAGAAGGCAGTCAGGAGAGACTGGCATCCTCAGGCAGCTAAAGGGAAGCTTACTTCTGCAATGGGTGAAGCCTGAGCAGAGGAGACTTCCAAAGCCCACCCCACAGTGACACAGTTCCTCAACAAGGCCACACCTCCTAACAGTGCCACTCCCTATGGGCCAAGCACATTCAAACCACCACAGTGGTCCATGACTCACAGTAATTCACCTGCCTCTTCTTCCTGAGTCTTGAAATTAAAGGTGTGCACCTGTCTTAGCTAAGGTTTCCATTGCTGTGAAGAGACATCATGAACAAGAACAACATTTAATTGGGGCTGGCTTACAGGTTCAGAGGTTCAACCCATTTTCATTGTGGCAGGAAACATGGTAGACATGGTGCTGGGGGAGGAGCTGAGAGTTCTTCATCTTGTTCTGAAGGCAAACAGAAGACTGGCTTTGAGGAGGACCGCAAAGCCCACCCCCACAATGATATACTTTCTCTAACAAGGCCAAACCTTAATAGTGCCACTCCAGGGGCCAAGCATATTCAAACCACCACATTATCACATACACAGTCCTTTCTTGAGGAAAGGCCTCAAGCTTTCTGGGTAGGTGATGGTACCTTTGAACTCCTTGACCTTCCTGCCTGTCTTTCAAGTGCTAGGATTTCAGGTGAGAACAACTACTTTCAGATTCTGTGAATCTGTTTTATATGGTCGGTCGGTCTGTCTGTCTGTCTGTCTCCACCCCCCCAAACACACACACACACA
>NW_022196895.1:17249592-17273063 GCF_008632895.1 Mastomys coucha | reverse complement strand
CTCTCTCTCTCTCTCTCTCTCTTTTTCTCTCTCTCTATCTCCCTTTCCCTCAGTCTCTCCCTCTCGACAGGGTTTCTCTGTATAGCCTTGGCTGTCCTTCAACTCACTCTGTAGACCAGACTGACATTGAACTCAGAAATCCACCTGCCTCTGCCTCCTAAGCACTGGGATTAAAGGTATTAGCTTGCTTAAGTGTCTTCATTGCTTTTCTATTACAATGACAAAACAGCAAGAACAAGATAACTTAAAAAAGAAAAAAACATTTAGTTGAGGGCTTTCTTACTGTTTCAGAGGATGAATTCCTGCCATCATATTGGGGAACATGGCAACAAGCATGCAGGTATGACCTTGGAACAGTAGCTGAGAGCTTGCATCTTGAGGCAACAACCATAAGGCAGAGAGAGTGACTAGACCCGACAAGGGCTTTTGAAACCTCAAAGCTCCCACATCTCCCCAGTGACACACACCTCATAATCTTTCCCAAAAAGTTCTTTCAACTAGGGTCTAAGCATTTAAATATGTGAACCTGTGGAGGCCATTCTTTTTAAGATTGATTGATTGGTTGGTTGATTGATTATATGTAAGTACACTGTAGCTGTCTTCAGACACTCTAGAAGAGGGCATCAGATCTCATTACAGATGGTTGTGAGCCACCATGTGGTTGCTGGGATTTGAACTCAGGACCTTTGGAAGAAGTCAGTGCTCTTAACCACTGAGCCATCTCTCCAGCCCAGCATTTCTATTTTTTATCCATATCTTCATCAGTTTTTTTTTTTAAAGATTTATTTTATTTATTTTATGTGTATGAGTATACTGTAGCTGTACAGATGGCCGTGAGCCATCATGTGTGTGGCTGCTGTTGATCTCAGGACCTCTGCTGGCCCAGGTTGCTCTGGTATAATTTACTGCAGCTGTCTTCAGACCAGAAGAAGACGTCAATCTCATTGCAGGTGGTTGTGAGCCACCATGTAGTTGCTGGGATCCGAACTCAGGACCTTTGGAAGAGCAGTCAGTGCTCTTACCAACTGAGCCATCTTCATCAGTTTTAATTAATTAAACAATAAGGTCTTGTAACTATTTTTTTTTTTTTTTTTTTTTTTGGTATTTTTGAGACAGGGTTTCTCTGTGTAGCCCTGGCTGTCCTGGAACTCACTCTGTAGTCCAGGCTGACCTCGAACTCAGAAATCCGCCTGCCTCTGTCTCCTAAGTGCTGGGATTAAAGGCGTGTGTCACCACTGTCCAGCGACTTACTAATTTAAACAATTATTAAGAACTTAATTTTGGGGAAGGGGTAATCATTTAGTCTAACTTTTCTGCACCACATAGTACAGTTTCTATAGTTTCTGGTTAGCAGTCCCTGTTTACAGTATTATGTCTGACTAAACATAGGTTACTGCAGGGCCAATTATTGGGCTTTCTTTTGTTTTTTCAGATGTTGGTAATTATCTTTTATATCATTTTGCTCAGCGTTCTTTGTATTCTCTCACCCTTCTTGAGTAGGACTTTGAACTTGTCAGGTCAAAGATCTTTATCAAGTCTCCTTTCAGAGTCTTTTCTCTCTATCACTGGTGTCTCCAGTGAGGATGATATCATCCACAGGGGAGTTGAATATTATTACTTAGGGGGCAAAATAGTTATTGCAGGGGTTATTTTTCCAGAGTCATGTCCCTGCATGTTTGTTGTGTAATTTCAAACTTGCATAGTATGTGCATGACCCCAAACTGGGAAAAAGATGGGAGGGAAGGAGTGTTTAGGAATAAAGTCTAAAGACTGCTGGAAATGGTGGCTCATGCATATAATCTTAGCATTCTGAAGGTTTAGACAGGAGGGTTGCTCTCAGTTCAAGGCCAGCCTGGGATATAGATTGAGACTGTCTCAAAACAAACAAACAAACAAACAAACAAACAATCAAAAAGTGTAAGGGCATGGTGGCACACGCCTTTAATCCCAGCACCTGGGAGGCAGAGGCAGGTGGATTTCTGAGTTCGAGACCAGCCTGGTCTATAGAGTGAGTACCAGGACAGCCAGGGCTACACAGAGAAACCCTGTAAGAATATTCATTGGTTGCTGAGAATTGAACTCAGGACCTCTGCTCACTTCAACCCCTCTTGCTCTGGCCCAAAGATTTACTTATTATTATATGTTAGTACATTGTAGCTGTTTTCAGACACAGCAGAAGAGGGCATCATTAAGATCTCATTATGGGGCTGTTGAGATGTCTCAGTGGGTAAGAGCACCTCCTGCTCTTCCGAAGGTCCTGAGTTCAAATCCCAGCAACCACATGGTGGCTCACAACCACCTGTAACAAGATCTGACGCCCTCTTCTGGTGCATCTGAAGACAGCTACAGTGTACTTATTTATAGTAATAAATAAATCTTTGGTCCGGAGCAAGCAGGGTCCTAAAAAGTCAATTCTCAACAACCACCAGATGAAGGCTCACAACTATGTTTAACTACAATGTGTACTCATATACATGAAATAAATAAATTTAAAAATAAAAAGATCTCATTATGGATGGTTGTGAAACACTTATGTGGTTGGTGGGATTTGAACTCAGGACCTTCGGAAGAGCAGTCAATGCTCTTAACCGCTGAGCCATCTCACTAGCCCAATAATATTTCCTAAGAAAATAAAAGATAGCTTAGAGTGGTTTTATTTTTTGTTAGGGTGTTTTACCTGTGTGTATATTTTATGCACCACACATATACAGTAGCTGTAGAGGCTAGAAGAGAGTGTTGGATCTTCTGGGACTGGAGTTACAGATAGTTGTGAGCCACCATGTGGATGCTGGGAACAGAACCCGTGCCCTCTGGAAAACAGAGCTAATTCTCTTAACCACTAGGCATCTTTCAAGCCATTTAAGATAAATGAAAATGTATTTTATAGTTGACTGATGGTTTACCTGAACCAGTTAGAATTGTTTTCGTTCAGATTTGATACTTTCCCTCTTGTCTTATGTCACCTCTTAAGAAACCTGTTTCTTCTCAGCTTTAACTCAGAAGAGGCTCTTCGCCCTGCTGTGAGGCACATTGGGCTGCTCAGGGCTTCTCAGCTCCTGGCAGTGAGCAACTGCAACTATCTGGACTTGTTTGCATGGTCTTTAGTCTTGTGGATGTTCTGGAAATCTTTCTTTATCTTGTGTTCTCCATTCCTCACCCCTTCCCCCTGGAACAATTCTTAGTTGGAAGTAGAATTTGAATGGTTAGTTAGTGTTCTGATTACTTTTATGAATATTGCAGATTTTTGTCCTTCATACTTTATATTGGCTCTTATATTGAAATTTTACTGTTTGCTATTTGTCTTGTTTTGTTTAAAACTATTTCTGTGGTGCATGCTTTTAATCCCTGCAGAAGCAGGAGGGTATCTGAGCTTGAGGACAGCCTGGTTTACATAGTGAATTCCAGGATAGCCAGAACTACTTTTACTTATTTACTTCTTTTTAAAGAATGTTAACTCAGAATATTGATAGATTAATTAATTGTTAGTGGCTTTTTATCTTTCAGTTTTATTTTGTGCCTCTTATCTCATTCATACTCTTTCTGTTTGGTCTCTTTACATGTTGGAAAGTTCCTGATATCTGTTAAATGCTTGTTTCCTGTTTCACATTGAGGTGCTAAGATTAAGATGTTTTGGCTGGACAGTGGTGGCGCACGCCTTTAATCCCAGCACTTGGGAGGCAAAGACAGGTGGATTTCTGAGTTTGAGGCCAGCCTGGTCTACAGAGTGAGTTCCAGGACAGCCAGGGCTACACAGAGAAACCCTGTCTCAAAATAAAAAAAAAAAAACCCAAACCAAACCAAACCAAACCAAAAAACCCAACCAGACAAAAAAAATGAAGATGTTTCTTCCTGGGTGCTAAGTACACTCATCAGTCAGTCCTTTATTTTGGGTAAGGCTGTGTAGATTTGGAGGTGTCTGGTTTCCAGGGTTATATATGTAATTATTTTCTTTGGGGCAGTTTAGTTTCTCTGAGATGGATTTTTTAGAAATCTGTTAACTATGGTAGTAGATTTAATTAGTTTTTTTTTTTTTTTGGTTTTTGAGACAGGGTTTCTCTGTGTAGCCCTGGCTGTCCTGGAACTCACTCTGTAGACCAGGCTGGCCTCTAACTCAGAAATCCGCCTGCCTCTGCCTCCCAAGTGCTGGGATTAAAGGCATGCGCCACCACCGCCCGGCAGTGGATTTAGTTTTAAGTAGTTTGTTGTAGTAGCTTTCTCTAGATAGTTTATAGGAATAGTGTAGCTATTACTTGATTGTGAAGACTTTCCTAATTATATTGCTTGTATTCTCAGAGCCCTTCTAACATTTCTACTCCAGAGTATTGTGTGCTTTTTTGCTTTTAAAAGCAGGCAGAGATACTACCGTAGCTGAACTGTTTAGACAAATTTTTTAGAAACCTATTAGAATTAAACAAAGGAAAATTATTTCTTCAGCTTTTCCCCTTTCAAGACACCTCTTTTCAGTTTATTTATCTGGCTAATGGGGATTGAGCCCCAGGCCCTGCACACGTTAATATGTATGTGCACTCAACCACTGAGCTACATCCTCAGAGCATAGCTTTATTTTTATGTCTTTGAAAACTAGGAATGAAATATAAGGAAGTTCAGAATTAATTTGAATAAAATTCCACCGTGACAGATTGATGCTCTTGGGAGTTATTTTAAAAGCAAGTTTATCCATTCTAATACAGTGTTAGGTATGTTGAAGTTTGAATCTAGTTTTCACTTTTAGACTGAGTTCCATACTTTTCACTGGTTCTGTTTAAGCAGTAGATGTTAGACATTTACCTCATAAACCTGGCTTACCAGTGCCATGTTTTCATTATCAGCTAGCATTCCTTGGAAAGACACTTTCATGGAATTAAAAGAATCCTCGTTACATACAGGTATTTCTTATGATGGTCTCCCTTTCCAGATTGTTCCCATGGTACTCCTTAGCTGTGGCCCAGTGATCCCTTCCCCAGTACTTGTCATATTTGTGCCAGTTAACATACCTAGTTTCTCTGGTGAGAACGTGGTCTTCTGGTGCCTTTTAAACTTTTATCTTTCCTTTTTTTTTAAAAAAAAAAGATTTATTTATTTATTTAATGCATATGAATACAAACTGTAGCTGTACAAATAGGTGTGAGCCTTCACCTGGTTGTTTAGGACCTCTGCTTGCTCCAGTCAGCCTTGCTCACTCAGGCCTAAAGATTTAATTATTTAATTATAAATAAGTACACTCTAGCTGTCTTCAGACGCATCAGAAGAGGGTGTCATATCTCATTATGGATGGTTGTAAAGCACCATGTGGTTGCTGGGATTTGAACTCAGGAACTTCAGAAGAGCAGTCAGTGCTCTTACCCGCTGAGCCATCTCACCAGCCCAACTTTTACCTTTTCATCGTCTATCTTTTTGTGTTTATTTTTTGATTTATAATATTATTCCTAAATCAATACATTCTCATAGAATAGTCTGGTTTGAACTACACATTTCACTTTGATAAAAAGGAAAAACATACTATCCCTTTCTTACTGGGGCAAAATGTGTTGTATAGAAGAAATACTGCTTTCAAACTCTCTCAGTAACTGAAGATGACCTTGAAGTACTCATCTCCTGCCAGCTCCCAAGTGCGTGCTTGGCTTGTTGAAGAACGCTTTCACAGGTTATCATGGCTGCTATTTCACTCGCCAAGAAAAAAAAAAAAAGAGAGAGACTAGGAACAAAATAGTGATATCATCCCAAACTATGTACAAGCATTTTTAAGGTGGGAGATTAATTGTTACAGTAAGTGTTAAACACTAAAATTAAAAAGTAATATTTCAGCCAGGCACGGGTGGCACACACCTTTAATCCCAGCACTTGGGAGGCTGAGGCAGGTGGATTTCTGGGTTCGAGGCCAGCCAGGGCTACATAGAGAAACCCTGTCTCCAAAAACCAAAAACCAAAAAACCAAACCAAAACAAGAAAAAGTAATGTTTCTCCCCACTTCATACAAACAGCATAATATTAAAAATAAAACAAAAATAGTTTAGTTGCAGTTAACAAAGTTAAAGGTAGACAGAGGAATCACACATTTTTATAGCACCTCAGGAAAATATATGGCTGAGTGAAAAACTTAACCTGTCTGAAAGATGAAAACACATTTCTGCCTTGCTTCACACACTCGTGCTTAATGTCTAGCATCTGTTTTCACTGTGCCCATGAAGTATGTCAGAGTGTGTAGCTTGCTTTTTTCTTTTTTCTTCAATTTAATTAAATTTTATATAGTTTTATAAATGTCTGTGTTTATAAAGTTCCAAAGTCGAATCATGAAACATAGTTGGTATTGTAGCTCAGCAGTCAAGTACCTGTCGATGGTACATGAAATTCTGAGCTTGATCATTAGTACCACATAAACCCTATCTGGTGGCACATACATGCAGCCCAGCACTTGAGAGTTGGAGGCTAAAGGGTCTGAAATGTATTAGTTTAATTTCTGTTGGCTCTGGTTAAATACCCTGACAAAAGCAATTGAGGTTTACTCTGGGTAAGAAATGCCAGTCATGGCATGTTACTTTGTCAACCTCAAGTAGAATGAGAATAGGAGAAGAAGGGGCCAGGCTAGAAAACCCTGAAGCCTACCACTAGTGATATATTTCCTCCAGCAAGGTTCTACCATCTAAAGATTTCATAGCCTTTCTAAACAGTGCCATCAGCTGGGGGACATTTTACATTCAAACCACAAGGACTTAAGGTTACCCTTGGCTTCACAATTCAAGCCAGCTTAGGCTATATGAAACCCCTATTTCAGACACTAAAACAAAAGACCAGACCTGTAGTGCAGAGAGACTTAGCTTCTATGTCCACCTTCTTCCTCTCCCACTCTCCCTCCTCTCTCTCCCTCTTTCCTTTCTTCTTCCCAAGAGGTAATTGATTTGGCTTTTTTCTTGTGGTAGAGCTTGGGATCAAGCCCAGGGCCTCGTGCATTCTAGCAAATTTCTTACCACAGATCTTTATCCAAAGCCCACACGTGTTAACTTAATTTTTTTATTGTTTTTGAAAATATAAACAAATGTATATGTAGCTTTTTACATCTTTTTCCTTTTCTTTCACAAAAATGCATACTTTTTGGCTGCTCCTTTGTCTTCTTGTTTTTGAGACACAGTTTGGTTCTGTAGTCTTGGTTGGCTTTGAACTCATAGCCATCCTCTTGCTACCTCAGACTTCTAAGTGCTGGGATTACAAGCTTGGGCCACCATGCCTAACTTTGGCTGTTGTTGATTTTATTTTATAGCCTTATGAAGAGAGTTTCCTCATTCTCTTTCAGTTACATAGTATACCATCTAATGGATTGATCATACATAGTTTACATAGTGTTTCATTTAATGTGCGGGCTATACATAGTTTATATAGTATAACATTTAATGGATGGATTATAGTTTATATAGTGTACTACTTAATACATGGCCCATACATAATTTACATAGTGTATCATTTAATACATGGCCCATACATAATTTACATAGTGTATCATTTAATGGATGGGCTATACATATTTTCCATAGTATATCTTTTAATAGATGGACCATACATATTTTACAGAAGGTGCCAATAATGGATGGGCTATATACAGTTTACATAGTATACCATTTAATGGATAGACCATAGTTTATATAGTGTACCATTTAATAGATGGACTGTAACTTAGTCTACCTTTTTTCTCTTAAAATGTTTTTGATATAATCTGCCATGTAGCCCAGGATGGCCTCAAACTCCTGACCTTCCTGGTACTACCAAATAGAAACTTTTCCCCATGACTACAGCTTTGTTGTTGTTGTTTATTTTGTTAATTTTTAAGCAACTGTAAGTCAACAAAGGTGAACAACTAATCAAAATTGTTATGGCTATATAGTCATTTCTGTGAAATGAGCCATTTTCTGTGAGATACTGTAGCTTTACTTACTTAGTTTTGGATAACTCTTTTCTTGGTACTGATAGTAGATTAAAAACACATGAAATTTTTAGCTGGAGATTATTTGATTTGGAAAGAAGAATTTTTGTGGTTGGTGAGAAAATTAGTTTCCTATTGTGACAAATGCATATAGTTGTGTCATTCATTCTCCATTTCCATGAAGACTATAATATTGTTGGGAAATGTTATAACAACATCCTCCCAACCAAACTGCAAGTAAGAGTGTTTCTTATAGAATATTGTTGTAGTTAATTTTTACCCCCTTTGGGATATGGTCTTTCTGTGTTGTGCTATGTAGACCAGGCTGGTCTTGAACTCAGAGATCTGTCTGCCTCTGCCTCCCCAGGCTGGAATTAAAGGTGTGTGCTCCCATACCTGGCTGCAGTAAAAAAAAAAAAAAATTGTCTGTATATTTCTCTGGTTTTGGTGATACAAATGATAGTTTATACAGGTAACCAAAAGTCAGACAGGGCTACACAGGGAGATACTATCTCAAAAAAACAAAACAAAACAAGTAACAAAAAGCTTATTTGGTACCAGATGAGATAATGGTATTTGGTTAACATGTATAGTTTCTTCTACCTTTGTAGCCATTTATACCCGGTCCTCCAGCCTTCCCCTTAGAAGTGCTTGGATTACAGGATATATATATATGTATATATATATATATATAAATAATATATTATATATTAATAATATAATATATTAATTATAATATATTATAATTAATAATATATTATAATATATTATATATAATATATATTATATATTAATATATATAAATAAATATATATAAATATATATAAATAAATAAATAACTATGTCTGCCTATCTGGCTTCACCCAGCACCCTTTCTTTTTGCTTTCTATTTCTGTGTTACTCAGCTGTTTGAGACCTGATCTTACTTTATACCCAGGCTGATGTCAGGTTTGTCATTCTTCTCCTTCTGCTCCAGACTCTTGAGTGCTGGGATTAGAGGCACAAACCACCATACCTGACTAAGTTTAAGTATGTTCAATTAAAAAAAAAAAAAATGTAAAGTTAACTGCTGGGGAGTTGACTTGATTATAAAGTAATTATATTCTTGAAATTCTCTTTACAAAGGCTTTGATGTATCAGTGAGATGGTTCAAAGAGTAAAGTGATTGTTGCTGCAAACCTGACCACCTGAGTTCAATTCCCAGAACCCATGGTGTAAGCAGAGGACCAACCTAAAAGTTATCCTCTGACCTCCACAGGCGTGCACACACATACACTCACACATACTCCTCACACACACACACACACACAGTATTGATAATTTGTAAAAATTTAAAAGGCATTGTTGTAGTCATACACAAGTTGTCAGGTTATAGAATTTTTGAGCCTTATCCATCTTGACATTTTGAGCCAGGTGATTGATTGTGTGTCTGGAGCTGTTTTGCTCTGTGTATTCATAGATGTTTTTGAGTTTCTGATCTTTTCCCTTTAGCACCAGTAGTCATGTCTCCTTCTCTATTATGGCAACCAAAACTACCTTCCAATACTGTCCAGCTTTTCCTGAGGGGTGAAATCAGCCTCATTGGAGACAGTGCAGCGTGTGACCTTTTATGAACAGGATCTGCTTGTGACCATGAGATGGCTGGTTCAGGGGCCTAAAGTTTAGTTCTCATAAGTCCATGGTTCTGGGATGCTGCACAGGCTCAGGAGTGACACTTTCATTCTGTAAACATGAGTAGTTCCATTTATAAATGTATTTGCCTGAATAGCTTAAAACATGGATGTTATAATATGCTATATATCTCTAAATATGTGAATGATTTGATGTATTTATATAACATTCTGCATCTACAAATGAGAGAAATGTGCTGTTTGCCTTGATATCAAATATATCTTAAAGCACAGATAACAATACTGTTTACTACTAGAAATTACTATCTTTCTTTTATAAACTGATTCTGCTGAATTTAACCATTTTGCATGTTGTTAATTTTAGCTACTACTCCATGGTTTGAGTCTTACAGAGAGACCTTTCTGCAGTCCATGCCAGCATCAGATCATGAGTTTCTGAATCACTATTTAGCGTGTATCCTTTAAGTTATCTGAAAGCCAGGAAGTTGTTAATGGTACAAACAAAGACAAAATTTTCAAGAAGCAATAAAGAATGGAGACTTCTTTTTTATTGGTAATGATATCATGTTCAAAATTATTTTATTTAATTTTATTTGGATTTTCTGGTATGCGTACTTGAGGTATGTATGTGAATGTAGTGTATGTATGGTGTATACTTATGTAGGAGTGCAAATGTATATGCTTGTGCACATGGAGGTCAGAGGACGAGGTCCTCCCTTAGATGTTTAGGCTGGCCTGGAACTCTCACTAGAGTGCAGTCATAGCCTTGAACTTGAAACTCTCTTGTCTCAGCCTCCTGAGTAGCTGGGACTAACAGGCTTGTGCCATGGGGCCTGGCCAGAAGATCTCTCCTAGAATTTATATTAATAAAGTAGTGTTTATCATTGAGAGATGTGATAATTTCCCTGACATTATGGTTATAAGGTATGCTGGTGGCATCGTCTGCTGAAGCTGAGCCTATGGAACAGTTTTCAAAGTTGTCACAGGAACAGCATCGAATTCAGCACAACAGTGATTATTCCTACCCTAAGTGGTTTATCCCAAATACACTTAAATATTACGTGCTTTTGCATGATGTAACTTCAGGAGATGAACAGAGGTAAGTGTTTCTTTTAAAATTTTGTTTTATTTTTATTTTTATTTTTATTTATTTTTATATATATATATGAGTACATTGTAGCTGTCTTCAGACACACCAGAAGAGGGCATCAGATCCCATTACAGATGGTTGTGAGCCACCATATAGTTGCTGGGAATTGAACTCAGGACCTCTGGAAGAGCAGTCAGTGCTCTTAACCACTGAGCCATCTCTCCAGCACCTGTTTTTTTTTTTTTAAAAAAGAGAATCACATCTTTCTGATTTGTATGTGTGTGTGAACTCACATGCATATTTGTATGTGTCATGGCACACATATGGAGGTCAGAGGATATGTTTTAGGAGTTGGTTCTCTTCCATCATGGGAGCCTGGTAATTGAATTTAGGTTATTGGTAGCAAGTGACTTACTGAGCTGTCTTACTGTTCCCTAAAATGAATTCTTGTAATATAAACATAAAAATAATTTTGTTTATGCTTTAGAGTTTACTTTGGCATTTGTTTCAAGGTGTAGGTCAGATTAACCTTGTTTCATACTATTCTTTTTTTTCTTAGATATTTTCTTTATTTACATGTAAATTTCTCCATTCCCAGTTTCCCCTCCAAAAAACAAAGAAACAAACAAAAACAACAAAAACAAACCCCTGTTGCCTCCCCCCTCCCCATGCCTGCCACTTCACCCTCTCCCACTTATTGGCCCTGGCATTCCCCTACACTGGGGCACAGAACTTTCACAGGGCCGAGCTCCTCTCCTCCTATTGATGATCAAATTGCCATCCTCTATTATACACATGCTGCCAGAACAATCAGACCCCTCCATGTGCAGTCCTTGGTTGGTGGTTGAGACCCTGGGAGCTCTGAGGGTACTAGTTAGTTCATATTGTTGTTCGTCCTAAGGGGCTGCAAACCCCTCAGCTCCATTGGTCCTTTCTTTAACTCCTTCACTGGGGACCCTGTACTCAGATCAATAGATGTCTGTGAGCCTCTACATCTGTATTAGTCAGGTACTGTCAGAGCCTCTCAGGAGATAGCTATATTTAGGCTGGCTTGCCCTTCCTTCAGTCTCTGCTCCATAGTTAATCTCTGCAACTCCTTCCGTGGGTATTTGGTTCCCCCTTAATATCTGATTGCCACTTGGGACTTGTAATTTATAATTCTTATTTTTGAACATAATGTTCACTGATTGAGATATTGGTAATGATATAAGTAGTTGAGATTGAGCCTACATTCTATGTATTCTAAGCACAGTTTACCTTTGAGCAATAACTCTATCCTCTAATTAATTTTCTAAAAATTCAGAAACAGAGCAGATACTTCTTGTGGACTATTCATTTTTAGGATTAAAAAGACACATCTAAAATCCATTGGTATATGCAAAAAATAATGTGAGCTGGTTATTAAATTTACTTTGATTCAGTTGAATATGGTTTATCTCCTGTATTGAATGGTTATAATAAGGATGTTCAGTTGACAGTCAAGAATTAGGCCAAAGAATCTTAATTTTTTTGTATAATTTTGCTCTGTGTGTGTGTGTGTGTGTGTGTGTGTGTGTACATCCCAGCATGCATGCATGTAAGGTCAGGAGACACTTGAAAGGACCAGTTCTCCTACCATGTGGGTCCAGGGGATAGAACTCTCAGGTCTTCAGACTTGACAGCATACACATCTGCAAGCCATCTGAAGAGCCCAGATCCTAGGATTTTAGCAGTACTATTAATAAAGTAAGCAGGAATTTTACTTCAGCTTGTATATACACAAACATTTCTGTATTTATTTATATACATTGTTTTATAACTTTTACTAACCTAGCCTTAATAAGATGGTATATGATTTTGTTTTTGCTAGGATGATTATTTGTATAATATCAGCATTTGCCTATGAATAAGTCTTCATATTTTCTAGATATCCCCCTCCCCTCAAGATAGCCAATTGACTGCGAATAGCTATGTAAACTAGACTTGGGGCTAGATATGTATGTAGCTCAATGGTAGATCTTACCTTTTTTGAGGCCCTGGGTTCAATATACAGGCTTGAAAGAATTAAAAAATTATAAATAAACAAGCAGACTGGACTTAGAATTTCATTTCTCAGTGTACTCTTTGCTTCTTAGGTTGTCACATTTTAATTCATTTTCTCTACCAACAACAAGCATGTATAGTAGCTCCTTCCCTCCATCCCTCCCTGCATTCCTCCCTTCTGTCTCTCCAATTTCAAGTAACCTAAGCTGAGTTCAAACTTGGTATGTAGCTGAAGGTGGTGTGTGTGTGTGTGTGTGTGTGTATGTGTGTGTGTGTGTGGTTTTTCGAGACAGGGTTTCTCTGTGTAGCCCTGGCTGTCCTGGAACTCACTCTGTAGACCAGGCTGGCCTTGAACTCAGAAATCCACCTGCCTCTGCCTCCCAAGTGCTGGGATCAAAGGTGTGTGCCACTACCACCTGGCAGAGTGTTTTTTTTTTAATCTGAAAAGTAGTCCAAGGCTTCAGCCACTGTAACTTTTTCAAGAATAAAGAGTAAGTCTGTTTAATGAAGGTTTCATCCACTTTGGTGTAGTTCTCTTTTCTTCTTTGTCCTATAAAAAATTTTCGATGTTACGATTTTCATTTATTTTTTTATTTTTTTTTAAAGCTTTCTTTATTTATTGTATGTAAGTACACTGTAGCTGTCTTCAGACACCCCAGAAAAGGGTGTCTGATCTCATTAAGGATGGTTGTGAGCCACCATGTGGTTGCTAGGATTTGAACTCAGGACCTTTGGAAGAGTAGTCAGCGCTCTTAACCGCTGAGCCATCTTTCCAGACCATGGTTTTCATTTATTAATAAAGAGTTTAAAAATATTTTCAAATTATGCTTTCTGAAGCTGAGTTCTCACAGTTGACATAAAGCTGCTGACCTGTATGTTTAAAGTAGCTCTTTGGAAGTAGGCAGTTTCCACTCTAGCATGTGGAGGACTCCTGGATAGATGGTCTGTGCTGTAAAGAAACTAATTTTGCTTTCTGTAGTTCCCCCAAACTAATTTGGCCTTCAGAATTGCCTATGCAACAGATCTGACTGTCTTGAAGGTAGGTTTAATTATCATGAGTTTTTGTTTACATTTCTATATTCTTTACATTTTCTGTTTTGCCTTTTTGGGGGGTTGCCCCTGGATTATTTGAAATGTCTGTTGTTAGGGTTGGATTGATGCTCAGGGTTAAGACCACTGCCACCCTTGCAGATGACTCAGAGTCATGTCCCAGCACCTACATGGAAGCTTGCAACTGCCAATAATTCATCCCCAAGGGATCCGATACCTTCTTCTAGCCTCCTTGGATTCTTGCATGCAGGTAGTGCACATCAAATCTATGCAGGCTTGCCTCCCCCCCACACACACACACATTTTAAAGAAAACTAAATAAAATAAAATCTAATGTATGGCCTCACTGGATGTTGCAGTGGTTAAAGGTTCTTGCTGCTAAGGTGATGACCTGAGTTCAAGCTCCACAACCCATGTGGTAGAAGGGAAAAAAACAACTCCTGAATGTTGTCCTCTGATGTTCACACATGCAATGTGGTATGTGTCCTTGACCTCCCCACATAAATAAAAATATAAAAGTAATATAAAGACAAGTAAAAAATTTAAGGTCTCCTAAGTTCTGTCTGAAGTTTGTCTAAGGTTATTACAATTTTTTTTCCCATTTCCTTAGAGCTGAATCAATTTATGAAGAAATGAAGCAGAAATATGGAACTCAGGGTTGCTATTTACTTAAAATCAATTCTCGAGCACCAAATCGAGCATCAGATGAACAGATACCAGATCCGTGGAGTCAATATCTCCAGAAAAATAGTATTCAAAACCAGGTACATCTAAAAACAAAACAAAACCACAAAAATTGTATTTAAATTTATTTCAAAAAGATAATGACTGTAAGATTTTTCTTTTTTGAGGGGTGTGTGGAAACAAGGTCTTTATACCTGACTGGCCTTGAACTCATTATGTAGATCAGGCTGGCCTCAAACTCACAAAGATCCAACTGTCTCTGCCTGTTGAGTGCTAAGAGCAAAGGTGTGTGCCACTAGGCCGTGAAGTTGCTATATAGTCCAGACTGTCTATTCCTATCTCTTAATCATCCTGCCTCAGTTTTCTAAGTGTTGACATTTTTGATATGCACTAGCATGGGTCTAGAAAACTTTTATTTATTAGTTCTGTAACTGAACATAGTGGGTTTTCAAAGCCAAAACAAGCACAGCCAAGACATACAAGAGGGAGAAAGATGTCTTACATGAAATGGGTGTATTGGCTGGTTTTGTGTCAACTTGACACAAGTTGTAGTTATCACAGAGAAAGGAGCTTCAGTTGAGGAAATGCCTATATGAGATCCAGCTGTAAGGCATTTTCTCATGGGGGTGGGGATCCCTTTGTGGGATGCCATCTCTGGGCTGGAAGTCTTGAGTTCTATAAGAAAGCAATCTGAGCAAGCCAGGGGAAGCAAGCCAGTAAATAACATTCCTCCATGGCCTCTGCATCAGCTCCTGCTTCCTGACCTGCTTGAATTCCTGACCTGACTTCCTTTGATGATGAACAGCAATGTGGAAGTGTAAACTGAATAAACACTTTCCTCCACAACTTGCTTCTTGGTCATGATGTTTGTGCAGGAATAGAAACCCTGACTAAGCCAGGCAGTGGTGGCGCACGCCTTTAATCCCAGCACTTGGGAGGCAGAGGCAGGCGGATTTCTGAGTTCGAGGCCAGCCTGGTCTACACAGTGAGTTCCAGGACAGAAACCCTGTCTCGAAAAACCAAACCAAACCAAAACCAAAAACCAAAAATCAAACAAAAAACAAACAGACAAACAAACAAACAAAAAACCCTGACTAAACAACGGGCAAGGTGAATAAGGGAGCCATTTTCAAAGCATTGCCACCCTTGACTAGAGGAAGCATGAGGATTTTATTTGGGGCCCATCCCTAACCTTTCTCTGTTGTATTTCTTCCCAAGCACACTCAGTTTACATTCATAATTTAAAGAAACAATAGATGTATTTATTGTTGGACATGTTCAGTTCAGAGTCATGGAGCACATGTGAAAATAAAGTTAAAGTGACAGATCGACATGTCTTTGGTCATGCTCAGTTTGCACCATAAAGTTTTAGCTGAAAATAAGGAAAGGGTGCTTTGAAGGTACACTGACATAAGAGCCTTACCCTAAAGGTACCTGCCTTGCCTAGTGGCTAACTAATACTAGTACTAATATGATTAGTTTTGATCCATCAGTATGATCTCTTAAATAAAATGGTTCATTTTGAAAAGTGAATTACATACTGTATTGGTTACCTTCTGTTGCTGTGGTAAACACCATGAAGAAAGGGCTTACAGATCCTGAGAAATTTAAGTCCATCAAGGTGGGGAAGGTATGGAAGCAGGAGTCCAAGGCTGGCCTGGTGGTCAGAAAGCAGAAAGATCATTTTTTTCTTCTATACACAGGAAGCAGACAGCAAATAGGGAGTGGTTTGAGGTTGTAAACCCTCAAAGCTACCTCAAGTGATATTTTTCCTCCAGCAAACCTCAACCTCATAAAGGTTCTAGAACTCAGCACCACCAAGTGTCCCAATACAGGAACTTATGGGGAACATTCCTCATTCATACCACAGCATGTACTAAGACTTGAATTAGATTGGCCAGCCATATAGAGATAAACATTTGGATTTATCTGTTTAATTAACCAAGAATGTACTCAGGAGGCAGAGACAGGTGGATTTCAATGAGTTCAAGGCTAGCCTGGTGTACAAAGTGAGACCCAATCTCACATCCCCCACTCCCCAAACCCCTATCTCCCAAATTAACTAAGAATGTTCTTAGTCTGTTCTGTTATCTCCTTGCTGGGGTTGCCTTCTTACATTTCCACCATGTTGTTCTTTGGCCACTTTGTGAGCTCATACTTTCAAGTTGACTATAGTGTTGGTTATTTGATGTTGAAGTAGATAGTTGTAAAGTTTACTTTTTTCACAAAGTTAAATAATACAGTGTGATTCTTGATAGAGTCAATGCCATGACTTTTTGTTTGTACAAATTTAACTTTTTCTGTTTGTCAGTGGTAGTGCACACTTTTAATCTCAGCACTCAGGAGGCAGAGACAGGTGGATCTCTTTGAGTTTGAGGTCAGCCTGGTCTATAGAGAGAATTCCAAGATGGACTGGTCTAGACTGGTCTTGAGAATACAAACAACAACAAAAGGATTTGACTTTTTTGTTTAAAAGAAAAAATTTTCAAATAAATGGAAAATATATTTTGTATAGCTACCCTACTTTATTTGCTCTTTATGTGATATTTGAAAGCCATTTTACAAGATATAATTATTGATCTTATAGAAATATTGATTAAAAATTTATTTCTTTAGTTTTCTGTCATATAGATTTTTAATCTAGACATAGTGTCTAATATTTTACTCATTTTTTAAAATATTTATTGATTTATTGGTTTTTACTTATAAATGTGAGTTTCTACAGGCGTTGGAAACCTGGAACTGTAGCCAAGGGTGGTTAAGAACTATTGATGTGGGTGTTAAGAACTGAACTAGAGCTCTCTATAAGAGCAGTGAGTGCTCTTAAACACTAAGCCATCTCTCCAACCCATTTTATTCACTTTAATACTGAAATAATGCTGTCTTTCTTTTTTTTTTTTGATTTATTTATTTCATGTGTATGAGTACACTGTAGCTGTACAGATGGCCATGAGCCATTATGTGTGGCTGCTGGGAATTGAACTCAGGACTTCTGCTGTCACCGCTCCCTCCAGCCCCGCTCGCTCTGTTCTCATTGCGGGTGGTGGTGAGCCACCGGTTGCTGGGATCCAAACCCAGGACCTTCAGAAGAGCAGTCAGTGCTCTTACCTGCTGAGCCATCTCGCCAGCCCATCTGGCTTTCTTTCATACTATGGTAGGGGGGGAGGGAATCTTTAGACATAAATGAACCCAAATCAGCTGACTATACAACAGCCTTTTTTTTTTTTTTAATGTTCATGTCATGTAGTAGTAGTAGTAGTGTAGGGTTCAAGGATGACCTAGAGTTCAATGCCTTTCTAGAACTGAGTACTGTGTTGGGTATTTCTCACAACCCTTCAGTATATTCAGAATCTACTCTTGCTAGCATTATGTTTATGACCTAGGAGATTTTGAAGTTGTTCTTTTCTCCTCCTGCCTGATTTTGGCAGGCTTTTCCTCTGCCATTATTTTTTTAGGATTCATGGGCATATTTATGTGCCTATATAAACATCTGCATGAATATTGAGATGAATTTGAAATGGAGATCATTTAAATGCTGAAGAATTATCTTAGTTAACTGAGTATGAAAGGAATTAAAATATAGCATGACAGAACAGAGGGCCAGAAGACAAGAGTATTGCTTTTTCAAGTTCATGAAGCCACGTTCAGCAGGAGAATCATAGGTATTAGTGTATTTGGCAGTATTTAAACATGGTTAATTATATTGCTAATGCTTTGCATTTTGTTTTGCTAGGAATCATATGAAGATGGCCCTTGTACTATGACCTCCAGTAAGAATTCTGATAGTAACTTGCTTTCATTGGATGGACTAGATAACGAAGTCAAAGGTCTTGTTACGCTTTCTAAGTTCTCTTTTGGCTGAAAGTATTTGTTGTTATTAAAGTACTCTTGTTGTATGGTGATGGCACATGCCTTTAATCCTAGCACTCAGGAGGCAGAGGCAGGTGGATCTCTGTTAAAAAAAAAAAAAAAAAAAAAGCCAGCCTGAGCTAGTTCTAGGACAGTTAAGACTACCCAGAGAAACCCCGTGTCAAACAAACAAACATACATCCTTGACATATCCCTAGTCCCTTTTCTTTAAAAACTTAAAAAATTTATTGTAAGTTATATTGTTTGTGTGTCTGAATATGGGTACCAGAGGAGGTCATACGCACGAGATCCATCTTAAGCTAGAGTATACAGGTGTTCATGAGCTGCCTGATGTGGATGCTGGGAACTGAACTCAAGTCCTCTTCAAGAGCAGTGCATTCCCCTAACTACTGAGCCATCTTTCCAGCCCCAACTCTTTCTTTTAAAATTTTAAGACAAGGTCTTGTCTAAGTTATCAGACTCTGCTTTAAATTAGGATTTTCTTGTCTCAGCTCCTTAAGTAGCTACTGCTTTTGCAGAGGACCTGTCTTTGAATTTAAAAATTCTCTTTTTGTACTTCTCAAGTTCTGGGAGGGTAGCTATGTACCAACATACCTGGCTCAAAAGTTAAAAGTCCTTTGAATTCTGGATTTTGTTGTTGTGTTATAATAGTGGGTTATGAGGGCTATAGACAGGGATCAATGGTTTTTGCTCAATGGTTTCTGCTCTTGCAGAGGACCCTGAGTTAGATCTCAGTACCCATGCCAGAGCACTCACATCTTTGTAACTCCAGCTCCAGAGGGAGGGATGTGTGCCTTCTGTTAGCCTCCATAGGCTTCATGTACACACAAACAAAAATTTAAAAAAAAAAGGTCATTTTTAGGTCAATCAGTTTACTAATATCACATTAGAAAGAGAATAACAGTCAGCTTTCTCTTTTAGAAAGCCAGGGAAATGTGATATACAGCATAATATCCCAGGTTCATATAATTTTTAGAACTATATTCCTATATTTAAAGCTGTAGTTGTGATAATGATATCTCTAAAATTTGTTTTGTTGCTCTCATTGTGTAGTGCAGACTAGCCTGGAACTCACTATCTGCCTATGAACTTGAGATCCATTTGTCTCAGCTTTCTAAGTGTTGGGAATTTAGGCATGTGCTACCATGTGCAGCTGTTGCAGTTTTTTTATAGCTCATTTACATGCTATTTAGCAACAATCTGTTACATAAAGCAGCCTGTTTTTAGGATCCTCCCTGCTTCAGGAATACTCAAGCGCCTTACTTAAAAACTTTTATTACAAATATTTATGAATATGTGTGCGCACGCTCTATGGCATATATGTAGAGACCAGTGAACAACTCGTAGTGTGATGATTCTTTCCCTTCACATATGGAGTCCAGGGTCAAACTCAGTTTTCAGGCAGCTTTCCCTGAACCATCTCCCCAGTTCAAGCCTTTAATTTGGAATGGAAAAATGTTAATGGTATTTCATCTCAGTATACACAGAAAGAAAGGATCATCATCTTTTCCTTTAATAGTATGATAGTTTTGTTAAGTTTTCCAGTGCATTCTGAAAGTAAAAGAGAGATTTGTTTTTCAGTAGATGGCCTACCAAATAACTTCAGAGTTCATCCACTTCAAATAGACCAATGCGGTGACCCCCCTAACAATACTGATGGCTCAGGTTATTCAAAGTCTGCTTCCTCAGTACACGAGACAAAGAAAGCAAGTATTGGAGTGATTCGCGGTGCTTGTTTAACACTTACTGATCATGATAGAATTCGACAGTTTATACAAGAGTTTACATTCCGTGGCCTTTTGCCACACATAGAGAAAACAATTCGTCAGTTAAATGATCAGGTAAGACTTAAGTTTTTTTAGGTTATTAATATTCAAATTAAGTCAGTGAGTTTAAGACTTAATATTAAAAGTTTGATTTGTATTTAAAGTTTTGTTTTGATTTTTGTTTTCCGATAAACTATGACAACTGACTGAAATTAGTATCAGTGATGAAGTTTTCCTGAACCCTACTTAGATATACCAAGTCATTTTCATTTGGGATTTCTTTAGTTTATTGGACAGGTTATTTTTTTAAGATTTATTTATCAAATTTCATTTTATATGTATGAATGTTTTGCCTACATGTATGTATGTGTATCATTTTCATACTTGGTGACCACCAAGGACAGAAGAGGACATTGGAGTCCTGGAACTGGAGTTTCAGATAGTTGTTAACCACCATGTGAGTGCAGGGAACTGAACTTTAGTCCTCTGTAAAAGCAGCAAGTACTCTTAACCACTGAGCCATCGCTTCAGCCTATATTTATATTGGATACTAAGTAAAACAAAACAAAACTTCTGGTTTTGTTTTATATGTACCAGTGTTTTGGCTACATATATGTATGTGTGTCACATATGTGACTAGTCCCTCTCCCCAGAACTGGAGATATAGTTGATTGTGAGCAGCCATGTGGATGCTGAGAGCTGAACCCAGATTCTCTGCAAGAACAACAAGTGCTATGAGCATCTGAGCCAGTTCTGCAGTCCCTAAAATTTTTACAATTAGTGTTAATAAAATAATTGTTTACCCTATAAAGCTTAAAATTATTTTGCTTGTAGAAAATATTTCAAGCCTTTATATTTGTCAACATGTTAATTTTATTTCTAGCTAATATCAAGGAAAGGTTTGAGTCGATCTCTGTTTTCTGCCACTAAGAAATGGTTTAGTGGTAGTAAAGTTCCAGAAAAGAGCATTAATGAGCTGAAGAGTACATCTGGGTTGTTGTGAGTAAATTATTACTATATTTAACTCTACTGTATCTAACTTTGTCTAGTGTTTGAATATAAAAACAGTGATTGTCTAACAGTGATTTTAGTTTATTTGCATACTGGTCAAAGCTCAGATACTTAAGAAAGAGACTGTTTAAATTCTGATTAAAAAAACTCTTACTGGATTTTTAAATGAATTTATTTTTTATCTTTTGAGATGGAGTCTGACTCTGAGCCCGGGCTAGCTTGGGTCTTATAATGATCTTACTTCAGCTCCCCATTTAGTGGTGTTACAGGTGTGAACTACTACCACTGGCTAAGAGGCGATTTGAGAAGAA
Source organism: Mastomys coucha (assembly GCF_008632895.1). Taxonomy (NCBI): domain Eukaryota; kingdom Metazoa; phylum Chordata; class Mammalia; order Rodentia; family Muridae; genus Mastomys; species Mastomys coucha. The sequence goes on along the minus strand of NW_022196895.1, from coordinate 17,251,716 downwards.
ACTCTTCAGTCAGAGCAGCCCAGGTTCTCACTCTTGCTCTTAGTTGCTCACCTAGCTAAGGATATGAATCCTTATGAATGTCTTCCTTTTGGAGAAGACTCCACACGGTTCTCAGTTTACTGAGAAAGTACACTGGCCAGGACAGTTTCCTCCCTGGTGGTTAGCCTTCATGATGCTAGAAGGTGATATATAAACGACTAGGAAAAAGTCATCAGTGGTTTTACTCAGCAGAGGACGTTGGCTGTCACAGTGCCCACGTGCCAGGTCACATGTACTGGTACAGTAGAGGCATGACAGTTACCTGGGTAACCAATTGCTTTCAGGTTGGATTTAAGGCCTTCACAGGGAGTGAATTTATGTCTGATAGAGTAAATCTTTCAACAGTCCATGGCTAGAGTGGTGAAAACAAAAAAACAACAAAACTTAAATAACTCACAATATCATTTTATTTTGTACCTTTTTATTGAAGAAGGTGGAATTAGATTAGTTAGATTGGGTATTTAGTACTAGCTTTGGTACATACTTTTTTTTCTGTAGCTATATTCAGACACACCAGAAGAGGGCATCAGTTTCCATTACAGATGGTTGTGAGCCACCATGTGGTTGCTGGGAATTGAACTCAGGACCTCTGGAAGAACAGTCAGTCTTAACCACTGAGCCATCTCTCCAGCCCTGGTACATGTTTTTTTAAGGCAACATCTTGCTGAATTGTCCCATTCGTTCTTTAGCTTGGTGCTCTCCTGCTTCAGGCTCCCAAATACTGGTGCATCAATCACCACGCTGGGCTACTTGGTCTACTGTCTAAAACAAAGAATACGTTTAACAAATTCTGTTTCTTACAAAGTCTTGCTTTAATGGAAAATGATTAGTCTATTTGGGTTTTAAATTTTTTTCTGAGTTGTGTATAAGTAAGTTACCTGGTATTAACCATTTATTTACTTTAAAACTTGTCCATGGAACAAATGCTTATCTGCAGTTGAGAAGTTTCCAGGACTATAAGATAAACATATTCATTAACTTTTGACTTAAAGTAGTTTTGAAAATTGATAATCTTTTTTGAAGATAGAATTTAAAAATAGATAAAATTCATGTTCTGGGTAGTTCAACAACTTCCTCTATATTTTATATGTGATGGTGTGATGGGCTACAGATAATAAATTATTTCTCTATGTTCTAGGTATCCACCAGAAGCCCCTGAGCTTCAGATCAGGAAAATGGCTGACTTGTGCTTTTTGGTGCAGCATTATGATCTGGCTTACAGTTGTTATCACACTGCAAAGAAGGATTTTCTTAATGATCAAGCGATGCTTTATGCAGCAGGGGCCTTGGTTGGTACTCTTTGTTTATTCTGTGATGCTGGGAGTCAAGCCCAGGGCTTCCTTGCTTGCTGAGCTGTATCCCTAAGCCTTTGAAGCATTTTTAAAAATTAAACTTGACAGTCAACACTTCAGTGCATATGGGCTTCCTGTCCAGAGAAGTGCCTTTCTTCCTCTTTGTACAGTTCTGGGCTCAGAGCAGGCTTTATTTCCTCCTTCAATTCATCTTCTCATTAGAAGCTCCTCTTTATCTCAGCCCTACCAGGAGGAGATATTTGGTATTTAGATTGTATCCTCCAGCCTGTCCAACAAAGTGTGTAGGCCATCTTTCAAGTTAGCAGTCCATAGTTTTATTTGTGCTTTGTTTATGCAAACGAGTAGGTTTCAAGAGGACTGTTCCAAAACTGTTCTCTCATTCTTATTACTTTCACGGTAGCTTGTTTTGAACTGTAGGGATTTTCATTTATAAACATACAGTATTATAATAAATATACCAGTCAGGCAGTAGTGATGCACACCTTTAATCCCAGCACTTGGGAGGCAGAGGCAGGAGGATTTCTGAGTTTGAGGCCAGCCTGGTCTACAGAGTGACTTCCAGGATAGCCAAAGCTATACAGAGAAACCCTGTCTCGAAAAACAAACAAACAAACAAACAAACAAATAATAATAATAAATATACCTTATTTTTCAGTATTAAACTCACCTCTCATATAGCTGTTACCTTTGCTTACATAGCTTAAATACAATATTTATCACATATAGGTAGAAATAGGAAAAGTATACAGCCTTATAGCATAGTTTTTTGTTT